>NW_028244100.1:0-493309 GCF_964263255.1 Lissotriton vulgaris
ATCTAGGATCACACAATCAAGCAGGAAAGCCAGGCTTGATCACAGGTTTTCTGGTGCTGTATTTCAGCCACCAGGTGGCTATCTCGTTCTCCTGTTTTATATCGAAGATGACTGTGCTGTCTTTTTTATTCATGCTTGAGGTTAGAGCGTGAGTGGCAGGCAGAAGCCACATGTGCGCTCAGCTACTTTTGGGTTTGGGGGTTTAAGAGGACCTGGAGCTGAGCCAGAGCCATGAGGCTTGAGTCTGGGTCGAGCTTTGAGTGACTTGCCCGCTTCTAACAAATGGCAGGCTTCAGTTACTAATCTATAAATACATTCTGTTGGAGGAACCCAGAGTCCTGAAGGTGCAGGCTAGAGTTTTAATCACCCAACCCCCACGTCCCCTCGCCCGCTTCACTCTTAAGACAGCCCCAGAAGAAAGCCATTGACATGGGGATAAGAGAGTCTCCACAGGAGATGGAGTTGTTATGTTATGTTATGTCATATGTACTTAATATAGCGCAACAAATCACCCCTGAAGCAGTATTTCAGCACTGCGGCGCAGAACAGGTAAGGGAGGGACTGGAGGATAGAAGAAATGAGAAAAGCCACGTTTTAAGAAGTTTTTTGAAACTGGAAAAGTCGAGACAGGCACAGACACGCAGAGGTAGTGTATTCCAATGGTGTGGGCCAGGATAGAGGGAAGATCGGCCGCTGTATCTGACTGTGAGATTGCGTCAGGAATAAAGCAGAAGCAGGTCTTTTGATCTCAGATTCGTGTAGGGAGATAGTATCATGGAAATACACCGGGGCCCAGGTCAATGCACGAGTAGCTCATTCTGTCTAGGGTTTTTCCAATGCACAGCCTGCCTTGCTAATAGGCAATAGCTGTGTTAGCGACTGCTTTCAGTCGCTAACAGTTTGGGTACACCCACTTAGCATGTCATAAGTGATAAATATCGGTGACATGCAAAGTGGGCCCCAAACCGGTCGCTATCGCCTGAAAGCTATTGCTAACTGCTGTTAGCGACAGCTTGCTAATAGGGCGATAAAAAAATCGCTGCTAAAGCGGCGATGAAGCCCTTGCTAATATGCCCCCAAGTTTCTAAATAAAAGAGAATTTGACCTTGTCTAATGTAACTAGGGCTCATGAAAAGCATTCTGGTGCCCTATGGCTAAGTTTGTGCCTTATATAAAACTGCAAAAATAAAAATATGAAACCTACTCTACTAGTATTCGTCTTTTCTAGGACCCATATCGATCAATCTTCCCTGTCATGCATTTGATCACTTCCTTCCACAACTATTCTTTCATTTGACTGCTGTGCTGTTTGTGGTGTACTATAGATACATTCAAATAGTGTGTTGTGCTGGAGAGCGTTTGCAGGAAGGTAGCACACTCCTCCATGGGCATACTTGGGTGGTACGGAGTTTGTGTTTGATGTGTGTCTGTGGGATATTATGATGTCATGTGTAAGGACTACAGTTGCACTCTTTTGGTGTTTTTGTCGCTTTAGTTTTGAATATAGTGAAGTGCAAGGTATGAGTGACAAGTCTCTAACGGTTATAAAGTGCTAGTATGTCTGTAGAACGTATGTGTGACTGCAGTGTGGCCTGTGTTAGAAGTGTCTCAGTGTTGCGCATGTATGGCAGAGGGTGCACATAAGGTGAGACTTCAAACATATAACTGCGTCGATGTGGGGTGGTGCGAGTGAGAGACAGCTACATATGTGATTGTGCCTACCATTCTTCAGGTGATTGCTTACATATAAAGGGAAATATATTCGTGTCACCCATTCCTTCTAGTGATAAGTGTTTTTTTCCTGTGGATTGTGGGAGGAGCATTTTTGGAAGAGCCAAGTCTTTGCTATGTCCCTGAATTCCAGAATATCTGAACGTTTCTTGGCCTTTCTGTGAGATAATTTCAACATTTTGCTGTTAATATATGGAAGGATGTTCAACCGATAACGTTTCTTCGTCCAGTGGCGGCTGGCATGGTTCACGGGTGGCGAGATGGGTACGGACGCGCGCTTTAGGGGGTGGGCACGAGAGGGGTGTGGGAGGGGAACGGTGTGAAACATAAAAAAATAATTACAAATACACACTTACCTTACTGCACAAGGTCCCGCGTCTCTGCTCCTGCTCTCCTCGTCAGACTCGAGTCGCATGTAGCACAACCAGGCTCCAATCACAACGCTGAAATGCAGCATTGTGATTGGTAAGCACCCAGGCTCCCCTGACCAATCACAATGCTGTCATGCAGCGTTGTGATTGGTCTGAGCACCATGATTCCGTGCTCAGTCATGGACTGGGGGCCTGGACATGTTCTCCATGCAGACTGTAACGCATGGAGAACAGGGAAAGTGTGCATGACTGAGCCGGTCAAACAGTCATATGCACTTAGGAGGGGGCCAACCACTCCTACCCTGCCCTGCTCCGAGAGCAGAGCAGACCCACCCACCCACTCGCAAAGCAGCAGGAAACTTAAAATGATAATACCTCAAAGTTATTTTATGTTTCCTTTACTTTGCACTGCTTAAAAGCAGTGGAGCGACGCTCCTTCACGATAGGGTAGGAGCTGCCCCTGCAGTTCTTTCATGGAGGGCTGGTGAGACAGGAAGTGTGTCTAGAGCAAAGAGTTCTCTTTGCAGCTTTACTTGAATAAAGGATGGGCTCATGAGATAGAGTTTTAAAGCTGACCATCTTACACTGGGCAGCAAATGGAGCACTTGGAGGGCAGATGAGATGTGGTCCTGTTGTCGCAGTGATTCTGCTCCTACACAGAACTGTGCACAGAGAACCAGGACCTCAGTGAATTGTGGTGTACCAAAAAACTAAGTATGGGCGAAATTTGCAAATTCGCGGTTCGCGAATTCATGCGAAAGCGAACTCGCAATTCGCAAAATCCACGAATTCGTGCGAATTTGCTGTTTTTGCCAGTTCGCGTGGGTTTTTTATAAGTTATGGAGTGCGAACTTACTTGTGTGTTCGCAATGGTCGCGACCATGTTGTTTCTACGTGTCCAGCCGGTTTGCGACCCTGTGGTTCATCGCGGCCACCCTCCGGTTCATCACTGCCACCCTCTGGTTCACCAATGCTACCCTCTGGTTTGCCACTGCCACACTCTGGATCATCACTGCCACCCTCTGGTTCACCACTGCCACGCTCTGGTTCATCACTGCTATCCTCTGGTTCATCACCTTGTGGTTAACCACTGCCACCCTCTGGATCATCACTGCCACCCTCTGGTTCATCACTGCCACCCTCTGGTTTGCCACTGCCACCCTCTGGATCATCACTGTCACCCTCTGGTTCACCAGTGCCACCCTCTGGTTCATCACTGCCACCCTCTGGTTGATCACTGCCACCCTCTGGTTCAAGGCTGCCACCCTCTGGTTCATCACTACAATCCTCTGGTTCATCTCCCTCTGGTTCACCACTGCCACCCTCTGGTTCATCACTGCCACCCTCTGGTTCATCACTGCCACCCTCTGGTTTGCCACTGCCACCCTCTGGATCATCACTGTCCCCCTCTGGTTTATCACAGCACCCTCTGGTTCACCACTACCACCCTCTTGTTCACCACTGTAGATTATGGGAGGAAAGCAAAGCACACCTTCCCAGCCTCAACTGAGATGAATTCATTTGGGGCTGGTTAATGTGTCACTGAATTTGAGCTTCAAGTCTGGCACCTGCTTCCTTAGCTGTAAGTGCTTCCTGTTGCAGTTTAATTTTTTTGCAGGAGCATTGTGCCATACTTGTAACTATTCTCTGACCCTGCTTTGAGGGTCAGAGCAGGGTCAGAGAATAGTTGCAAGTAGGCAACTGAACTCTGGAGGGGCCCCTCAGAAAGCACTACAGGGAATGTAATGCTTCTTGAGGGGCTAAGTGCTTTCAGTTTTGCAAAATTTGTTTTTCTGCAATTTCGTGAGTTTCACAGGGCGCAAATTTGTGCTAAATCGAACTTGCAATCTGCGAATTTGTGCAAATTTGCAGATTGTTTTTTTGCGTCTTCGCAAGCCGCTTGCAGCGCACTGACCACGAAGTTACCCATTCAGTCGTACATGGGCGCGCCCATCTTGTGCGCGTTGCGTATTTCCGGTTCCGAGCGCTATTGGCAATCTCGCGTTGTGTGCGGCGCGCTATTACGAGTTCGCCTGTGTTTTTGCTGCTCTCGGGGAAAATATCACGCAAACTTACCCACGCGGTCCTCTATAGGCGCGGCCATCATGTTTTTCATTCATTGCTATGGTTTTTGGGCATGCTACCTTTCTATCCATCTTACATCTTTGTAATCTTATGTTTTTCTGAACTTTTTTTGCTTTTTTTTGCTTATTATCTATCTCTACAATTTCCTACATCTATATTTTGTGTTTTTTTTTTACTTTTTGTTACTTTATTACCTACTTTATTTCTTTCGCTCTCTCTCTTACTTTTTTTTCACACCTATTCTTCTTTCCTTTTTCTTGTGCCCAGGACCATGGCAAAGGGAGCCGACAAGGGCAGGGGGAAGAGCCCAGAACCCCGTACCCGGCTCCCTTGCGGGTGTTTGAGGGGGGAGCTAGTCCAGGCCAGGGAGATCTTCTCTGAGTTGGAGGTGGCCGCCTTGATGGTGTTTGTGCAAGTCCACCTCCCTAAGATCGTGGCAGCAGGTGGGCGGATTGCTTCCGGTTACGGCCTCCGGGAGCGTCGCCAGCTGTGGGAGAAGGTGTGCCGGCGCATGTGTAAGGAGTCTGGGGTCCGGCGCACCTACCAGCAAGCGACGCACCGGTGGACTGACATCCTGTACCGGGAGCATGATATGCTCGACCTGCTAGGATTGGAGATCCCTGGCCTTGGTAAGTAGCTACTCCTGCCTGCTGCTGCCACTTTGAAGAGATAGTGGTGGATTGATACGTTGAGTATATTATTTATTACTTGTTATAGGAGATTTGTTAGTGGTCTGCAATCATGATGACGGACTGTGTCTGTCACGCGACGTCTCGTGCTGCTGAGTGATGGCAGTCGTACTAGAACCTTTTTGTTGTTGGTGTAGTTAGTGAATTACATAACTTTCCTATTAGACGGTTTGCGAATCCTGCAATACTGTACTACTATCCTCCTAGTTGACCAGATCAGATGCAATTGTTGTTAATGTGTTTCCCCGACATAATTTTAGATTGTGTTCAAAGAAATCTAATATTTCCCAAAAAACAATAATCCATGTTGTGTTTCTTTATTTCATGTTCAACAGAAGCTCCCTGGGGCAAGGCGGCGACGGTGACTGAGACTCCGGTGGAAGAAGGTGGATAGGATCAGTCCCTTGCAGGCTCTTCTGCTGGCCCACATAAATTGTTCTATTGTTATATTAATACTTATACTTCCCTAACTTTTCCAGCTCCTATTCATTACAAACTGTTTCCTAATAATTCTATGTTTTACAAAATAGTCTTTGATCTTCTAATGTAGACTACTTTCTACATTCTTATACTGCCTCTACCATCACTCTCTGTGCTACTACTATTTACGATTACGAGTCGGTCTGTGTAGGTAGCTAAGCTTGCCCAGTCGGCAAACGGTGTGAAACAAAACTCTGATCCAGCAATAGCTCTAGGCACTGAGCGCAGTCCTCTGGGTGGCCCTTGCTGTCTATTCCAGTCTTCTTAATGTAAGTGCTTTGACAATTTCCAACAACAAAATGTCATTGTTTACACCAAGTAAAAGGTAGCAGTTGCCTTTTTGATTTGAGAGGAGCACATTCCATACCGCTAGTGTTTCAGGGACTATCTACACACAAAGAAGTATGGACAAGAGAAATAGGACATTGTTGATGATAGGTGCAGTTCGACTTTCGACATAGCTCAGTCCGAACAGAAGTTGAACCCCCAATCCCCTGACCGACTATCTAGTGTGTCTGACCAATAATTTTACGACCCCGAAGAACAGAAGAAGACTACCGCCGAGTCCCGGCCTATCTGAGTCACTGAAACATGACTGCCAAGTGCAGTAGTTCAAACCCTTCCGCTCACTCACTCGTGAACAAAAACCCCACAGTGTTTGTTAGTTTTAAAGTTTTATTTTCAATTAAGAAATGAAAACATTATTTCTTTATTTTTAATAGCGTAGTATTCAGAGCGAGCAATGGTGATGGATGAAGACGACGTTAAAGTTTAAACAACATTCCCATGAATTAAATTACTATGACTCAAACTTAATAATAGTTAACAGACACATGAAATTATTCGAATAACTGTGCGGGAGCCCCCACCTTCTTTAAAGTACTTAAAGTACTGCTGGTGATGACTTACTAGTAGTTGGTGAATCGTCTGGCAGAAGGGCAATGGAATCTTCTTTCTGTAATGAGAAAAATGATGCACATTAAGCAAGCATTCATCAGTTGTCATAAGAAGAAGTGTAGCATTTAATGGAATAAGCATATAAAAGGTTAACACTTCCTTCCCAAAACCGTTACTTTTTTCAATCCCAGTAATAAAAAATGTGTTATGTAACATTTTCTTCCATTACGAGATAAAATAGGGGGTTGTGGTATGGCATCTGAAAATATGACATGTTTTTCCTAGACGTCACAACATCTGATGCGGCACAGATGACTGCCGGGCCAGCAGTCCGGAGGGGTCCACTCTGGATGCGGCAGCGCCAACAGGAGGAGCTGGGGGGGGGAGACTCAGTGGCGCCGGACGGTGGTAAGTTATTATACTCCTTACTCATTGAAATGTTTTTTAGTAGGGTCGTAAAGGAGTGTACAGTAGTACGCAGTACACTAGTATAAGTAGACTGTACTGTTAAGAACAGTTACTAATTTAGAACGACTTTTTGGGCTACTATCACAGAGAAGAAAGTCAACCTTGACTTGTAATAGCATTAGCTGCAGTACTTCTCGGGTAACCAATTGCCCCCTCTATTTCACTTCAACTTAGCTGGAAATTTTTTATTGTGAAGCCAAGTCATATCAGATGTAGTTTAGGGATGTGAAGAACGAAAAGTTAAAGAAGGGTGAAACGAAGAACGAGCGAGTCTTAATATTTATGACTGTAAAGAATGGTTTTGTTGAATGCAATTCAAGATAAGAAGACGGCGGTTTCCAAAATATAATGAAACGGGTGTTAGTTGGTTGTTGACAAAAAGAAATTTTGGTACATTTGAGACATTAAGAAGAATCATAGACGTACTTTGGAAGCCTAGATGTTATCTTCTTTATCCTCATCGATAGCAGAGGTGTATGATGTAGTAGAGCAGACGCTGAGTGGATGAAGTATGGCCAGTGGCAGTGCCACCCCTATAGAAAAGTAAGGCATTCCTATCCCCACCTGCATGTACTGCTTAAACTACTGCCTGTCTGCATCATCATGGCCAGTGTCTGTATTTCTTGGGTGAAAGCTGAGTGAGCTGCCATTATGGCGGCTACCACAAGTTCACGTACCAGTAATTTCTTTTGCAACAAGGCCTTTTTTTAGTACTCTCTGACTATGTATGTAGTAGTGAGTCCACCCATAGTGCTGCTAGTGGAATTCCTGAAACTCCCAGTAATGTCACAGGCTTACAAAGACGGCGGAAAGATACATGCCAAAATGTTATACTGTTACAACAGGTATCTGTGCACACGTCGCCTTTTACAGAGTAAATGCTGTAGGTAATCAAGCAACACAAGCAATAGACAAACAATGTGGAAGTAGTCTTGATGGAAGTTTTTCTTCAATTCAGATTTTTTTCACCACGCCCAGCCAACACGTGTTTCGTCAGGGCTAGTAGCCCACGACTTCATCAGGGCTCCCGCGGGCAGCGGTTCCAAAGCTATTGCCACAATGGCTATGTGCTCTCAGCCGGTTCTAATTCCGACCCGGCTATCGGGTACTGTGGAGGTTCTCGCTGATTCGTCTCAGCCGTCTCAGCTTTCCAGCATCTCCGCGTGTAAAAAATGACTTCCGCATTTACACCCTGAGACGCTGGAAAGCAGTACGGCTTAACCTGCTGCGCACACGAATACTCCTATGGTGTGTCGCATCTTTGGTATTAACCATCACACGGACGGCTGAGACGAATCAGCGAGAACCTCCACAGTACCCGGTAGCCGGGTCGGAACACATGCAATACTGCTAACCCTAACGAGCCCTCAGTTAAAAATAGTGTCAAACGCTTTCTTCAACTAGGCCCTAACTCATCTTTGCCACCATGGATTTCCGTCAAACCTCTTGGAATCAAAAGTATCCATACCCAGTGTTGCTCCAAGACCCCGAAACCCACCCACAAACACCAGGAACCCCCCCAAACAGCCCCAGAGAAACGCTAAAGTGAGCGAAATGCCTGAAAATGGAAAAACTTTTTCACCTCCGATTTTCTCCAAACCACTTTTATCCGGTATTAGACCTTCACAGCAATGCCCCCAGACCCGTCACCCCAGGCGGAAACAAGTTTAACACCCCCAAAAAGCCAAAAAGCAAAACCTCAAATTTCGGGCCTACCTGGAATTCAGTCCAAATGCGCTGTGCAGCTAGGCCCTAACTCCCCTTTTCCACCATGGATTTCCTGAAAAACAAATGCAATCAACATTAGACTGTGCCAGCAGTGCTCCCAGACCCCAAAACCCACCCACAAAAACCTAGAAGCCCCCTAAACAGCACCCCAAAGACAGTCAAGTGAGCAAAAACGCAAAACCTTTTTCACCTCTGATTTTCTCCAAACCACTTGATTCCGATATTAGACCTTCCGAGCTATGCCCCCAGACCCCTGCAGCCACCCGCCAAAAAGCAGAACACCCCCAAACAGGCAAAAATAAAAAATGGGCCTACCTTCAATTCAGTCCAAATACGCTCTGGAGCTAGGCCTTAACTCCCCTTTTCCACCATGGATTTCCTGAAACACAAATGCAATCAACATTAAACTGTGCCAGCAGTGCTCTCAGACCCCAAAACCCCCCAAACAAATCTAGCAGCCCCCCAAACAGCACCCCAAAGACAGGCAAGTGAGCAAAAACGCAAACACTTTTTCACCATGGATTTGGTCCTAAACACTTCATTCCGATATTAGACCTTCCAAGCGATGTCCCCAGACCCCTGCAGCCACCCGCAAAAAAGCAGAACACCCCTAAACAGGCAAAAATCAAAAATGCAAAAACTCATACTTAGAAAGTTTTCAGCCAACCAGTCAACATCGGTCCAAACGTGCTCTGCAGCTAGGCCCTAACTCCTATTTCCCAGCATGGATTTTCTTCAAATCACTTCCAATAAAAATTATGCTATCCCAGCAGTGCTCCCAGACCCCCACACCCTCCCCCACAAATCTAGAACACCCCCAAACAGCCCCCCAAAAACATGCAATACTGGTATATTCAAAACATGGCAAATTGCGTTGTTCACAAAACATTGCTGTTTTCAGCACTTCCACTACTTTGATCCTTTTGAAACTCACCTGGACAGTCACTTGTTCCAGCGATTCACAAGAATCTCAGCAAGGCAGAACAAAATCGAACCACTGCGCTCTTTGAAGAAGAAGAAGAAGAAGAAGAAGAAGGTCTACAACTAGTTTTCACTTAGTTTTCACCCAAACACACGCGCCCGCAAAACACCCAAAAAGGCCAAAATTCTGCCAATTCTGGACCAAAGAACACCAAACCACCCTAAAACATTGCCAACATCCTTATGAACGAGCCTGCATCGGGCCCGAGCCCTAGAAGCAGCGTGAACCATACCAACTTAAACCCAAAAACCCTAGTAAATCGCACTGAACCCTAAACCGTAGATATGCTTTGTCTGTCTGTGTCAAAGAGCCTAGGTCTGGTACATCAGGAGGATGCTTCACTCAGTGGTGCCAGCCTTGACCGTCTGCATGGCCCTGCCGCAAGCATGGGCCAAAAATCCGTTCCGCTCAAGAATTTGCGATTTTTCTGTACTTTAGCGAGATTTGCGAAATACCGAAAAACAGCAAATTCAGCAAACATAACGGATATTTGGCCCAAGCTTGAGGCAGTGCCATGCAGAGGGTCAAGGCAGGCACCACTGAGTGAAGCAACCTGATGTGGCATAACTAGGCTCTTTGTCAGACAGACAAAGCATATCTAATTGTATGCAGCAAGCCATATAGCCCCAATTTTACATGAACTGCTGTCTGGAGTGGACTCTGTCTGGCATAACAAAAACAGTACACTGCCTCGCCCTCGACCAATATATACTACGAATAGACAGACATGTAGTCCTGCTGTAGTAGTTGTTGTAGACTGGTTTACCTGTTTGTCACTCACAAATTGGCCATAGTTCTTCCGTAATTCGACGCTGATGAAGCATCCATTCCAGTGAGTGACTGTAAAGAAAAAAGATATATTATTTAATCAATCATCATGGTATATTTGGAAGTGAGTCCGCTCCAAGGACATTTTGCATATTTTGTGAAATGCAATATAGTGGCCCCTGAATTTGAAGTACAATTTTAATTAAACAAGGTAAAAAAAAAGAGTTTCTGACATGAGTTACAATTACTGTGTTAAAGATTAAATAATAACTAAGACAAGACATATGAATCATCATTTCATGCACAAAAAACAAACAGCAATTGGTTTAATCAGAGCCAGACAGCCATTGCTGTCCAGTGCATGCCATCTTCTCAATTATTCATTACCTGTTCTACTTTTTGTCCGCATCGTCTTCTGAAAGTGAGGGCCCACAGGGCAGCCCCTCCTGTCAATATCAGAGGTAACTCTGTCAACAAACAGCAAGCATGCAGTCAGTCAGTAATTTCAGTCCCACTTGAGGGGACTCGTCGTAATCCATCCATCTGCCTTGAGGGAAGTGGATAGGGGGGTCTGGAGGAGGAGTATAAAGGAGCATGATTGAGTTGTGAACTTGTGAACCTCAGGAATGCAGACTGCGGCACCTTCAAATCAATAAGGAATATAAGATGAAGACAGTGCCGCTGATGGACTTGTTGTGATTAGGTGATTAGAGTTTTGTTGTGGTAAAAGTTGCAAAACAAAGAAAGACACACAGGAATAAAAGTGAATATGGACGAAAAAAAGGAAGTCATTTTCGGGGCTCGGTGTTAGTGAAGTAGAGCTCATCCCCCAATTCCATGAATTGAGACGGGAGTAGGTCAGGTAACAGAGAAGAACTTCCGTCACCTAAGTCGGTGTCCTCTTCTTCCTGCGTGCATTCACGTACTTTGTAATCTGCTGGTATCAAGTGCTGATTCATCTTGATCAGTGTTAACCTCTCCACATTTTTGGCTGAGAGGCGGGTCCTTTTTGAAGTTACAATGCACCAGCAGCACTGAAAACACATTCAGAAGACACGCTTGTGAGTGGGCAAGACAAATAATTTATAGCCATGTTGGTGATCAGTGGCCATAGAGCCATTTTCCTGTACCAATACAGCAATGGGTTGGTATTAACAAAGACCTGTGTTGGGTCATCCAGATATGCCTGCACCATCAACTCAAGGTTCTCCACGGTTGCTCCACTTTGCGTACCATCTGTGGCCTTCTCAACACTGGAACAAACAAACCCTTGCTGAGTTAGCCAATCCGCTTCCGACAATATTATGGGTGGGCCTGGTGCAGGTGAGGATGATGATACGGTTGCTGCTGGTGTCGTTAATGGCTGTGAGGGAAAGTTACTCCCTTCGCCTACAGATTCAGAAGTGGAACTTGATGCTGGATCGCCTGCTGATTCAGTTGGACTTCTGACTGCTCCTTGAATTTTCTGCCGATCTTTTTGGAACCGACTGGCTGACACAGCTATCCAATGTTTGTACTTTGAAACATCTGCCTCATCAAAAGGAATGAATGCTTTGCTGCCCACTGCCTTTTTGTACCATGGAGTCAGAATAGTGGCACAAATGTAATGTTGTTCTGTATGTATCTTTTGAAGCCTTTCATTGGCAACTAGGCGGCTTAAAAAGTTCTCCGCCAACAGATATGCAGCTTGCTTTTCCAACATCATCTCTGAACGTTGAAGACACCCCCTTCAGTTGGTGCTCTAGCATACGCAACAATGGGATAGCTTTGCTCAAAGAACAGTCCTCCCTGCTGACTTCATGCATGAAGACCTCAAAAGGACGAAGCATGTCTGTCAGGCTTTTAACTAGCTGCCATTCCTACAACTCTAGCCTCATGTCATTCATAGTAGAACCTACTGTGAAGATATAGTCATTGATTACCATGCACTGCTCAAACAGACGCTCAAAAGCGGTACAAAAGGGGGTGGTGATGGACGGAGCATCTGAATCAATCAAACACTCACACCAAGTCAAAAGATCTGGGTTTAATCCATCACCGTTCTTTAGCCCACTCTGCTACCCCAGTTCAGACATGGCTATATGCAAATCAGTCTGACCCTGTGCCTCATGGGAACAGTCCAGCCCGAACTGCCAAGCCATGTCTTCCCTGGACCGGAAACAAGCTTCCGAGGACCGGTTCCTGGCATTCCAGCCGTCTTCAGCCCGGCTTGCTTGAATCCAGTGGCAAAGTGAGAAAGGGACTCATGTCTGAGCATGCCCTGCCACACTTATGGCAGCCAAAAGCGGTACAAACAGACGCTCAAGCATGTAAAAGGTTGAGTTCCAATGTGTTGCCACCTCCTGGATGAGTCCTTTGACTGGCACTTTACGTACATGTTGAATGCTCCTCAGCTGCTTCCGGGCCTTAAAAGAATGGCTGAAATGTGTGCAGATTCTTCGGCAGTTGGTAGACAGTAACTTCTTGACTTGGTTTTCAGTTTTCAAGAAATCTTGAACGACCAGGTTTATACAGTGCACCAAACACGGCACTCTGAAATATTCTTCGTCCTGCATGGCCTTAACTATATTACTGAGAAACGATGTGATGCGCTCCGTGCGCATCATTTAAGAGTTGCACAGCCTTATACACATTTGTGATTCACATTATACACGTACTCAAAAAGTAATCAAAAGTGATCAAAAGTTTCAATCCATTTATTTATGTTCTTTTCATTTTTTGTCTCTCACATCAAAGGTACGAGATTCCATAATTTCATGTATCTTGTTTGCTTTAGAATTGCCAATCCAGGCCTAATCACAAGCACGTTTTAAGAAACTCGAATCCTCCATTGACATTCAAATTCACCCAATGCATTTTGATCATAATTGATCTTCGTCAGGGGTATCTGTAATAGTTAATGAATATATGTCAACCAACCAAGATCGTCCATGTGCAGCAGCAATAAATTAACAATACTTTCTTGTTGTATCCCCTAACCTTCAAATAAAACATTTCAGTGCTACCAAAACAAATATCATCATCCATTAGTATCCCAGTGTCTACCATCCCCATCCTCCATTTCTCGGCCCCACCCTGTTGCGCAATGCCCCATACCCTAAGGTGTAAACACAAATGGCAAATACACCCTTGCCATCATTACGTTACTACAAACTAAAAATGAATTATAAATGCTACCTCTGTGATTTACTCCCTGGGTTACAACTGGCTGAATCTACTATTTAGGAACATTATATCCCTAGTTCCCACCTGCGGTAATCCTGTCACGTTATAAACAGCATGTCCTCCACTTCTCTGTTCAAACATGATTTAAGTAAACTTGTCTCTCGTAACTGCTTATAAGACCACGTGTAACATTCCCAGCTGTAGTCAATTCATCTCACCCGGTCCTGTGCTCCACCCCCAAAAAACTCTCCCGTCAACCCAACTACACTAACCAGAATCCCCTTTTCCATGCAAATGTGCCTAATCTTACACCCTGTCCATAAGTACACTCGTAAACAACGAAACATCACAATGAAATGAATTAGTCTGAAAATAAAACTTGTCCGTAAATGTCCAACTTGTAGGTGCTGCCCAAAATGCTTTGTTGACATGCAAGTGCTCTTTGATCTTCTTCACACCGGAAACATATTTCAACGGCCTTTGACGTGAGAAGATGTTCTTTTTCATATGCATAGTTTCGTTTTCCAATTGGGGTGCTTGACAGGGTCCGGAACGGGTCGGGGTAAACAAATCTCTATAAGTATCCTGAAGCACACCCCTGTGTTTTGCAATTGTACTCCACCATTATTTTTCACGTTGTTTTTTATCAAGTTTAGCGTGCATGCACTCTGTTGTGCACCATCCCGAGTGCACCTGTACGAAAACTGAGAAACGATGTGATGCGCTCCGTGCGCATCATTTAAGAGTTGCACAGCCTTATACGCATTTGTGATTCACATTATACACGTACTCAAAAAGTAATCAAAAGTGATCAAAAGTTTCAATCCATTTATTTATGTTCTTTTCAGTTTTTGTCTCTCACATCAAAGGTACGAGATTCCATAATTTCATGTATCTTGTTTGCTTTAGAATTGCCAATCCAGGCCTAATCACAAGCACGTTTTAAGAAACCCGAATCCTCCATTGACATTCAAATTCACCCAATGCATTTCGATCATAATTGATCTTCGTCAGGGGTATCTGTAATAGTTAATGAATATATGTCAACCAACCAAGATCGTCCATGTGCAGCAGCAATAAATTAACAATCCTTTCTTGTTGTATCCCCTAACCTTCAAATAAAACATTTCAGTGCTACCAAAACAAATATCATCATCCATTAGTATCCCAGTGTCTACCATCCCCATCCTCCATTTCTCGGCCCCACCCTGTTGCGCAATACCCCATACCCTAAGGTGTAAACACAAATGTCAAATACACCCTTGCCATCATTACGTTACTACAAACTAAAAATAATACCTCTGTGATTTACTCCCTGGGTTACAACTGGCTGAATCTACTATTTAGGAACATTATATCCCTAGTTCCCACCTGCGGTAATCCTGTCACGTTATAAACAGCATGTCCTCCACTTCTCTGTTCGAACATGATTTAAGTAAACTTGTCTCTCGTAACTGCTTATAACACCACGTGTAACATTCCCAGCTGTAGTCAATTCATCTCACCCGGTCCTGTGCTCCACCCCCAAAAAACTCTCCCGCCAACCCAACTACACTAACCAGAATCCCCTTTTCCATGCAAATGTGCCTGATCTTACACCCTGCGCCTAAGTACACTCATAAACAACGAAACGTCACAATGAAATAAATTAGTCTGAAAATAAAACGTGTCCGTAAATGTCCAACTTGTAGGTGCTGCCCAAAATGCTTTGTTGACATGCCAGTGCTCTTTGATCTTCTTCACACCGGAAACATATTTCAACGGCCTTTGACGTGAGAAGATGTTCTTTTTCATATGCATACTTTCGTTTTCCAATTGGGGTGCTTGACAGGGTCCGGAACGGGTTGGGGTAAACAAATCTCTATAAGTGTCCTGAAGCACACCCCTGTGTTTTGCAATTGTACTCCACCATTATTTTTCACGTTGTTTTTTATCAAGTTTAGCGTGCATGCACTCTGTTGTGTACCATCCCGAGTGCACCTGTACGAATACTGAGAAACAATGTGATGCGCTCCGTGCGCATCATTTAAGAGTTGCACAGCCTTATACACATTTGTGATTCACATTATACACGTACTCAAAAAGTAATCAAAAGTGATCAAAAGTTTCAATCCATTTATTTATGTTCTTGTCAGCTTTTGTCTCTCACATCAAAGGTACGAGATTCCATAATTTCATGTATCTTGTTTGCTTTTGAATTGCCAATCCAGGCCTAATCACAAGCACGTTTTAAGAAAATCGAATCCTCCTTTGACATTCAAATTCACCCAATGCATTTCGATCATAATTGATCTTCGTCAGGGGTATCTGTAATAGTTAATGAATATATGTCAACCAACCAAGATCGTCCATGTGCAGCAGCAATAAATTAACAATACTTTCTTGTTGTATCCCCTAACCTTCAAATAAAACATTTCAGTGCTACCAAAACAAATATCAGTCAGTCAGTCAAATATCTTTATTTCGGTAAGTTAAAACCATAAAAGCAATACACAGTTCATTATTAAACATACAATATAAAAATTTACAAATATTGAAATATAGACATGATTGCAATTCATACGTTCATTCTTAAAACGATTAAAATCCTTGATACAAAGAGTAGATACTAAGCAGTATAGATTCAAAGAGGCCACCCCTATTTCCCACTGTTCTTAATACATTTTCCCAAAACGTAGTTGACAGAATATCAACCTAGGTAATTGTTCGTCTGGGTGAGACTTGTTTTGTTTATTCGGGCTGCCGCTACCAAAAAACTGGCTACACTATATGTGACCTGCACAGAATTAAGCATTTGCAAATATAAAAGCGCAGGCCTCACCTGGACAAAGTTAAGATCTTTCAAAATTGGGTATACATTTTTTTTACGGGCCACCAGATAATGTTCACAAAACATCACTAGATGAAGCGTGTCCTGTGTAGAAAAACTAATATCATCATCCATTAGTATCCCAGTGTCTACCATCCCCATCCTCCATTTCTCGGCCCCACCCTGTTGCGCAATACCCCATACCCTAAGGTGTAAACACAAATGTCAAATACACCCTTGCCATCATTACGTTACTTCAAACTAAAAATAAATTTCTAATGCTACCTCTGTGATTTACTCCCTGGGTTACAACTGGCTGAATCTACTATTTAGGAACATTATATCCCTAGTTCCCACCTGCGGTAATCCTGTCACGTTATAAACAGCATGTCCTCCACTTCTCTGTTCGAACATGATTTAAGTAAACTTGTCTCTCGTAACTGCTTATAACACCACGTGTAACATTCCCAGCTGTAGTCAATTCATCTCACCCGTCCTGTGCTCCACCCCCAAAAAACTCTCCCGTCAACCCAACTACACTAACCAGAATCCCCTTTTCCATTCGACTTTTTGGGGTGTTGTTGGGGCCTGGCCATGTGGGTGGGGGCCATTTTGAGGCCTGGTCCAGGCAGGGCCTGGCCATGTGGCTGGGGACAAGGGGCCATTTTGAAGCCAGGCAGTGTGCTTTGAGCCATCGGCCTGCACCCAGCCTGCCCTGCTTTCACCCATTATGCCGAGGAGTAGTTAATGGTGCATGGACCAATGCTTTGTGTGGGGCCTCTTGAGTTTAGACATCATTGAGGGCATAGATGGCATTGGATTGTGGTGATTTTTGTGTTTTTTTTAACTTTTTGGGGTGTTTAACTGATGTTCCTCTGGCTTCCTTTGCTTTTAGGTGCACAAGAGAACCACCAGTGCCAGGAAGAAGTCCTGCAACGATGTGTGCAGCACAACGTCACTTGACGTCACGTGTGGCCACAGACAACTCTGCAACTCGTGCAGCTGCGGCCTGCTGTTTTGACATCTGAAGAAGATGGGCCCAAAGAAAGGTGGCCGTAGCTCCTCTACAAAGAAAGTTGCCACTGCCAGTAAGAAGGAGCAGAAGAAGCAAGTGGTGCCACTTCCAAGGAGACTGGTGTGCCCACAGACACTTTTTTTGGGGGAAAAAAACAACGCCTGCAGCAATGGGGTCCGCCGGGGACCAAGCTGGGAGCAGCACCTCCGCTTCATTGGGCTCAGTGCCACCACACCAAGTTAGGTCCCAGGCCATGAGTGCTGCAGAGGCAGACACTTTAATTGTTCAATCACCATCGACCAGTGATATTGGCTCATCGCAAGAAATTAGCATCCAATCAATGCCGGGTGTAACTCAGCTGACGACTGTTCAACAACCACAGCCGCAACAACAACCACAGGTGCAACTAGTACAAGCGCAAGTACATGGGCAAGGAGAGGCGCAAGTAGAGGCGCAAGTAGAGGCGCAAGGAGAGGTGCAAGGAGAGGCGCAAGGAGAGGCGCAAGGAGAGGTGCATGGAGAAGCGCATGGGGAGGAGCATTGAGAGGTGCAACTGCCCACAATGCTTATTCCTCCAGAAATAGGGGCACATCAGGAAATTGAGATTGAAGCGGAGGTATCATCCAAGGAAGCCACTCCTCCTGATGATGATCCATTGTCTTCCAGATCCCCAGCAAGAAAAAGGTCAAGGAGGGCTATTACTACAAGTTCTTCTTCAAGCCCCCTTCCTTCTGATGACCTTGAAGTTGATTGGAATGCACTAATGCATTCTGAGAGTGAGGCACGCCATAAGCCGACAAAGGTAACTAAGCCTAAAAGGAAGGTTCCCGCAAGGCTTTCAATTATGGCTGATGATGACGACGAGTAAGAAGTGGTGTATGCTGCTGATGAATAGCCTGACGACGACCCAGTCATCACAGACGTCACTCCAGCCCCAGTGGGCATGCAGCAGACAGACATTTTTACCCTATCCTGAATTGCTGCTGAGCGGGATGTGGGCGGCGTGGCACTGGTACCACCACCAACGCAGTTAACTACTACACCAACACGACATACAGCTTCCATATTTTCTCGTCAGAAGGGCCGGCAGGGACCTCCATACAGCTCAATCTCCATTACCTCAAGTAGTGGTGCTGTAAGTATACAACAGAGTCAAATTCAGCCACGCCCATACTCCACTTCATCTGGCATTGAAACTGAAAGTAGCACCTCTACCACCAGCAGACCTTTCCAGTCCCCAGTTTGGGACTTCTTTAGTGTTAGCGCAAAGGCGGAAAACATGGTTGTTTGTTCGATTTGTAAAACTGTAGTTAGTCGGGGTAAGCTTGGTACCAACTATGGTACCGGAGGCCAGAGAGGTCATCTCCAAAAATACCACACTATCATTTGGAAGGCGCACCCAAGGAAGATCCAGGGAGCCAAAAGTACAACAAATCCAAATGTATCCATTCATATTGCATCTGATGATGACGAGGGGCTGATCATGCAGGGGGGAAGTGAAGAAGCGTCAGACATTTTTCTGGTACACCCAGTACCCCTGGCAGCAGTACTGCAGTGGTAGCGCCCACACCCTTTACCCCTGCAACATGTATCAGGCACACTAAGAGTCTGGGAGAGACACCAATGCGAAAAAGTACATCAATGAGCCTAACTGGTTTGAAGAAGTCTGCATCATCATCATCACGTAAAACGGTCCAACCCACCATCAGTAGCATGTTTTGGTCGGATGCGCCATTTGAGCGCAACCACCCAACGGTACGTCTGTATAACGCAAAGCTGGCTAAAATGCTAGCGCGGGACCTTCTCCCTTTTTCTTTCGTGGAAGGGGTGGGTTTTCTAGAATTTGTGGCAACAGTCTACCCTAAATGGAAGGCTCCTAGCCTGTCCTATTTTGCCAGAGTTGCTGTTCCAGCACTACATCAAGATGTGCTGGAGGTGATTGGCGCAGCTATTCAGAAGAGTGCTATTCACACTATCCACCTGACAACAGACATGTGGACCAGTTGCCAAGCCCTTGATTACATGTGCATCACTGCACACTGGGTCTCTTTTACAGGGGTTAAAGACAAGTTAAAAGCAGGTGTTGACATGGGCACAGTTTTTCAAGCTACTCAGAAACATGCAACAGTAGCCATGTTTGCCATGGAGAAATTTCATACTGCACATAACCTTTTGGAGGAGTTTGACAGGAAGGTCTATGAATGGCTGCATCCAAGAAATCGCATGAATGGTTATGTTTCCACAGATAATGGCAGTAATATAGTTAAGGCCATGCATCAAGGTGGCTATTTCAGAGTGCCGTGTTTGGCGCACAGTATTAACATTGTTGTGCAAGATTTCTTGAAAAAAGAAATCACAGTCAGCAAGTTACTGACCACATGCCGAAGAATCTGCACACATTTCAGCCATTCTTTTAAGGCCCGGAAGAAGCTGAGGAGCATGCAACATGACCGTAGACTGCCAGTCAAAGGACTCATCCAGGAGGTGGCAGCACGTTGGAACTCAACCTTCTACATGCTTGAGCGTCTGTCTGAGCAGTGGGGGTGATCAATGAGTATGTCTATGAACTGGGTTTTACTATGAAAGACATGAGGCTAGAGTTGGAGGAATGGAAGCTAATTGCAAGCCTGACAGACATGCTTCGTCCTTTTGAGGTTTTCATGCGTGAAGTCAGCAGGGAGGACTGTACTTTGGGCAAAGCTATCCCATTGTTGCGCATGCTAGAGCACCAACTGAAGGCGGTGTCGCATATCAGTGGGCGGAGAGGTTATTAAGCTGCCTAGTTGCCAATGAAAGGCTTAGAAACATACATACAGAACAACATTACACTTGTGCCACTATTCTGGATCCACGGTACAAAAAGGCCGTGGCCAGTAAAGCATTCATTCCTTTTGATGAGCAGATGTTTCAAAGTACAAACATTGGCTAGCTCTGTCAGCCACTCGGTTCGAAAAAGAGCGGCAGAAAATTGAAGGAGCCGGCAGAAGTACTAGTGAATCAGCAGGCAATCCGGCGTCAAGTTCCACTTCTGAATCTGTGGCCGAAGGGAGTCACTTTCCCTCACAGCCGTTAACGACACCAGCAACCGTATCATCATTCTCACCTGCACCAGGCCCAGCCATAATATTGTCGGAAGCGGATTGGCTAACTCATCAAGGGTTTGCTCGTTCCAGTGATGCAAAGGCCACAAATGGTACACAAAGTTGAGCAACCCTGGAGAACCTTGAGTCGATGGTGCAGGCCTATCTGGATGACCCAACAGAGGTCTTTGTTAATCAGAACCCATTGCTGTATTGGTATAGGAAAAGGCCTCTATGTCGACTGATCACCAACCTGGCTCTAAATTATTTGTCTTGCTCACTCGCAAGCGTGTCTTCTCAACGTGTTTTCAGTGCTGCTGGTGCCATTGTAACTTCAAAAAGGACCCGCCTCTCGCCCAAAAATGTGGAGAGGTTAACACTGATCAAGATGAATCAGCACTTCATACCACCAGATTACAAAATACGTGAATGCACGCAGGAAGAAGAGGACACCGACATAGGTGACGGAAGTTCTTCTCTGTTAGCTGACCTACTCCCGTCTCAATTCATAGAGTTTGAGGACGAGCTCTACTTCCCTGACACCGAGGCCTGAAAATGACTTCCTTTTTTTTCCGTCCTTATTCACTTTTATTCCTGTGTGTCTTTCTTTGTTTTGCAACTTTTACCACAACAAAAAAACTCTAATCACCTAATCACAACATAGTCCATCAGCAGCACTGTCTTCATCTTATTTCCTTATTGATTTGAAGGTGCCACAGTCTGCATTCCTGAGGTTCACAAGTTCACAACTCAATCATGCTCCTCTATCCTCCTCCTCCAGACTCCCCCTTTCCATTTCCCTCAAGGCAGATGGCTGAATTACGCAGAAAAAATAAACTTTATCTTCGTAGACGAGTCCCCTCAAGTGGAACTGGAATTACTGACTACATGCTTGCTGATTGCTTACAGTTACTTCTGAAATTGACAGTAGAGGCTGCCCTGTGGGCCCTCACTTTCAGAAGAAGATGCGGACAAAAAGTGGAACAGGTAATGAATAATGAGTAGAAGATGGCATGCAGTGGACAGCAATGGCTTCTGGCTCTGATGAAAGCAATTGCTGTTTGTTTGTTGTGCATGAAATCAAACATATGTCTTCTGTTTTTATTTAATCTTTTACACACTAAATGTAACTCAAGTCTACTCTGCTGTTTTTTTACCTTGTTTAATTCAAATTGCACTTCAACTGCAGGGGCCACTACGTTGCATTGTCCAATATGCAAAACGTCCTTGGACTTACTGTTTGGCAATATACCATGATGATTGTCTTGATTAAATAATATATCTCTTTTCTTTACAGTCACTCACTTGGATGGATTGATCCTCATTGTCGGTTTACGGAAGAACCATGGCCAATTTGTGAGTGGCAAACAGGTAAACCAGTCTACAACAACTTCTACAGCAGAACTACATGTCTGTCTAGTCGTGGTATGGAGTGGTCGAGGCAGTGTAGTGTTGTTATGCCAGGCAGAGTCCAGACAGCAGTTCATGTAAAATTGGGGCGACGTAGCTTGCTGCATACAATTAGATATGCTTTGTCTGTCTGTGACAAAGAGCCTAGGTATGCTACATCAGGTTGCTTTACTCAGAAGTGCCTGCCTTGACCGTCTGCATGGCCCTGCCGCAAGCATGGGCCAAAAATCCGTGCCGCTCGCGAAATCTGCTGTTGTTCGGTGCGAAATTGCTGTATATTACAAATTCTTGAGCGTAACGGATTTTTGGCCCATGCTTGTGGCAGGGCCATGCAGACGGTAAAGACAGGCACCACTGAGTGAAGCAACCTGATGTAGCATACCTAGGCTCTTTGACACAGACCGACAAAGCATATCTAGGGTTTAGGGTTCAGTGCGGTTTACAGGGGTTTTTGGGTTTAATTCGGTAGGGTTTCCGCAGAGTCTAGGGCTCAGGGCCCAATGCAGGCTTGTTCATAATGATGTTGGCAAGGTTTTAGGGGGGATTGGCGTTTTTTTGTCCAGAATTGGCTGAATTTGGGCCTTTTTTGTTTTTTTGCGGGCGCGTGTGTTTGGGTGAAAAGTAGTCGTACACCTTCCAGTGGATCGATTTTGTTCTGCCTTGCTGAGATTCTTGGGAATCGCTGGAACAAGTGTCCTGGTAAGTTTCAAGAGGATCGAAGCAGTGGAAGTGCTGAAAACAGCAATTTTTTGTCAAGGTGAGATTTGCCATGTTTTGGGGATAGCAGTATTGCATGTTTTTGGGGGGCTGCCTGGGGGTGTTCTACATTTTTGGGGGTGGGTTGAGGGTTCTGGGAGCACTTCTGGTAAGGTCTATTTTGATTGCAAGTGGTTTGAAGAAAATCCATGGTGGAAAAGGGGGGTTTGGGCCTAGTTGCAGACAGCGTTTTGGCACAATTTTAAGATAGGCCTAGCAGTATTGCATGTTTTTGGGGGGCTGCCTGGGGGTGTTCTCCATTTCTGGGGGTGGGTTGAGGGGCCTGAGAGCACTGCTGGGAAGGTCAAATTTTGATTGCAAGTGGTTTGAAGAAAATCCATGATGGAAAAGGGGGGGTGGGCCTTGCTGCAGAGTGCGTTTTGGAGCGATTTGAACTTAGGCCTCTGGAGCTTCTAAGTGTTGCATTTCTGTGATGGCCTGTTTGGGGGGTTTCTATTTTTGGGGCTGGGTCAAGGGGTCTGGGAGCACTGCTGGGAAGGTCTAATATTGAATGCAAGTGCTTTGGAGAAAATTCATGGTGAAAAAGGGGTGTTTGGGCCTAGTTGCAGAGCGCGTTTGGCACGATTTAAAGGTAGGCCTCGCTGAGGATAGCAGTCCTGCGTGTTTTTGGTGGCCTGTTTGGGGGTGTTTTACATTTCTGGGGGTGGGTCGAGGGGCCTGGGAGCGCTGCTGAGAAGGTCTAATATTGATTGCAAGTGGTTTGAAGAAAATCCATGGTGGAAAAGGGGGGTTTGGGCCTAGCTGCAGAGTGCGTTTTGGAGCGATTTAAACTTAGGCCTCTGGAGATTCTAAATGTTGCATTTCTGTGATGGCCTGTTTGGGGGGGTTCTCCATTTTTGGGGCTGGGTCGAGGGGTCTGGGAGCACTGCTGGGAAGGTCTAATATTGAATGCAAGTGGTTTGGAGAAAATCCATGGTGAAAAAGTTTTTTTTTATCACTCCTGCATGTTTTTGGGGGGCTGTTTGGGGGTGTTTTCCATTTCTGGGGCTGGGTAGAGGGGCCTGGGTGCACTGCTGGGAAGGTCTAATTTTGATTGAAAGTGGTTTGAAGAAAATTCATGGTGAAAAAGGAGGGTTTGGGCATAGTTGCAGAGCGCGTTTGGCACGATTTAAAGGTAGGCCTTGCTGAAGATAGCACTCCTGCGTGTTTTTGGTGGCCTGTTTGGGGCTGTTCTCCATTTCTGGGGGTGGGTCGAGGGGCCTGGGAGCACTGCTGGGAAGGTCTAATTTTGATTGAAAGTGGTTTGAAGAAATTCCATGGTGGAAAAGGGGGGTTTGGGCCTAGCTACAGAGTGCGTTTTGGAGCGATTTGAACTTAGGCCTCTGGAGATTCTAAGTGTTGCATTTCTGTGATGGCCTGTTTGGGGGGGGTTCTACATTTTTGGGGCTGGGTCGAGGGGTCTGGGAGCACTGCTGGGAAGGTCTAATATTGAATGCAAGTGGTTTGGAGAAAATCCATGGCGAAAAAGTTTTTTTTTTTTAGCACTCCTGCATGTTTTTGGGGGGCTGTTTGGGGTTAGGCCTCACTGAGGATAGCACTCCTGCATGTTTTTGGTGGCCTGTTTGGAGGTGTTCTCCATTTCTGGGGGTTGGTCGAGGGGTCTGGGAGCACTGCTCGGAAGGTCTAATTTTGATTGCAAGAGGTTTGAAGAAAATCCATTGTGGAAAATTGATGTTTTGGGCCTACTTTCAGAGTGTGTTATTTATCCTTGAAAAGGAGACTCACAGTACGCACTTTCGAAATGATGCTTGTATGTATTGTAATACTGTCGACTCTGAAACTGAAAGTGTTCTTTTTGCACTACACAGCGTACCTTATATGTTTTTCTACGTGGTGTTTTAATATCACTTCCTGTTTTTCCATCAATAATTACAGGCCGGCTTTTACCCTGTGCAATGGGAAAAAGGATGAACTCAGGCTTACCATTAGCGAGCCGCAATTCAGCATCCGCCAGGCAGGCAGTGGACAAGGCGTCTTCTGGTAACCAACATTGATCGACGGAGCGTCAGATGGAATGGAGGAGTACCGCGAAAAAAAGGAATGGCTGGATGCATGCAACTTCCCAAATTCAACAGGACAACTACAACAACATACAGTTACAGTATCCATCTTCATTTCTACTTATCTTTTAAGTAATGATATTGCTGTGAACTTCTATGAGTGTGACTCTGTGCATTTGTTTGCTCTCTGCTTCAATTCATCCCTCCAGCCATTGTATACTTTTTTCTTTGCTATTTTTTAAACTAATGTAATGTACTAAGTGGTTCTTCTCTTTGAGGGCAGATAGGCAAGTGAAATTGCGTATTTACTGCAGCCCTGTACTGTCACATTGTTTCTTCATAGTTAGTACATTGCAGAAAGTACTACTTACTTTTCAGTAACCTATCCATTTAGCAAACAACTTCATGCATGCAGTAGTGCATGCACTTCCTTTATGTCCCTTAAAAGATTTATGGATAGCTTCGTATCCAAAGATTTGTTTATCTTCATTTGATGTTTGTCCATGCTGTGTTTTTTTTCCTCTCTCCACAAAACTTTCCCCACAAACCCCATTCCCATCCAAGTTTCAAACCCTAACCCTCTTCCCCCGGACTGTGTGGTTTTCATTGAGGTGTGAGTAAATTACAACAATATCCACCCACTTGCTGGGGAGGATAAGGTGCAAGCAACCTCCTTAAATCAATTTTAAGGCAGCTAGATGAATCCTAGGATATTGTAATTCTGGTTAAAAAAACAACAATGAGTATTTTAAAATAAATTTTGAATTTCATGCCCACCATCGATGGGATCCATTGTCAACATCAACCTCCTACCTGTCAAGAAGACTTGTTACGCTGCTGTGTCACTGTTCTTGTTGTAGCCATAATCATCCATGCAATACTTTTTTCCCCATACTTATCTTCAGCATTGCTTAGACTACTGTTCCTTCTAATACTCCTCTCAGGCCACTCAATGTCTAATTTTTTTACTTTGTTTTTCATATGCTGCTACTATTAGTGTGGTACCACTCCTACTAACACCACAACAACGGAATTTCGGTCCGGGATGGCGTAATCGCCATTTGCCATGCAGCCAGCGCTGTGCCTAGCTCTATTCTCAAACACGAATCACAGGTAAGATAAGCATTTTGGGGAGGTAGAATAATGGGCTAGTACTCGGAGGAGAGACTGACAGTAGTACTAGTAAAGTACCAGTAGGCCAATTAAATTCACTAACACTGTTAGTGGCACTTTTGAACATTTTTGGACGTTTTAGATAATTCATGCTGGTAAGTTTGAGAAAGCCAAACGTGCCGTAACCCCCGCCCACCACCCCACAAAATAACATCAACGCGTACATTATGTTGAAGTATGTCAAATAAATAATTATATATTCACCCTCACAAAAATAAACTAGTCCCACCCCTCCCTAACCCAAACAATTGTCCATTTCAAATAGTCCTCTGAAAAGTCCCAAATAATCCCCAACTCCCGATTCACACCCCCCAACAGTCTTTAAAAAAGGGGCAAGGGACACAGTCACTTCCAGCGGACTGTGGACAGGCGGTCCCGCCGCTCCTTGTGGAGGTCCCGGAGCTGTTGCTCAAGATTGTCCACCTTGCGCTCCAGGTAGTCCACTCTGAGGCGTAGGCAGCGCAGACGTGCCATCCAGGCTCTGGGGGGGCCAGCTGCTGGTGTTGTTGCAGCTGAGCGGCGCGGGAGGCTGTCCGAGCACGGCGCCGTGCTGGAGGCTGCTGCCTGGTGGACACGGGGGCACTGGAGGAGGTTGTTGACGCCCCCTCCTCCTGTTCCCGAGCCCACAGCCGGCGATATTCCACACAAATGGCCTCCAGCTTCCGGGCCCTGGCCCGGATAGCCATCTCCTGTCTGGTGAGCTTTTTTGGAACATCTATATGAAGAAAGAAAGAAAAATAATGTAACCAATACTCTTTAACAATAACACAAAATTAAATAATTCAACAGAAAGTTGTCTCACAGTAACACTAGCAATTTGCAAGCACAGTATAACATTTTGGCATGTTTCTTTCCGCCGTCTTTGTAGGCCTGTAACAGTGGGAGTTTCAGGAATTCTACAAAAAGGCAGCACTATGGACTCAATACATAGTCAGAGATTCAGAGAGTACACCAGTATTCTTTTTTTCTCTAGTTTTGCGAAATAAATTACTTGTACATGAACTTGTGGTAGCCGGCATAATGCCAGCTCAGTCAGCTTGCACCCAAGAAAAAGAGACACAAGCCATGATGACGCAGACTTGCATGCATTACTTTAAGCAGTACATGCAGGTGGGGATAGGGAATCTCTTACTTTTGTATAGGGGTGGCACTGGCCATACTCGGTTACATCAAGGGCTACTGCTCAATGTAATTTATATTTCGCACTGCCCCCCCTGGGCCTTCAGTACTACAAAAGGAAAATTAAGATTATTAATTTCTGATCATGTATCCAGTCGATCACATGATTTCTTTGCTTATATGATGGATGACTTTAGACGCTTTGTTGTGATAGATTGAGTGAACAACAGTGATAGTCCACCCATCATTAACACAGCAGAAAGAAAATTATGAACATAGGGAGTGAGTGTGGTAACCATAATTGCCGGAGGAAGGGACTTGACTTGATATAATTGTCAACTATACAATACATACACAATATATGCTGTGCTTGCAAAGTAAACTACTGTACTGTTACTTTATGCAAGGGAGAGTTTCTGAACAATCAGAACTTGTAGTATTTGGATTTCCTCTGCTTTGCTACTCTGGCACGGACATGCTGTTAGAACAAAGTAACACTATTCATGCACTGAGCGTCTGCTCTACATATACCTCTGCTATGTATGAGGAAGAAGATACCATCCAGGCTTCCAAAGCAAACATCTATCATACTTCTTAATGTCTCAACTGTAACAACTTTACTTTTTCTCAACAACCAAATAACACCCTTTTCATTTTATTTGGTAAAACACCGCCTTGACTTGCATTTGAGTTTCATCCAAATGATATATTGCAATGCACACCACACATGAATTTTCTGATTCACCCACACAGGCAGTCATTTTTTCTTTCTCCTCCAACCATCCTTGCTTCAAGCAGCCATGCATCTGATTCCTTCCTATCAGCCACCTCTGCCTGCATTCAAAAACACGTATCATTCTTTACAGCCATAAATGTTACGACTCACTCGTCCTTCCATTGACCCTAAGTTCTTTCCCTTTTCGTTCATCACATCCCTCAAAGTCATCTGATATGACTTGGCTTCACGATAACATTTTCCCAGCTGATTTGATGTCAAATAGAGGGGGCCATTGCTTACTCGAGAACTACCGCTGCTAATGCTATTGCTAAGTCAAGGGTGACTGTCTTCTCCGTGATTGGCTAACATGTCGTTCTAAATCAGTAACTGTTCTTAACAGTACAGTGTACTTGTAGTAGTGTACTGTCTACTGTACAGTACATCATACACTCCTTTGCGAGCCTACCCTAAAATGTCAATAAGTAAGGAGTATAATAATAACTTACCACCGTCCGCCGCTGCTGAACCATCCCCCTCAGCTTCTCCTGGTGGCACTTGTGGTGCTGCCGCATCCGCCCCTGGAGTGGACCCCTCTGCGCTGCTGGCCCCGGCACTGGTGGTGGGAAGTGCCGCATCCGATGTTGTGACGCCTAGAAAATACAAGTCATATTTTTAGATGCCATACACCACCCCCTATTTCGTCTTGTAATGGAAGAGAAAATGTTAAACAATTTTTAATTATTGTGACTGAAAAGAAGTCACGGTTTTGGGGAGGGTGTTAACTTATATGCTTAGCCATAACATGCAACTCTTTTTGGCACAACTAATGAATGCTTGCTCTTTAACGTGCAACAGTTTTATAAGTACAGACAGAACCAACTACTCCTCATCACCACCAGGAGGACTTGAAGTTCCAACAAGGTGAGGGCTCCCGAGTCCCGCACAGTTACTTCTGACTGAGGTATGTGGAAAGTCGAACTGCACCTATCATCAACAATGTCCTATTTCTCTCGTCCATACTTCTGTATGTGCAGATTAGTCCCTGAAACACTAGCGGTATGGTATGTGCTACTATCAAATCAAAAAGCCAACTACTAGCTTATTCTTGGTGGACATTGACATTTTGTTGTTGGAAATTGTCAAAGCACTAACATTAAGAAGACTGGAATAGACAACAAGGGCAACCCAGAGGATTGCACTGAGTGCCTCTAGAGCTATTGCTGGATCAGAGTTTTCTTTAACACCGTTTGCCGACTGGGCAAGCTTAGCTACCTACACAGACCGACTCATAATAATAGTAAATAGTAGTAGCACAGAGAGTGATGGTAGAGAGGCTGGATAAGAATGTAGAAACAGTCTACAAGAAGATCAAAGACTATTTTGTAAAAAAAATAGAATTAGGAAACAGTTTGGAATGAATAGGAGCTGTAAAAGTTAGGGAAGTATATTTATATTAACAACAGAACAACTTACTGGGGCCAGCAGAAGAGCCTGCAGAGGACCGTTCCTGCCCACTCTGTTCCGCCGGAGTCTGGGGTGTTGCTGTCTTCTTGCCCCTGGAAGGTGCTGATGATCAGGAAATAGAAAAGGGGGTGGTGATGAACAGAGTGTCTGAATTAAGCAGACCACTCTTACCCAGTCCAAAGATCAGGGCTTGATCCATCACCGTTATTTATCTCACTGCACCATCCAAGCTCAGAACCTGGCTATATGCAAATCAGTCTGTCCCTGGCCCAGTGCATCATGGGAACAGGGCAGACTAATTGCACCATCAGGATGCTCATTGCACCATCAGGATTCAAGCATGCCGGGCCGACGACGGCTGAAATGCCAGAAACCGGTCCCCGGTAGCTTGTTTCCTTCCCAGTATAAGAATTGGCTTGGTAGTTTGGTTTGCCCTGTTCCCATCATGCACTGGGACAGGAACAGACTAATTTGCATGTAGCCAGGTTCTGAGCTGGGATGGTGCAGTGAGCTAAAAAACGGTGATGGATCAAGCCCCGATCTTTGGACTGGGTAAGAGTGGTCTGCTTAATTCAGACACTCTGTTCATCACCACCCCCTTTTCTGAATCATTTTCTCCACCATAAGCGTGGAAGGTTATACTCAGATGTGAGTCCCTTGCTCATTGCACCATCAGGATTCAAGCAAGCCGGGCCGACGACGGCTGAAATGCCAGAAACCGGTCCCCGGTAGCTTGTTTCCTTCCCAGTATAAGAATTGGCTTGGTAGTTTGGTTTGCCCTGTTCCCTTCATGCACTGGGACAGGAACAGACTAATTTGCATGTAGCCAGGTTCTGAGCTGGGATGGTGCAGTGAGCTAAAAAACGGTGATGGATCAAGCCCCGATCTTTGGACTGGGTAAGAGTGGTCTGCTTAATTCAGACACTCTGTTCATCACCACCCCCTTTTCTGAATCATTTTGTCCACCATAAGCGTGGAAGGGTATACTCAGATGTGAGTCCCTTGCTCATTGCACCATCAGGATTCAAGCAAGCCGGGCCGACGACGGCTGAAATGCCAGAAACCGGTCCCCGGTAGCTTGTTTCCGTCCCAGTATAAGAATTGGCTTGGTAGTTTGGTTTGCCCTGTTCCCATCAAGCACTGGGACAGGAACAGACTAATTTGCATGTAGCCAGGTTCTGAGCTGGGATGGTGCAGTGAGCTAAAAAACGGTGATGGATCAAGCCCCGATCTTTGGACTGGGTAAGAGTGGTCTGCTTAATTCAGACACTCTGTTCATCACCACCCCCTTTTCTGAATGATCATGAAATAAACACAAACATGGATGATTGTTTTTTTGAAATATTTGATTTCTTTGACCACAATCTAAAATTACCTCGGGGAAACAAATTAGCAACAATTGCACTACATGTATAGACCTATCTGATCTGGTCAACTAGGAGGATACTAATACAGTATTGCTGGATTCGCAGACCGCCTGCTTGGAAAGTTATGTAAATCACTAACTAAACCAACAACAAAAAGGTTCTACTACGACTGCCAGCACTCAGCAGCACGCGACGTGACAGACACAGTCCGTCATCATGATTGCAGACCAGTACAAAATGTCCTACTACTAATAACAAGTCATAATATACTCAACCTATCAATCCATCATTATCTCTTCTTCTTAGTGGCAGCAGGAGTACAAAGGAAGGACTAGACTTGAGTCTCTAGTCTCTCGAGCATTACGCAGTTCTGTAAAGTACTACACTCATACATATTCAGGCCAAATGAGCACAAAGTTGCAAACAAGTAAGCATAGTAGCAATGCCACTGAGGAGGCGAGCACCTGCAATCACAGAAGCTATTTAAACATTATTTTACCTGCAATTTAATCGAATAGGCAGCATTCTTGCTCTTCGGGAAAAACATATATTAGCAATATAACACAGAGCATAAGAAAACAAAGTAGGTATTAAATAGCTACTCACCAAGGCCAGGGATCTCCATGCCTAGCAGGTCGAACAGGTCCTGCTCCCGGTCGAGGACGTCGGCCCACCGGTGCGTCGCTTATTCATAAGTGCGCCGGACCCCCGACTCCCTACGCATGACCCGGCACACCTTATCCCACCGCTGGCGATGCTCCTGGAGGACATACCCTTGACCGAGCCTGCCCCCTGCTGCCACGGTCTTAGGGAGGTGGCGCAGAACAAAAAATATAAGAGCGGCCACCTCCACTGCAGTGAAAATCTCCCTGGCCACTACATCCTCCTCCCTCAATCGCCCGCATGGGAGCCGGGTACGGGGTGCGGGACCCTTCCCCTTTGCCATGGTCCTGGACAGCTGAAATAAAAATAGGAAAGAATAGGGAAAAAGTAAAGAAAAGAAAAGAGTTTAAAAAAGTAGCTTTAAAAGTAACCAAAAGTAGAAAAAAAACACAAAATATAGATGTAGAAAAAGAGAGGGATAGATAATGAGTAAAAAAGATCAAAAAAAGTTCAAAGAAACAAAGGATTGGAAAGATTAGGGGAGGATTAAAAAAGCATGCCCAGAACCATAGCAATGAATGAAAATCAAGATGGCCGCGCCCATTGAGGACCACGTGGGTAAGTTTGCGCGATATTTCCCCCGCGAGCACGCAAAAATGCACATGAACACGTAATCGTGCCCCATGCATAACGCAAGCATGCAAATAGCGACCGGAAACGGAAATACGCAACGCGAACAAGATGGCCGTGCCCATGTACGACCGCATGGGTAACTTCACGGTCGATGCGCTGCAAGCATCCTGCGAACACGCAAAAAAACAGCGAACACGCAAAAAGCCCCGCGAACAAGCAAAAAAATCTGCAAATTCGCAGATTTTGCGAATCGCGAATTCGTGCGAATTCGCGCATTTCACCCATAATTAGAAAAGACAAAATGACCCCTCACATGCGCGCCACCAATGTGATAACTGGTTGGTACTCACCAGTTGTGCCCACTTTTATCATCATTGGTGGTCATTTTGTCAAGAGAAAAAGAAAAAATGTCCAAACAGAAAAGCGTAGAAATCAGGTGCAGTGAAGTGAAGTAGGTCACATCCCACGATGTAACCAAATGTGATTTAAAATTGGAAAAACACTCACAAAGCAATCCCTTTATTATTTACTGAGTGTTTTTATCAAATTAAAATGAATAGGTTGCCATTCATGCATACTTTTTCAATTGCCAACATGTTTCTTTGCCGCAGAAAGTTAGGCAAATTCGTCAGGGCCAAAGCACTTCGCCAAAGCACCCGTATTGGATACACCGTTATGGAAGACCTCAGATAGCCATTGTCTCTTATACCAGCTTTCACTTTTGAGGTCACCTAAAAAACTCCATTTATGAGTCCTCTTTGCGAAATGACCATGCAATTGATATGTCAATTTCTCTGGGCCTCAAAAGGGATGTATGACGTTACAACGCATACTATTACAATGCATGCTTTTACAACCCATTTTTTACAACGGATGTACCTTTACAACGCATGTCTTTAAAACGCATACCATTACAACGCTATATAGTAAAAGTAATGTATGAGTACCATTACAACGAAAACACATATAACGCATACCATTACAACGCACAAAAAACAAAATTCATATATATATTTTTTTTTTTAAATAAATCCTGGCATGGGATGCAGGGAAAATACGGGTTTTGGGTGGGGTAGTGTATTAAAACGTGGTAATAAACTGAACGTAAATTTCTAATAAAACAAGCCTTTTTAAAATTAATACTCGCGTATTAAAATTAATACTCGAGTATTAAAATAAATACTCGCTTTTGGAAAACAATACAAATTAAAGAAAAAAATTACTTTTAATATTATTTTCAAAATAATATTATTTGAAATTAAAAACATAACTTTACAAAAACAAGAACGAAATACCAAACACATATCCGCCATTTTGGATACTAAGCACAAGACATAAGTCCTACAACTCTTTTCATTAAATGAACACCCTTAGTTACTGAAAACAAAATGGAGGACAAAACGCTATTTCAAACACAAAACACACACTTTTAAATAGATAAATTAAATTACATGTTTTCACAGCAAATAAAAGGATTAAAAAAACAAATTCAAACGCATCGATTCTGAAAATTTTGCATTTCACACACAAAAACCTATAAATATGAGTAAGACACCATTTTGAAATCAGTTGTTTTTCAACTCCCAGAGAGACCTGTTGCAAATAACTGACCCTCTGATCTCTTGCCACAGAGACAACCTGTTACCAAACAAAGACTAATCCATTCAAACATAGAAGTAAGTTTCCAATTAAATAAAAATAAGCAAAGCATTATTCACAACAAATTTACTTTTAAAAATAAAGGTAACACATTTTTCTATTTCAGATTTATAAAATATTACCAATCAACAAATTACATCGTTTCAACCTAACAACTATATACTCACAGATGTAAGTCCATTTGTATTTTATAAATAATGTTGCAATATATCTGCTAAACCACCATAAAGTAACGTTTTCAAATGTCGTAACATAAAAAATAATTGTCACATGCAGCAGTGTTTAAATAATCAATAGTATAACCCATTTTTAAAAAAAATTCTCTTGTTACACTGTCTCAGTTTTATTTTAGTGACGTAGGTTGGTGAATAAAATATTTGTTTTTTGAAAAACACTGTAATTATTACTTCATGGTTTTCACATATTATAAATATTATACAAATGTCTAATTTATTCTTTTCTCAGAAAAATCAATAAATGTGAAGTACCCAAAAACAGCACAGATAGAGTATTGCTCAAAATAAGGACCAAAACGCTATATTTCCAAATTCAAAAAGGTACTTTTTAATAATTACTTTCCACATAATGTTTTTTAAAGGAAGGCAGTTCCTTAACTACAAAAAAATAATACCATTTTTAAATAAAAAGTAAAATCAGCAAAATTGTTTAAAACATCTTAAATCATTTTACTGAAATATGTAAAAAGATATCAAATAACATTTAAAAAATTTCCTTTAAAATTGTATGGTTAAAAAATTGTATTTTAACATGCTACATTTGTTTTAATCCATATACAGATAAATCAACTTTGAAAAACTTGATAAATTCTTCCTACTTAAATACCATGTTAACAATTTAAAAGGTAAATTTTACTATTAATATCCTTGACCGCAGAAAAGCATCGTTTTCTATAAACCTCTTTTTTCAGCACAACAAGCAAAAGTACCATATTTAAAAATGAACAATAAATAATCATGTTTTTCTTTCTTTCAACCAGAAAAAGCACTCTTCAATTTCAAGCTCAAAATCAAAGCCAAGAACGCAAAACTAAAGAACCAAAGGTAAAACGCTTTTAAAAAACATTTAAAATGGACATTATTGTAATTTTTAAATGCAAACAATCCAAAAATGATATTAAAATCAAAACTGTTTTCTTTTTCATGTCATTAAAAATAACATGCCAATGTTCAAGAAAAAATTCGGTGTGTATTGCTAACAAGAACAATAAAGTTTTAAAAAGTGTTTGAAAACCAGTGTATGAATAAAGAAATGATTATTTAGAAATATCAACACACTATTAATCATTTTTTTTCTCTAATTCTAAACAGACAACCATCATAATAAGAAAGCTCAACATTGAAAAGCCAAACGAAATTACATCTTGGACAAAAACTGAAAACCTCCAATCTTTAAAGGTAAATGTGTCCAAAAAGCAACATTTTCCAAATAAATAAATGTGTAGCAGTAGGGAAACTGTGCGATAGTGAAGAGAAACCATTTCCAAATATAACTCATGGAAGGTGTAGCAGTAGAGAAAGTGTGAGATAGTGTAGGGGTAACATTTACTATTTTAACTCCAGGAAGGTGTAGCAGTAGTGAAAATGTGGGATAGTGTAGGGGGTACCATTTACTATTCTAACTCCAGTAAGGTGTAGCAGTAGGGAAAGTGTGGGATAGTGTAGGGGTACCATTTACTATTCTAACTCCAAAATGGTGTAGCAGTAGAGAAAGTGTGGGATAGTGTAGGGGTTCCATTTACTATTCTAACTCCAGGAAGGTGTAGAAGTAAGGTAAGTGTGGGATAGTTTTGGGGTACCATTTACTATTCTAACTCCAGGAAGGTGTAGCAGTAGGGAAAGTGTGGGATAGTGTAGGTATTGTGTTTTTATCTAGGAACCTACATCGATATTTCTATTTTATGCCCTTGTACGGTTATAATCAATAATATCCCTATAATGGCATAGGAATCATATCCATAGTTGTAGCCCATGCAGTACATTAAGCAAGGCTACTTTCCCGGACTCCTAGAAAGCACAACGAGTTCTCTAAACAAACCAAACCTCCAGCAACCTGGGAAATCCCCGTTTGCTTTTGTTTTGATTTCGTCCTAGAACTCCTGTAAAGCACTGTAAGAATGGCCAGTTCTTAGTGACATCTTTATTTACGTCTTATGTCCAACCTTACGTCAAACCCGGCACCTTTCAGGTATAAATATACCAACGTTGCCTTAAGCAAACACACGGTGGTGGTTTAGGAGCCGAGCAGCTATCTACTTGCCCGAGAGCCCAGCTGATGCGAGAGCCCACGGACGCTGCCCCTCCCTTTTGACGCACTGAGAGAGACGCTGTCTTTTCTCCTGAAGAGAAATCCAGCTCCGGTGTTCTCAGACGCCTTCGCGGGCTGCTGGGATATCGAGTCCTGAAAGAGAGATACCAGACCTCCTGCATTCTATTACCCAGGTACGGAACTGACTAAACCCTTAAAGAGAATTCTTGAATCAGATTCTTGGCAAAACCAACTTAACTTAAACTGCTACTTACGTACTCCTTCCCACGTATTAGGCTTAGGTCAGGTACACCGGGGTAGGCGTATTTAGAAGCACCAGTTGAGTACGTTAGTCAATGTATATATGTATGTATATATTTTATCCATTTTAAGTATCTTATGGCTAAGAAACCATATCAATGCTTTTACAGTATTATTTCATAATACTCCTTTTACTGTACGCACTTTACTTTGCATTAAGTATTGCAATCATGGCAATTCATTTCTCTTGCATGAGAAAGAAGACTGCTCAATAAATTACACCTTTTATTCAAAACGCCCGTCTCTCTTTTCTCTGCACTCTGGTGAAACTAAGTACGCACGATTGACTGAGTGAAATAGCTGTCTATTGTTTTCACACGACTCTAGAGATACACTCTTATTCTGAGGGAGCAAAGTTGTCATGTTATATGGTTGTCAGAAGCTAATCCCTTCTTGTCTATCCAGGGAGGTTAAACTCCTCCTCGTTTATTCGAGAAAGTTTCTAGTGACCTCTGAGCTAGCTGGCAAACCTTAAGTCTAGTCAGTAGAGACCTAGCCGGCCTCAGTCCTACGTCTACACTGCTGAATATATTATTCCAATGCGCAGAGCCTATTGGGAATATAGGAACTACACTACATGGCACCCAACGCTTGGTAAGGCGATAAATCTAACGCAAGATGTTAGAGTAACTCAGTCGTGCTTTTTCGGGTAAGAGGTTAAAATCCGCCGGAACTTAGTAGGAAGAGATTCCTAAGTATAGTTTTTGGTTTAGTCAACGTTGAAGGATACAGTGTTCCAAAATATTGTGCACCTAATCTTTGTTTACTTGAAACTTGATCTGCAACAAAAACCTTTCTGCCAGTAAAATGGCAGATAGTAAGGAAGAGAGGGAGGCAGCTAGAATAGCAGCTCGACTCCTAGAGGAGGACACGAGTCTCCTACAGACTGACCCGAATGCTATACTCATTGCGGTCAACATAAGAAAAACTATAACTCTTAAACTTATAGAAAACAGACTGACATCACGAGGTGGTACAGTCATATTTGTGGTAGAGGCCCATGAATATCAGCAGACAGAGGTATTCTATTCATGGATAAACTTTCCAGCAGCAATCGCTGCAACATACGAATTCCACTATTACAAAATAGAGGAACCTCCGGATGAATACACTCGTTTCGAGGAGGTTGAAATCCCATTAAAATACCAAGAGCACCTGCTCTGGTTTAAAGGCGCCCTAAAACATAATAATCACATCACCAGGCTCGGTCCACTAGGTAGACCAGGAGCAACGTGGCCGGTTCTAGCCAGCTACACACCACATCCAGACATCGAAAAAATGTCAGACCGGGAACTTTTAGCCCAGCCAAAAGAACTAATTAAAATACATAGACAATTAGTCCAATATGTAATGCGGATTTCAACAGTCCAACCAGCTATTAACATTCCACAGCTGATCCCTCATCAGGGAAACACAAACAAAATTGCACCACAGAACATACAATCATGTCTTGGTAAAACACCCGCAAAACGGGAACAAATTCCATTCTGGCTAGCACAAAAGTTAACTCAAATAGAGGCAGTATTTCCGGATACTACCCCTAGTGAGAAACACAGAATTCTGACTATCTGCCTTCCAATGGGGATCGCACCACATGTGGAGGATTGTGACACTTGGGGCACAGTCTTTGCTTCCATTTACACAAAAGCACATGGTGTTCCATTCATGGCAGTTATACCAGATGTACTAAGACAGATTCAAAATAAATACGGTCCAGAAGCTGCTTTAACTCTGGGTATAAAATTACTGAAAGACTTCAAGTAGGTCTCGGCTATATTATTAGCCAACATAAAAGGAGAAGCAGCATCTGTGGTGATCCGCCAGAAATTGAAAGAAACAGATATAGCAGACCAACCAATTAAACTTGCCAGAATCATAGAAAAATCCTATGAAGAACTAGGTAGAGATAGTTTGGGTGAGAAACCGGTAAAACCTAACTGAAAATCCTGAATTTTTTTTTATTAAAAATAATCTAAACACTCCAAAAAAGAGCTGGGATGGAAATAAACAATCCACTCCCAAAGAAAAAAGATTCCAGTCCAGAGGAAGGTCTCCTCGGCGGAGAGAAAGATCTCTGGACCAAGGACATAAGTCTCCCCAGAGGGAGCCCTCTGAGAAAAGATACAACCTTAGAAATAGGGATAATTTTTAAAAGCCTGATAGATATCAAGATATTGATACACGTCCCTCTCAATCTTTTCAGACTTCCTCGCAGAAATCGGAAAGAAGAGGACGATCAGAACACAGGGAAGAGCACGTCAAGTCCAAAGACAAGGAACCTGCTCAAAGTAAAAAATTAAAATTTCCAAGAAAGAAGGTAGCCAGTATTAAAATAATCAAACATGCCGAGGATACTGAGGACACAGCTGAAAAACAGAGAGTGGGCCCAGACAATGCTAGACAGCGCAGCAGAAGTGACAATAGCTCGCATCATCTGGAGACAGTGGACACGAATGAATACATTCAGGTGGAAACCGCAGATACCAGAGTTAGCAAACATCATAAAATATACGAAATAACATTGCGTATAGAGGGAGATAAGACTAGGAAAGTAAGGGGTCTGTTTTGGGATAACCTTTCAAAGGGCTATGACATCCTATTAGCTGAGAAAGACTGGCCACCAGAGTTTGTCAGGGAGTGCCCTCATGGCGAAGAAATGATTATGCCTGCCTTCTCAAATCATATTACAATTCATAGAAAATACACATATGCAAGAAAATGGGCAGTAGCCCAAGCTCCTGCATTATATAAAAATCATGTAGGATGGGATGAGGACTCCCCTCCTCACAAAATCCAGTTAAAATGTCAACCCACTGCACAAAGGCAGTACCCAATTAAGCAAGAAGCTCAAAAACAAGTCAGGGAGATCTTAGATCAACTTGAATACCAAGGGGTGATCGAAACATGCACCTCTCAAATGAACAATCCTTTGTTTCCTGTCTCCAAGCCAGACGATTCATATCGTCTAGTCTTGGACTACAGACACCTTTACTCATGTTGCAAGACATTTGCAGTACAAAACTCACACAGTGCAGCACTAATGAATAACATTGTGCGCAAAAAATACAAAACAACATTAGACATCTCTAATGGATTCTTTTGTCAAAACATTGCACCTGAAAGCAGGTATTTAACTGCTTTCTCAATAATGGGGTCACAGAAAAATTTCAAGAATAGCCCAGAATTATTCTCAGCAAGGGTAACAGAGTTACTACAAATATATGATGATGAAGCCTTATCTTATGTCGATGACATCTAGCTCACAGATGATGACCTGGATACTCACTTGAAAAGAGTGAACACCATAATACTTGGGTTCGCAGCAGAGGGTTACAAATTCAACTTTAAAAAGTCACGAATTGCCCACCTAACTGTCCTGTTTTTAGGATATGAATTATCAAGTGAAGGCAAAAGCCTAGCAGACAACTTCTTAGAGAAATGCGCTTTACTCCAAGCACCAAAAACGCTGAAGAACTTACAATCAATACTAGGTTTCCTGAATTTCGGAAGAACTTACATTCTAAATTATGCAGAGAGGGTTAAACCTCTCTATGAATTAATAAAACTTGATTTTAAACCAATCAATTGGACTCAGAAACACACAGAAATTTTGAGATCATTGCAAACAGACATGTTAGCTAAAACAAAATTACAAACTCGTGACAAGACACGCAACCTTGTAATCCGAGTCATCCCAGGAAGATGCGGATTCACGTACCTGACCTCTAATGAGGGAGAAACGGTACCAATAGCTTACAAATCACATTTGTATACACAATCTGAAAAAACATTCAGTCTTACAGAAAATATTGTAAATGCGGTTCAAACTGCTGTAGCAAAAGAAAGAGCCCAAGCCCAAGGCAAAATAATTACTGTTTATACAGCAGAGTCGGCGCTTGAGGCGTTATTAAGCCCAGTTAATCTAAAAACGGTGGCATTAGATCCAAAATGGATACAGTGGGAACATTCTCTTGCTGCAGAAGATGTGAAATACTATTTTGACCCGAACATGAAAAAACTGAAAGATCTAAAATATGAAGAATATCCTCTGCCAATCGAAATTCTGCCTCTCCAACAGTACTCTAGTGTAATCTATATGGACAGATTTGTACAACATTACGATGTGGATAATAAATCCTACAATGCAGCGTGCGCGATTGTTAAAGGTCGCTGGCGCTGTGGTAAATTCAGACCAAAAATAACAAAAACTGAATCACTGGGAAACTTTCGGCTCAGCGAGCTGAAATCAGATCTTTAAAGATGGCGCTTGAAAATGCCGATCGTGAATTCCCGACACTAATAGTGTGCGATTCACATTTCTGCGTCAAATCTTCCAATAATGATTTGCAGAACTGGGTTCAAAACGATTACAAAGATGACACAGGTGCCACAATAAAGCATAAAAAGCTTTGGGAACAGGTAGTTCTTTTGCAGAAAGAACTATGAAAGACTCATGTGATACATACACTGAGTCATCAACGTGATGGCGTTCACGTTGCAGGGAATTCATTGGCTAATACAGCCACAGCGGAAGCAGCTCAACCGGCTTCTGTAGCCACAAAAAAGCGTTCAGAAAAATACATAGACGGGGAAACCATGCTGGCGGTAAAAACGTCTTCAAAAGACGACTGTGCAGCACTACCCGTGAACTATCCACTCAATTATATATAAATAATTGATGCAAACTCCGTTCCTTTTGCTCGAATCCCTGGAGTGGGGGATAGAGTAATTCCAAACACGAACAGGAGAATCTTCTTAATAGCGGACGCACACATGGGATTGGGTCTAAGGCACCAAGAGATCAAGGAATCTCTGAAAGAATTACAATCAGAATACTGGTGGCCGGGGATTAGCCTGCAACATTACAAATTTGCAAAGAGCTGTCCAAACTGCAACAGAGATCGCAGTAGCGAACCGACTGGAGTATTGCCATGGCCCTTCTTGTAGTTAGCATAAGGCTATCTATATGTTAAATCCGGCGTCTCATTAATTTCCTTTTAAGACTAGATTCACTTAAAAAATACAGACACCAGCGCTCGGCTGACGCCAGATCTGTTATAAAAGATTTGCGAGTCTTTATCGGCACATACGCAATTGGCATGCTACATTCTGACCAGGGTCCTGCTTTTAGCTCTCGAGCTTATAAGGAGGCCATGACCAGCATGGGCATTGCATTGCGGTACTCTTGTCCCTTCCATCCTGAGGGAAATGGGATTGTGGAAAGAAAAAAATGGGACATAAAGCAATCTATAACGACGAGGGTATTAGGTTCGGATGATGGGTGGGTCCAACATTTAACAAGTGTCCAACGTAGTCTTAATAATCTGCCAAGAAATTCTCTAAAAGGTTTCAGTCGGTACAAACTATTGTTCGGTACCAGAATGCCTATTCAGGACTTAGATAGTCAGACTTCAGTGGTAGAAGAAAAAAAAGGCTTTGATATCAAAGATCGTTTGGCTGTTTTACAGGACTTAAATGAAAGAAGAAAAGCCCTGAGCAACATAAAGTTAAAACAGAAGCCAACAGCCACTGAAGAGAAACTACCTGTCCCAGCAAGGCCTGTCTGGATTCCAAAGATTGGTGATCTGGTCAGAGAAAAGATCACTGTAAAGAAGGAATTTGGGCCTTCTTACAGAAAAGCAGTGCTTGTCTTAGCTGTCAGCGGAACAAGATCAGTTGTACTACCGCCCCTTGCTGGTAAAAAGGAGAACCGAGTTGTATCCATCGACCTGGTAAAATCACAATCATGTGGCCAATAATAAGTAGTAGGCCCAGTGGACTCCCAAGAAATAGCTGAATAAGGGAAATTTGCTACAATCCAAGAGGTTCAAACTGAGAGATTAATCACATTTGATAAACCTGCAGTGAATAAAAAAGGACTATGCAACAATGCCATGGAACTTGTACCACAATGCAACAGTTCATCAAAAATCACCAGTCTACGACGATGTAGCCTCAGACTATGCTAATGAAAGAAAAAATGAAAAAGGAAAGGAAAATTCGGAATCAATTCCAACAATTGCAGAACTGCATCTGGCTACTTCATCAATTTCGATAACTTTTCTGAAGATCCAAGCGAACCTGAAGAAAAGCCACCAACAAAAACTTTCAAAGACAAAGTAACTGAACTCTTTCATCAACTCAAAGAAACCTATCTGATTTCTCCATGGATTGAATTTTGGATTGTGTTAGGTGCACTTTTCCTCCTGCTTTGGCTCATCATGGTACTTTGTTTGGGAAAATTCATTGAGGGAAAATACAGTACAATGGACACAGCAAGTCAAAAGATCAACTTGGTCCTAAAGCCACACAAGTCATCTCACATCGAGAAAAGAGAACTATCATCAGTGAATGTCACAGCTATTCCAATACCCGATGGGGTAGCTTGGGACAAAACGGATTACGATATCTATGGCCCGGTTGAACTCTTGAAATATCCACATCAGTTCAAGGTTTCATTAAGTGACTTTGTAAAAGCAGTAGGGAAAGTGTGAGATAGTGTAGGGGTATCATATGCTATTCTAACTCCATGAAGGTGTAGCAGTAAGGGAAGTGTGGGATAGTGTAGGGGTACCATTTACTATTCTAACTCCAAGAAGGTGTAGCATTAGAGAAAGTGTGGGATAGTGTAGGGGTACCATTTACTATTCTAACTCCAGGAAGGTGTAGCAGAAGGGAAAGTGTGGGATAGTGTAGGGGTACCATTTACTATTCTAACTCCAAGAAGGTGTAGCAGTAGAGAAAGTGTGGGATAGTGTAGGGGTACCATTTACTATTCTAACTCCAGGAAGGTATAGCAGTAGGGAAACTGTGAGATAGTGTAGGGGTACCATTTACTATTCTAACTCCAAGAAGGTGTAGCAGTAGGTAAAGTGTGGAATAGTGTAGTGGTTTTCAAAGAATAAAGAAATCATTTTTTTTAAATATCAACACACTATTAATCATTTCTTTTCTATTCAAAACAGACAACCATCTTAATAACGAAATTACAACTTCTACAAAAAGTGAGAACCTCCAATCTTTAAAGGTAAATGTTTCCAAAGTGCAGCATCTTCAAAATAAATAAATGTGTAGCAGTAGGGAAACTGTGCGATAGTGAAGAGAAACCATTTTCAAATATAACTCATGGAAGGTGTAGCAGTAGGGAAAGTGTCAGATAGTGTAGGGGTACCGCTTACTATTCTAACTCCAGGAAGATGTAGCAGTAGGGAAAGTGTGTGATAGTGTAAGGGTACCATATACTATTCTAACTCCAGGAGGGTGTAGCAGTAGGGAAAGTGTCAGATAGTGTAGGGGTACCATTTACTATTTTAACTCCAGGAAGGTGTAGCAGTAGGGAAAGTGTGTGATAGTGTAGGGGTTCCATTTACTATTCTAACTCCAGGAAGGTTTAGCTGTAGGGAAAGTGTTGGATAGTGCATAGGTTACATTTAGTATTCTAACTCCAGGAAGGTGTAGCAGTAGGGAAAGTGAAGGATAGTGTAGGGGTACCATTTAGTATTCTAACTCCAGGAAGGTGTAGCAGTAGAGAAAGTGTGGGATAGTGTAGGGGTACCATTTACTATTCTAACTCCTTTAAAATGCTACATTAGGGAAAGTTAGGGATAATCCTTCCCAAAAAAATCTCAATAATTAATTGCAATTTTTTTGTCTTTTAAATTACAGAAAATGTCTTCAAAACAGATTGCCTCATACATAAAATCCAAGAAAGGAAACCGCTTGCTAAAACATGCAGGATATATATATTGTAAAGAAAGGATAAGTGAACCACGACGACATTGGAGGTGTGTGCAATATTACTCAACCCATTGCAGAGGCTGAGCGGTTACTCTTGGAGAAACCATTATTAAGACAACTGACCATAACCACTCTGCCTCTGCAATGGAGATTGAGGTTAGAGAAACCATCAATGAAATGAAAGACATTGCATGCACCTCCAATGACTCCACAGGTTCTATATTAAGAGAGGTTGCACAGCATGTCCCCAGTCATGTAGCTAGCAGTATGCCTATCATTCCCAGTTTGCGAAGAATTATTCAAAGACAAAAGCAGGCAAGTAATACCCATAAAACAACACCTCATACCTTTTCTGACATTCAAATTCCTAATGAACTCACTATTTCTTTTTCTAATGAACCTTTCCTCCTGCATGACAACCAAAACCCTCAAAAACGAATTTGTATCTTTAGTACACCCCGTAACCTTGTTAAATTAGAGAACAGTGAAATTTGGATGATGGATGGGACGTTTAAAAGTACACCCCATCCTTTCACCCAAATTTACACTATTCACGCAAAGATTAACCACAATGTAATTCCCCTAGTATATAGTTTGCTACCTGATAAACAAACTGCAACCTACACTGAACTTTTATCAGTGATTAAAAGCAAAACATCAAATAAAAGTCCTAGGAAAATAATTATTGATTTTGAATTTGCAATGATTAATGTAATCACCAAAACGTACTCGGATACCCAAATTCAGGGATGTTTTTTTCATTTTTCCCAGGCATTTTGGCATAAACTTCAAAAAACATCCCTGGTTGCAGATTATTCAACAGATAGCAAATTACAGTTTGAACTAAAAAAACTAACTGCTCTTTGCTTTGTTCCTCCTGAAAGTGTAGACAAATACTACACTGCAATTACAGAGTCTGATTCTTTTAATGAGAACGAAGATAAATTGGCATCCTTACTAAATAATTTTGAAGACACATGGATTGGGCATCTAAGCAGGTCGGGTTGCAGGAGGAAGCCACGATTCCATGTGGAGTGATGGAACTGCTACACGAGCTGTTTAGAAGGAGAAGCAAAAACAAACAATGCCATAGAGGGATGGCATAACTCCTCCAACCATACAATTGGAAAACCTCACCCAAACTTCTATCATTTTTTAGAAACTTTGAAGAAGGAGCAAAGTTTCCAAGAAATGAGAATCTCTCAAACATTAACTGGTACCCTAAACCCACGCATCTCCCAAAAATCTAAACAAATGTCAGAGAGACTATTGGCTATTCTATAACAGTTTTCGTTGTGTGTGGCTGTAGACTACCTTGATAATGTTGCTAACATTCTACATTTTTATGTATAAACTTTGTTTATTGCGCTGCAAAGTCAGTATATCACACCATAATGCTACACAAGCTGGTCTGGCATCAACATTCAGCCCGGCCAGCGTCAATACAGCTTTTAGGAAACAGTTCAAACAGGGAAAAGGGGAAAAGGAAAGCTTGGATTTGTACGTGTCGTGGACCCTATCACGACGCCCCAGTGCCATTAGAGTGTCTCCGATGCACCACCAGCAGTGAACTTGGGTAATGGGGCATCTTTCCCATATCACTGTTCTCATAAGGGAGCCCGGGTCCAACAAGCTTAGTAAAGTCAAAATAGGGTAAAAGGAAACAAAACACAACGAAACACCCCCGTACCCACCACCCCCAGCCTACCCACCCCCCACCCCGGTTCCAGGTCCATGTTCCAAGCTTGAGGTAATGTTCTCTCAGGCCTCAGTGTTCGTGTCATCCGGCAGATACAGCCGCAGCAGGCGTAGGTATCTAGGGCAGGTCACTTCCCTAAATTCGGAGGCATACTACATTTTTAAATATAATTTACACATTACTTTCCTGCTTTGACCTAAATTATATAGACTTTTCAATTCAATTTCCATTAACATGGTCGGATCACCTTACCTGTAGTTGTCTTCTTTCCTTTTCTTCATCTGTTTTCCCCCCAAAAAATCCATTTAGTTGCAAAATCCAATTCCCCAAGCAATCCAAGGATGCAAAAATATTTTTCCTATTTTTCTTTTTTCCAATCAGATCACCATTTTTAAATTTCTTTTTTTTTAAATCCTTTGTTTATTATTTAAAAATGCATTAGATTTCTTTAAAAAGATATCTTCTAGGATCGAATACAACATATCTAAAAAAATGCTTCTTTTTTGATTCCTCACATTAATCTTCTTGTTTGAATTACAAAATCCAAAACCATGTGAAAATCCATTTCTTCAAAGTTGATTATTTCTTCCAAAATCCATCTTCCTTTTTCCAAAAATCTTATTCATAAATCCAAAAAAAGACAGTCAATTTGAAAAAATCCAAATCTTTTTTTTTTCTAAAATTTTCAAACAATCCATATGCTTTCAAAGTCAATCTCGAAAAAATCCAATGTCCCCGAAATCCAAGATCTTCCAAATTCGATCTGGAAAATAGTCCAATGTCCCCAAAATCCTTTTTCTTTCAAAGTCCATCCGGAAAGTTATCCAAAGTCCCCGAAATCCTAGATCTTTAACCACATCGCTGCTGTGGTTATTTTTCCCCTGTGCTGGAAATTGCCATTTTGCTGGTGTCATGACGAGCTCAGCTCGTCATCAGCACAGCTCAACTGTGCCTCATGACGAGTTGAGCTCGTCATGAGCATGGAAGGGGTTAAAAGTCAATAACGAAAAAAATCCACAATTCCCGAAATCCAAGTTCATTCCAAGTCTATCACCCAAATAATCCAAAATCCAGGAAACCAGAGGTCTTTCAAACTCGATCACCAAATTAATCCAAAGTACATGTATTTGATCTACTTTTAGATATTTTTTACATTGCATTTTAAATTATAACATTCTTTAAACTAATAAAAAGTCATACATCCTAAAATAACATTAACATTCACCTTACTTTAAAAGTATACTTTAATAATACACATTAACCTATTATTTCTAGCGACCCGACAAAGGCATACTCTACTTACATGATCGGCGACATGCTGAAATTACAACATAAACATTACAAAAGTCATATGCAACCTCTCCTTATCCTTTCATTACAATATATATTTACTTTTTTACATTCTAATGTTTATAAATAAAGCTTAAATTGTATCCTACCTGAGCGCAGTTCTGCTTCCTGCTGCTTCATCCTTCGACGCTGTTCAAAATGGCCGCTTGCATGCACGTTTACGCGTCGACGTCATCTGGAGCTAAAAAGATGAAAAAAGGACTATTTATTATTATGTTAAAATAAACATACAAAAACATTTTTTTATATATTTGTTACATGCATAGTAATATTTAATAAAAATATTCTAAAAATGAATACAAATATTCTCGTTCTATATAAATTTAAAAAAAATAAAAATTACAAATTTAGGTTATCGACTCGTATTATTAAATATTATTTTTTAATTTAAACTTATTTTATGTATTTTATTAAATCGATATGTATTATAAATGCTACTTACCTCTATTCTTCTCCCATTTCTTTCACATCCTGCTTGCTTCTTTGTGTAAATAAGCTTCTAATGTAGTTCCGCGGCATTCATAACAACAGCTATGGAAATAAATAAAGGACATTACTCTCCATTGAAATCAATTGAATTGCATGGGAAAACATCTTTATTATTTTTTTTCAATACTTATTTATTTATTAAAAATATATTATTATTTTTCTATTATATATTTTGTTATGTTCTACTTTATTACATTTTTTAAATATTTTTTTTATTAAGGATTCTTTTTTTTTAAAGATTTTTTTTTAAACCATTATTTTTTTATATTTAATTTATTTGTGTTTTTCTCGACTATTAATTAATACTTGAGTATAAATTTTTTATTATTCCTATTTTTTATTTTTTTATTTATTACTTTATTATTTTTTTAAATTAACGTTTTTTTTCCATACAGTATTTCACCTCTAACTTATTTTATATATTTTTTCTTAACTTAATTTTTTTTTCTTTATTATTAAAATTATTCTTAATTTTTATTAAATTAATACACTAAAGTATTTTTTTTCACTAAATTATTATATCTTAATTATTCTTATCTAAAATGTTAATTTCCTTTTTTTATTATTTTTTATTTTTCCTTCAAACTTAAAACACTAAATTGTTACTTGTGTATTTTTTAAAAAAAATATTAAATTAATATTATCATATTATTTTTTCAAATATTACTTTATTTACAATATATTGTAAAACTCTTAAAAAACTAAATTGTTTCTTGAGTATTAATTTAATTAATATATTTTTTAATTATTTAATATATTTTAACCAAGCACAAAACACATACAAAATAATTATACTTACGTTGTAAAGACTTGCGTTGTAATGACATCTGCGTTGTAATGGCACACGTTGTAAAAACATGCGTTGTAAAGGATGTTCCCCCTCAAAAGTGAAAGCTGGTATAAGAGACAATGGCTATCTGAGGTCTTCCACAATGGTGTGTCCAATACAGGTGCTTTGGCGAAGTGTGACTTCTTTTTGAGACAAAAGAGCCCTTTTTGGACTCATCTTGTTGAACTCTGCTTTCAAGGTCAGAATCGAAGGCCAGATGGATACATCGAGCTTCCCATGTGGTGGAGGAAACAGTACATTTTTACAGCAGACAACACGCTGGGAGACAGTCACAATGTACGGAATCCCTGCCAGCACACCACAGCAATCTCCATTACTTAAAAGTAAATAACTACCATTTGCTAATAACGTGAAAGTAGGTGTAATAGCTGGGGAGGGTGTACCTTTTCAAATACAGGCCCGGTTCGGGCGTCTTAATTACATGAACCGTGCATTTGTAAATTCCTACAGACTAATGAGCGATCGGGGGTGGAAGTGAAATCCTCACCTTTCAAGTAAACTTCTTTTCCCTCCCTCAGACCCCTCTAGGTGAACGGAAGAGACCATACTTCATGCAGATAAGCGCTACTCAACGGTTCATATCTGCCTATGGCATAGTGCTTCATACATGCTTCAAATTTAAGCAGCGGGAAAGGTAGCGTTATTAAAGCATGAATAACCCACACTGCGGAATTTGTCTCGGCCACAGAAAATGGTAAGGGTTCTAACTTTTCAATATGCAAAAGCGAAAATGTAGCATCTTTCATTGACATAAATTGTTGTTTAACAGTCAGATTAAATGATAAAAACAGTGAAGAAGTGTTCATAAAGTCCCAAGGCACTTTCCCAGCCTTCAACGTTTGTAAAGTCCATGCAAACTGCATAATAGAACGCAAATGATTTTGACCATGGTACAGGACTGAGACTTCATCTTGCACAATATCAACTACAGAAGAAACAATATTATCTAATGTGTAAATTCGGGAAAAAAGTGTGTTAATGCTATTATCTATTACTGCAAGCACTTTTTCCAAATTAGCTTGATCAATAGCTCTTAACCTAGAACCAGCTTTAATTTGGGACAGTTTCCAAACATCGTTGTAAACTGCATAAATCCATCTTTTGGACCTACCTGTTGCAGGACCTTTTACAAAGTCATTCAAATCAAAGGCGTCCGTCAATTTAGACAAATTGAGTTTAACTGACGCCAAGGTGGAGTGTTTGAGCCAGGACTGACATAGCTTGCCTACGGAATAGGTAGTGACCGAATGGTCGATCTCAAAACGGGGTTCCACTCTAAACAGTGTATAGACAGAGGTTAAACCCAGAAAACTAAGGGGTCCATTAGGATGGCGGGCGGAAACAGTCCGCCCGCCACCCTAACGGAGATCGGGACCGCCCGCCTAAAGGGCGGGGGTCCCGACAATGGCATTAGGATGCGCCCGCCACAGTGGCGGGCGCATTCCTCAAGTTAATATTGTGGCGGGCGGTGCTCACTGCACCGCCTGCCACAATGTTCAAAACAAATGCACGCATTTGCATAACCGAGGCGGCAGGCACCACGCGGTGCCTGCCACTGCGATTATGCAAATGCAGGGGGGTACCACAGGTACCCCCCCTGTGTGCCACCCCCCCTTTGCCCATCACTCTGGGGGCCCCCAGGGGCCCCCCTGAGTAAACACCGCATGCATTGACAAATGCCTATTCTAATATGGCTGGCGGTGTCTGATAGACACCCCCACCATGTTCTCCCTTTTACGCCCCTGACGCGACCGGGGCAGAAAACAGGCGGGCAGTCTTTCTCACCGCTGCGGTCCCCTCCGCCATCGTAATATGGCGGGGGGAATGCAGGGAAGGATGTCTGGCGGATTGCCTCCGCCAGGGTGGCGGTGGCCACCGCTACCCTGGCGGAGGCAATCCGCCCGACATCCTAATGGGCCCCTTGGTTGGCACGAATCAGCACTTTTTTCTCCATAATAACCAGCCTTGGGAATCCAAACTGGAAATGTTAAAGGACAAATTTTGTAACAGAGTCTGTAACTCACTAAGGGACCTACTGGTGTAATTTTGCCATTTGGAGTATTCACCTAAATCAGGAATAGAAGGAGCATTTAATTTTTTAGACGTCGCCAATCCAAAGCAGGTGGTTTGTGAAATAGTCGAATTCAGAAACAACATATGGTTCGGGATGAGACATGCACGATGCAAAGCCTCAGGTCATTGCACTTGCCAATGTTTTGAACCCCAAACAGATTTAAGATCAATAGTATCCTTCCTAAGTTCATAGCCACCTACAGACAATTGGTCAAATTAAGGACTTTGAATATAATAATTTAATGTGTGTAAGTCTAACTTTGGAAGAGAACTTCTCAGTCATCTTAAAATAAAATGCACCAGGGTTGGATTGATTAAAATCAGTAAAGTAAGAAAAGTTTTTCAAAAGAGTTTTAGAGCTGTCTTCAACAGGAACTGGACAATGTTCCCATTGTGTGTAATTAACCACATTTCTAAATGTGTTTGCTTTGTGCAGAAAATGATTGCCATAGTGTTGGTAACAAAACAAATCAGCATAATTATTGGAATGTAAATACAAATCTTCAGCATCAAAGGCAGCATAATATTTCAAATCAGAAAATAGATCCTCTACATCTTGGACGTCCCAATCATCAGAGTGTATATTTAGTTTAACCACATCCCCCATTGAACCACGAAGTACATTGGGGACATTAATAACCTCTGTGGGCCGGTGAATCTGAAATTTGACAGCATCACATACAATCCCATCTAAGACAGGCCAAGCTGTGATATTCACGAAAGTCTGGTCCCTCTTCATTCTGTGTGATGAGGAGTGGGGTGCCAAAGTTCCATCAATTAGTCTAATTGTAGTTATTTCCTTAATATAGTGTCCATTTACAAGATGGAAAAAATACACCACAAATCCAATTGACATGAACAAAAACATTGAAAAAAGCACCAGCCAAATGTAAGTCCAAGGAGGAATCAAAAAATGTTTCTTAAACCAAACAGCAAAAATAGAAACTTTTGAGGGGGCCTTTGATGTGGTAGAGTTAGTTTCAAATGAAAATCGTGGTTGATTGGCCACACAGGTCTCTAAATCAGGCACGGACAAATCTGTGGGGTAAGTGTACTCAGTATCATCAAGAGGATTAGCAGCCGGTCCATTCAATAAAGGATTTGTAACTGTAGTCATCTCGATGGCAACATCAGGTCCTGCAGCAAGTGTCGGAGCCAAAACAGAGTTTCACAGCATAGCTGGACAAGAGACCGCAGGTGTCATACTAAGAAGAATCGGCCACTCTATGTAGTTTGACATTGTCAATTGGGATGTACCTGTTTTCTTTACGACCAGGAAGCGGAGGTAAAATGACTGTTCTTGTGCCCTGCAAGCCAAGCACAGGAACTGGAGCACGATATGAGGGACCAAATTCCCTCTTGTTTGCGACCTTTTCTCGGACGAGTTCAACAACTTGGGGTAGCCAGCCAACTACCGGAATCTGCAACGCAGCATCAGAGGTGGAGGGCAAGTGTTCCTTTGGAAGACTGCCACTGGTCTTTTGTAGATTCTGGAAAACAGTACAATGTTCATCTACGTCAAAGGGAGGGGCAGATGCTGCATGGTCTAGACCGTCAAGGTCCGGAACAAACATTTTTATACCAAAGAGCATCTCATATGGGGTCCGCCCACCCAGAAACCTTCTAGGGAGATTATTAAGTGCACGCTGAACGCTATTGAGATGGGCTAGCCAGTTCCGGCCTGTACCTTATACCCTAGCTGTCAAGAATTGCTTTAAGTCACAGTTCATCTGCTCCACAACACTATTGCCCTCAGGTCGATACAGAGATGAAAATTTGACATAGACCCCCAATGAACGCCTGGCATCCTTGTATGCCTTAGATGAAAACGCTGGACCCTGGTCCGAATGGAAGGTACCACATGCAAAAATTCCCACAAAGACACGCAAATCCCTTACGACAGTTCGAGAATCAGCACTCCTTTGGGGCCACACCCACACAAAGCACGTGCAAGAATCCACTGCAGTATCAAAGGAGAAAGGACCGCAGTGATCTAAATAAACACACACAACTGGTTTATTAGATATGTACAACTGTATCTGGGGCGGGCGTGCAGCAGTTGAAGGTTTAATCTGCTGGCAAATGTCACAATGAAGGACATAACCACACGTCTGTTCGTACAATCCGCGCCACCAGTAACGCTGTTGTAGGATAGATACAGTAACTGACAGGCGGGCATACGCTGAGGCCATGCCCTCATGAGCCGCTGTAATCACAGTCTGCCTGCAGTCTGCGTTGGGAATCAACCTATCACCAACGTCATTAATTCTCACATAAGGAACTTCATCAGGACTTAAATGATAAGAGTATTTAGAAGGGAAACCTTTTCGGGTAATTACCTCCCTTCTCTGTTGTGGCAATAGCTGTAAAGATATCATCATCAATCTTACTTTTGGAACGTGTAACTGCTGCTACTCAGTATGTTGCAACTGCTGTCTTTGCTGCTTCATCGGCAAGATTAATGTCAACAGTGTGAACTCCAACACGCTGGCGACCAGGAGTATGAATAACAAACACAAGTGGGAGCCATTCTTTTTGTTCAGCCACTCGAACCCAGATCATTTTATGTTTTATTGTGCGAACTTTGGAATCACGATAGTCATTTTGAGTCCAAAAGAACAAATTGTCATTGTATAATTGAACACAGTAGTAAGAGTCACTTATGACAAGAGTAGTCACACTAGGATCTACGTACTCCAATGCAAGCACCAGAGCACAAAGCTCTGCCAATTGGTTGGTACAGTCCCCTAATGTCTGTGTATGCACGACATCGGACTTGAACTCACCATTCACCATTGGTACCAACCACTATTACGCAGGAAGAGAATAGGCGTGTTTTGAACCGGTTGCGCCGAACCGTCAGTGTAAATGATACAATGGAAATCCTCCAGTGGGCGCATGGTCAAAGGAGCCAGTGAACAAATTCATACTGCAAAAACTCCTGAGTCTGCAGAGAGGAATCGAAAATGAACGTGACATCCAGGGATGTCCAGGACATAGCCCATTGTATCCACCATGGGTGTAAAGCCTTCTAATTCGGTACACTGGCTTTCGGCACTGCCTCCAAGGCAGGATACGGAATAACAAATAAAATGCGTTTTCCCTGCAACAGTGCACATTCTTTGAGAATCACCATTTGCACTGTTGTCAAAACTTTTTCTACAGTAGAAAACCGCAGCTCAGCCGAAGTGTACAAGTGTGACTTGTAAGCAATAGGGACTGTTTCACCCTCATTAAAAGTCAGGTACGTGAAACCCACCGCCCCAGGGACGATTCTTATCACCAGGTTGGTGTGGTTATCACAAGTCAACAAGAATTTAGATTCTAGAAGATCAGCCTGCAAAGATTTCAAAATGGCTGAATGTTCAGGCAGCCAGCAAGATTTGGAGAAAGTAGGTTGTACCAAAGCGTAAAGAGGCTTGATACGCTGGGCATATTCGGGAATGTAAGTATGCTCGAAGTTTAAAAAGCCCAGTAATGATTGTAGTTTCTTCAGTGCTGTAGGAGCGTGCAGCTGAGCGCATTTCTCCAGGAAGTGAGGAGCTAAGCCTCAACCTTCATTGTTGAGCTCATAGCCCAGGAACAACACTGTGTACTCTGCAATGAGTGATTTTGCAAAGTTGAATTTGTATCCAAAATCCGCAAAACGGCAAATTATGCGGTCAACACAACACAGATGCAGCCATAATTCGGTGTCTGTGAGATAAAGGTCATCCACATATTGACATGCATCTGGGTCGAGCCCCTCCAAGGGAGAGACTATGCGGGCGGCAAAGACTCCCGGTCTGGTTTTATAGCCCATAGCTAAACGTCGGAATTGGCGGTGTTTGCCACCACTGGTAAAAGCGGTCCATTGACTACTAATGGAGGTCAGGTTATGGGCAAAGAAGCCATTGGATATGTCAAATGTGGCCTAAAACCTTTTTCGCACAAGACTATCCACAAGAGCAGAACTGTGAGTATTTTGTACCGCACATGTACGACAATGGGAGTTTAAGTGTTGGTAATCTAATACCAAACGGTACGAGCCATCAGGCTTAGTCACAGTAAAAAGAGGGTTATTCATCGGAGACACACATGTTTCAATCACACCTTGATATTCCAATTGCTTAAGGATTTCTGCTACGGGAGCTTTTGCTTCACGTTGCATGGGGTATTGGGGTTGAGGCTGTGGCATAGACCGCAAGGGAATCTCATGTCTGGGGGATAATTTGTCCCAACCACAGTGAGTACGGTGCAAAGCCGGTGCAAGCACCTTAGCCCAATCTTCTGCAAAATGCAGGGCCTGCTCCTTCGGCACAGTGTGCGAGAAACTAGGGAGGATTACCTCCTCCCCTTGCGGAGCTGCCACAACAAAAGCTGGGGGCCAGTCGACCTCCGCCAACAAAATGACATAGGTAGTATTTAGATTCTCCCACAATACTCCTTTTACGGTACATTGTATGTCACCTTCAATTAAAAGTACTATTTCAAAAAGTCTTTCAGGGGGAGCCACTCTAGTGTCAGCTGTCTCAACTACAACGAATGTGTCAGTCGCTTTCACCTTCAGTAGTGGACGCAGCGCCTCTCGCACAATGGTAATCACCGCCGCGCTGTCCAACAGCGTAGGCGCCCATGTCTGGTTCAGAAGCTGTGTTCTCACTATCTGTGGCATATCTTGCTGTTAAAGCAGCAACCTTCTTTTTCTGAAACTGGGTCTCTCACATGGAGAGTCATCCTGCTTGCCTTTACTGTCTGTCTTGCGGGGTTGCTGTTGTTTTGCAGCCCGGCTTCTGCCGCCGTCTCCTCCACTGGTGGGTGAAACCGATTAATCCTGCAGAGAGCGAGGATAACATTGATCAGGAACCTGAAAACGTTCAGGTGATTTAATCATAGCGCTGTCACGCAATTCATAAGTGCGCTGAGTAGATGCAGGTACAGGTGAAGCGGGACGGGACTCCTGTTTCTGTTGCTTTTTCCCCTGTTTCTTGTTCTTAGTCCAATTCTGTTTTGGAACAAAGGGGTGATCATTTTTGTCAGACTTCGCCTCTGGAGTTTGCTTTTGCGTTGTCTTAGCAAAAGGCTTAACACCTAAACTATTACGGCCAATGGTCTTATAAGCCGGCGTAATAATTTTCAGTAACTGACAGGGCTTCTCTACATTGGGGACATCGCGCAAAGCATTAGACATCTGGAAGCTTACCGCATCTCCCTTAACATTAGCAAGGACTAGATTGGAAACTACGTCAAACACTCCAATGAGTCTCATTCCAAATTCAACAGCCGCTTCTGGCCCATGTCCATCCTGAACACGCTTAATGATGGAGGGTAGGACAGCCATAGACGGTGTGCCAAAGCACCTGGTATAGACGGCACCAAAAATCATACCCCATGTGGTACAGCAGGTTACTTCCGGCACTAATTCTTTCTGCAAACTAACAGTAAGAATCCTGTGTTTCTCCACAGGAGTTGTATTAGGAAATACTACCTCCAGTTGGTCAAATTTCTCGGCAAGCAAAAAAAGACATTTCATCCTTATCTTGGGGACGCTTTCCCATAACTGCATTAACCATAACAAGACTAAGCTTCAACCCGTTTGACCCAAATGGATGCGACGCAACACCAGGGACCCCACCCTGCATGTTGCATGATATGTAATGAACCAAGGCCCTTATAATCCCTACAGCAGAGGTATAAAGGGTCTTTACTGCACCGATGGGAGCCGTTCCGGCTTGGGGGTGTGGAGTAAATCCAGCCAAAACAGGCCAAGAAGCGCCTGGGATGGACAAAGGACCTTATCTCACAGCCGTTAAGGAGTGGGGGAGGGCACCATTAAACCAAACTCTGTGCTGCCAAGCAGAAATCGGAATCTCCTGTGTCCTATAAGGAGTGTACTCCATAAGCACGGCAGTGTGAGTGTAAACATGAAAGGTATTACTTTCTGCATTCACCGCGGGGAACATAACCCATGAGTAGAAATGCTCAAATGAGTAAGCGGCGTCAGCACTCACCACAAAAACTACTGCCATTCCCTCTAAGGGGATGTTATACAACTGTAAATGATTGCAGACCGCCAGCCTACTATGCTGCGGGATGTCAACGTCAGCCATAATGACACAGAAGAGAAAAACCCTATACAAAGCAATGTAGCACAACTGGGTAGTAATGCAATAGAAACCGTTTTAAATATCAAGCTTGAAAAGACCTATGTAACTATAGGTAGGTTTATCCGACACCACTTTCAACCGGAAAAAATAGTGAAGGGGTCGTGGACTGCTATAAGCACTACTCAAGAGTCTCAAATTAAAACCACAACTTTAGGGACGTCATGTCGCAGGGATTCTGCTCCTACACAGAACTGTGCACAGAGATCCAGGACCTCAGTGAATTGTGGTGTACCAAAAAACTCACCTTAGAAACTAGAAATACTAACCAGCTAGCATAAGTGTAACATTAGCTCTTCATCCTATAGCAAAGGCACCAATGATTAGACAACCCAGAACATGCGACTTGAGTTATACTCAGGAATGGTGGGAAGCAAGAACACTTTTTCGTTATACTCTCATACCAGTCCACAACAGGAGTAATAAGAGACACGAGCAAAGTTGAAATATTTATTTTAACGACGTGCTCTAAGATGCAGTTTTTTTTGCTAACATAAGCAGACATGTGATTAGAAATAATGTGGTCAACATTGTTACAATTCCATAAAACACAAAAGGAGAAATCATATTACAATGATGGTGAAACTAGATATTATAGCGCCTAGTATTACACCCTCCCTAGATAGGAACTATGTTTTATAAAATATAGAAGGTCTCTTAGGCTTATTCTGGGACCCCAAGATCTGCAGTAATGAATCACATCAGGATCTGCAAAAGCTCTCTGTCTCTCTGGAAAAACGGATTCTTCCAAGTACCTGAAATCATGCCTACAGTGCATTACTGAAGGCGCCAGAATCACGTTGGCTGCAGTTGCATGTTTGTTATGGCTAAAACGTGAGCATATCAGCTGGAACAACAGCTACCTTGTTATGAAAACCTTTGAGGCTTTAGAACACTGTGTGCAGACTAGAGTCTCGATGTAAGTCTAGGGATGCTAAAAAACAAGCCAGTTTCATGTGAAGCATTTCACGCAACCTAACTTACAACAACATTTATATGTAGTGTTGAGTGCAAAAGCAGCAAAAGGTAAAATGGCGTTTAAACTTCTAATAAGCCCATGATAACATAACAATGTGCGCAAACCAGGCCAGGCCTCACTACACTGCAAATAAAAGTGTGATCGTTATCTTGCTGCTAAGTTTCAGACTTCTAGCAGTCTTTGAAGCGAGGGTCTCCAGATAGAGTAGGTTTGCATAGTCAAGAGGAGAAAGGTATTGCATAGAAATGGATTAAATTAACAAATCTTCAGTTACCCATGTGTCAGAGCTGAAAGTTGATCATGTAAATGGGGACAACAAAATAACACTGGATCTGTTGGAGAGATAGGAGGAGTTCCAGTTAAGGATGCTTCTTCAGATGGCAAGTTCTAATATTAGTGGAAAGAAATGGTGGAGGATGCATGGAAGCAGAAAGAGTGGTATATGAGGTGAGGGGTAGCCTTAGGAAATTTCAGACGGTGTGGGGATAGTGCCGAGCCTATCACAATCTGGCCTGGGAAGCTATGTCCTCTGGGACTACTGCAACACCGGGTGGGCGGGGCGGGATGCTCGAGTCGAGGACATGCATAGAATCAATGGTGCAATCCGGGTTGCAGAATTTTGTTGAGGATCGTAGCTATTTTCTTGGGAGGGCATTTGGTTGGAATGGTGTACCCTTTTTTTCCCTTCGTAATGCGTGATTTGTAGAACTTCTTGAATAATTGGGGATATGTTTATATAGTACAAGCCTAGCTATAAAGCAGTTCCAGTGGGAATACAGAACAGAAATAGAGAGGACCAAAAAAGTAATAATGCTTAGATTGCAACTTCCTGTAATAAGAATTCAGACAGCTTCTAGTATTTCTGTAGGCAGACATCTGCTGCCCACCCTTCAAAGTGACAATTTCCACATCTATATCCACTAACATGAAGTATAAATATCAAAACTTTGATGTCTACTTCCTTTAAACACTATGGGGCATATTCTCAGGGACTTATCGCAGAGTTATTGGCACTTTAGCGCAGCAAAAGTGCCGAAAGAATTATCGCCCCATTATCAAGTTGGTGCAAACTGCCGATATCGTCTGTTTTACAGTGATAGCTTCCGCAAAAAACATCGCCATGGAAGAGAGAGCAACTAACGCTAATGATATGCAGAGTAGGCTTTCCCGTGCAAAAACACAAGGAAACACCACTTCGCGATATTCTCAATGACCAGTCTGATCTGCGATGCGATCCCAAAACACGCGATAAGGCGCGTTAGCAGCAGGGATTTAGCACCTGCCTTTTACTGATGTAAAGCAGGACAACTACCTGCAGTATGAAAGGGAGCCTAGCCCAGAGCCACATCTGAAGACCAACACATGTCATGGAGACACTGATCATGCAGCTCGGAGACACAAGAGGTCCATAACACCCACCACCACCACACCCATGCCCCCCCTGACCTCACCCCCCACGGACTACCACCGAGGCAGGGCAGAACAGGACAGCGGATATTCCTAACATGCACCGGCCTCAGAGACTCAACGTCAGAGGAAGTCATTGCTGACTACATGCACAAAAGGACAACCATCCTCCGCACCCCGACCCTCACTGCCCACAGGCAGACAGTACCAATACAGCGGACAACCAACATCCCTCCGCAGACAAAGCTGCTGGCTGTGCTGCACCTGTTGAACCCTTGTGCCTCCCAACCAACAGCTGCTAGAGTCGGAGGAGTCTCACGGTCAGCCCTATCTAACTTCCTCACACATCTCTTGGATGCATGTCCACAATAGCAACGGCAGGCCCCTGTGTCCGCGCCACACAACAGTTCCAATTCGTAGTGTTCCTGCGCAACCAATCCCAACCCCAGCCATTGCCAGACGCCTCTGTGCCCCAGATCCATGATTGTAGCAACTGAAATGGGGGTGTGCACGGTCATAAAGTCCAGTAGTCAACAGTAGTGCAAAAACAGTCCTTTATTACGAATACACAAATAAACAATACGAAAAGCACAGCCAACGTCCAACAGGGAACTTCATCAGGGCAACATGTGGATTCGAGTAACTTCATATGCTGCAGGAACTCCCCAATACAATTCCAAACTCCGGAAGTCAGTATTCAGAAACCTGTTGGACAAATGGTGACAATGGTCAAGCATCCGTATAGTCACAAACCCAATCTGGTACAGTATATAGCACTTGGACAAACCAAAATGCTTACAGGGAAGACAAATCCTGCTCAAAAAGACTGTAACAGAAGTATGTGTGGGTGTAACCTTCGTAAGAAAGAAAAGTAAGGTTACGGTCACACAAACTTCTGTTCTGGTCTCATGATGCAGGATTTCTCATGCCTGTAAGCATCACTGTTTGTATCAGCTTGATACCCATGCGTCTTCACTCCCCCCACCAAGCCATGAATGCACCGCCATGACCGGTGGTGCCTATGCGACCCTGTGTGCCTGCTGCACCCCAGCCCTGGCCCTCAGACCGGTCCTCCGCCCAGCGATGACTGCCCATCCCTGCGCACCCAGGCCTCAATGCTCACCTGCTGCCACCGGCATGTTTCCAAGAGGGCCCAACACATGCCAGTGCAACCTCCTCAGCCGATCACTGAATTCCGCGCCACAGACCCCCAGCGCATCCTGCTGCACGGTGACGCAGAGTCATGTCTGTGCAGCCTTGCTGCCTTCCACGAACACTGCGGTCCAGCTGAGCTCACAATTCAAATCAAATCTTGATTGGCAGGACAGCGTATCGAGGCCTACGCATCATCGCAGGCTGCACACCCGCTCAGCTCTGGTGCCACTAACTCAGTGCACCATAAGTAATCGCCACGTGGCTGGAGCTCCGTGCCGGCCAAAGTGCTTCGGCTGCCACCTACTCTGTGCACCGCAAGACACAGTCTCGTGGTGGTAGGCCCGTGCCGGCCAAAGTGCCTCGGCTGCCACCAACTCTGAGCACCGCATGTCATGGGCCCTTTATGATTGAGTCTCGTGGTGTGGACGCCATCATGTCACCTCCGGCATTGGGGAATGTGATGTGGTAGGGCCCTAGGCCCTCATGCATAAAAAATGACCACACGGACACACTCAGATAGATAGTGGAAATGGCCTCGAGCATGTGCGCCCGGCCCATTTTATTCGCAGGATCATATGTCCTGTGACGCCTGTGCTTGATGGGTGTGGTATGGGTGTGATGCAGCCCTCAGGGAGTGGCTGTGGCATGCTGACAACTAGACCTGTGATCAGCAGATAAATACAGGGAAGACCCTGGACACGTAGCGTTGTTGTCTTCCCCTGTAAGTGTAAGCGGAGTGGGCTGGCCTGGCATATGCCAGTCCAGCGTAGGGCTGTGAACAATAACACCGGGGCTCTCAGCGTGGTTCCGTTCTGGGCTGGACAAGAAAGTAACTAATGCGTGTGTCTCTGTTGTAGTGTCGGTGCCACCCAGACCGCAATTGGTAATGTTGCACCCTGTGACTCAAGTCCCACAACATGAGCAACATGAATGTAGGGGGGAATCACTGACCCTACATTCATCCATACTTAAACATTTGAATGATCTAGACATGACACATCTGTGTACATTTGAATGTTTAATGCACATTCAGTGGACTGTTGTAGCTGGAGCAGTCCAGGGACATGCAAATCCCACTTTACAGTGTTGGCCCGTGGAGGGCCAGCCAGAGTCCTTCAGGGAATGACAAGTACATCGGAAGAGATAGAGTTCAGTCCGCAGTTTTATAGCTGTGTCATTGGTGACCAAACAGAATATGGCAATCCATGTCGAGGTCCAAGGTGAGTGTCGCTGAGTGCATCAGGCTGGTACAAAAGGGGGTGGTGATGGACGGAGCATCTGAACCAATCAAACACTCACACCCAGTCAACAGATCTGGGTTTAATCCATCACCGTTCTTTAGCCCACTCTGACACCCCAGTTCAGACATGGCCATATGCAAATCAGTCTGAACCTGTGCCTCATGGGAACAGTCCATCCCGAACTGCCAAGCCATGCCTTCCCCGGACCGGAAACAAGCTTTCGAGGACCGGTTTCTGGCATTACAGCAGTCTTCAGCCCGGCTTGCTTGAATCCAGTGGCAAAGTGAGCAAGGCGCGTTAGCAGCAGGGATTTAGCACCTGCCTTTTACTGATGTAAAGCAGGACAACTACCTGCAGTATGAAAGGGAGCCTAGCCCAGAGCCACATCTGAAGACCAACACATGTCATGGAGACACTGATCATGCAGCTCGGAGACACAAGAGGTCCATAACACCCACCACCACCACACCCATGCCCCCCCTGACCTCACCCCCCACGGACTACCACCGAGGCAGGGCAGAACAGGACAGCGGATATTCCTAACATGCACCGGCCTCAGACTCAACGTCAGAGGAAGTCATTGCTGACTACATGCACAAAAGGACAACCATCCTCCGCACCCCGACGCTCACTGCCCACAGGTGGACAGTACCAATACAGCGGACAACCAACATCCCTCCGCAGACAAAGCTGCTGGCTGTGCTGCACCTGTTGAACCCTTGTGCCTCCCAACCAACAGCTGCTAGAGTCGGAGGAGTCTCACGGTCAGCCCTATCTAACTTCCTCACACATCTCTTGGATGCATGTCCACAATAGCAACGGCAGGCCCCTGTGTCCGCGCCACACAATAGTTCCAATTCGTAGTGTTCCTGCGCAACCAATCCCAACCCCAGCCATTGCCAGACGCCTCTGTGCCCCAGATCCATGATTGTAGCAACTGAAATGGGGGTGTGCACGGTCATAAAGTCCAGTAGTCAACAGTAGTGCAAAAACAGTCCTTTATTACGAATACACAAATAAACAATACGAAAAGCACAGCCAACGTCCAACAGGGAACTTCATCAGGGCAACATGTGGATTCGAGTAACTTCATATGCTGCAGGAACTCCCCAATACAATTCCAAACTCCGGAAGTCAGTATTCAGAAACCTGTTGGACAAATGGTGACAATGGTCAAGCATCCGTATAGTCACAAACCCAATCTGGTACAGTATATAGCACTTGGACAAACCAAAATGCTTACAGGGAAGACAAATCCTGCTCAAAAAGACTGTAACAGAAGTATGTGTGGGTGTAACCTTCGTAAGAAAGAAAAGTAAGGTTACGGTCACACAAACTTCTGTTCTGGTCTCATGATGCAGGATTTCTCATGCCTGTAAGCATCACTGTTTGTATCAGCTTGATACCCATGCGTCTTCACTCCCCCCACCAAGCCACGAATGCACCGCCATGACCGGTGGTGCCTATGCGACCCTGTGTGCCTGCTGCACCCCAGCCCTGGCCCTCAGACCGGTCCGCCGCCCAGCGATGACTGCCCATCCCTGCGCACCCAGGCCTCAATGTTCACCTGCTGCCACCGGCATGTTTCCAAGAGGGCCCAACACATGCCAGTGCAACCTCCTCAGCCGATCACTGAATTCCGCGCCACAGACCCCCAGCGCATCCTGCTGCACGGTGACGCAGAGTCATGTCTGTGCAGCCTTGCTGCCTTCCACGAACACTGCGGTCCAGCTGAGCTCACAATTCAAATCAAATCTTGATTGGCAGGACAGCGTATCGAGGCCTACGCATCATCGCAGGCTGCACACCCGCTCAGCTCTGGTGCCACTAACTCAGTGCACCATAAGTAATCGCCACGTGGCTGGAGCTCCGTGCCGGCCAAAGTGCTTCGGCTGCCACCTACTCTGTGCACCGCAAGACACAGTCTCGTGGTGGTAGGCCCGTGCCGGCCAAAGTGCCTCGGCTGCCACCAACTCTGAGCACCGCATGTCATGGGCCCTTTATGATTGAGTCTCGTGGTGTGGACGCCATCATGTCACCTCCGGCATTGGGGAATGTGATGTGGTAGGGCCCTAGGCCCTCATGCATAAAAAATGACCACACGGACACACTCAGATAGATAGTGGAAATGGCCTCGAGCATGTGCGCCCGGCCCATTTTATTCGCAGGATCATATGTCCTGTGACGCCTGTGCTTGATGGGTGTGGTATGGGTGTGATGCAGCCCTCAGGGAGTGGCTGTGGCATGCTGACAACTAGACCTGTGATCAGCAGATAAATACAGGGAAGACCCTGGACACGTAGCGTTGTTGTCTTCCCCTGTAAGTGTAAGCGGAGTGGGCTGGCCTGGCATATGCCAGTCCAGCGTAGGGCTGTGAACAATAACACCGGGGCTCTCAGCGTGGTTCCGTTCTGGGCTGGACAAGAAAGTAACTAATGCGTGTGTCTCTGTTGTAGTGTCGGTGCCACCTAGACCGCAATTGGTAATGTTGCACCCTGTGACTCAAGTCCCACAACATGAGCAACATGAATGTAGGGGGGAATCACTGACCCTACATTCATCCATACTTAAACATTTGAATGATCTAGACATGACACATCTGTGTACATTTGAATGTTTAATGCACATTCAGTGGACTGTTGTAGCTGGAGCAGTCCAGGGACATGCAAATCCCACTTTACAGTGTTGGCCCGTGGAGGGCCAGCCAGAGTCCTTCAGGGAATGACAAGTACATCGGAAGAGATAGAGTTCAGTCCGCAGTTTTATAGCTGTGTCATTGGTGACCAAACAGAATATGGCAATCCATGTCGAGGTCCAAGGTGAGTGTCGCTGAGTGCATCAGGCTGGTACAAAAGGGGGTGGTGATGGACGGAGCATCTGAACCAATCAAACACTCACACCCAGTCAACAGATCTGGGTTTAATCCATCACCGTTCTTTAGCCCACTCTGACACCCCAGTTCAGACATGGCCATATGCAAATCAGTCTGAACCTGTGCCTCATGGGAACAGTCCATCCCGAACTGCCAAGCCATGCCTTCCCCGGACCGGAAACAAGCTTTCGAGGACCGGTTTCTGGCATTACAGCAGTCTTCAGCCCGGCTTGCTTGAATCCAGTGGCAAAGTGAGCAAGGCGCGTTAGCAGCAGGGATTTAGCACCTGCCTTTTACTGATGTAAAGCAGGACAACTACCTGCAGTATGAAAGGGAGCCTAGCCCAGAGCCACATCTGAAGACCAACACATGTCATGGAGACACTGATCATGCAGCTCGGAGACACAAGAGGTCCATAACACCCACCACCACCACACCCATGCCCCCCCTGACCTCACCCCCCACGGACTACCACCGAGGCAGGGCAGAACAGGACAGCGGATATTCCTAACATGCACCGGCCTCAGACTCAACGTCAGAGGAAGTCATTGCTGACTACATGCACAAAAGGACAACCATCCTCCGCACCCCGACGCTCACTGCCCACAGGTGGACAGTACCAATACAGCGGACAACCAACATCCCTCCGCAGACAAAGCTGCTGGCTGTGCTGCACCTGTTGAACCCTTGTGCCTCCCAACCAACAGCTGCTAGAGTCGGAGGAGTCTCACGGTCAGCCCTATCTAACTTCCTCACACATCTCTTGGATGCATGTCCACAATAGCAACGGCAGGCCCCTGTGTCCGCGCCACACAATAGTTCCAATTCGTAGTGTTCCTGCGCAACCAATCCCAACCCCAGCCATTGCCAGACGCCTCTGTGCCCCAGATCCATGATTGTAGCAACTGAAATGGGGGTGTGCACGGTCATAAAGTCCAGTAGTCAACAGTAGTGCAAAAACAGTCCTTTATTACGAATACACAAATAAACAATACGAAAAGCACAGCCAACGTCCAACAGGGAACTTCATCAGGGCAACATGTGGATTCGAGTAACTTCATATGCTGCAGGAACTCCCCAATACAATTCCAAACTCCGGAAGTCAGTATTCAGAAACCTGTTGGACAAATGGTGACAATGGTCAAGCATCCGTATAGTCACAAACCCAATCTGGTACAGTATATAGCACTTGGACAAACCAAAATGCTTACAGGGAAGACAAATCCTGCTCAAAAAGACTGTAACAGAAGTATGTGTGGGTGTAACCTTCGTAAGAAAGAAAAGTAAGGTTACGGTCACACAAACTTCTGTTCTGGTCTCATGATGCAGGATTTCTCATGCCTGTAAGCATCACTGTTTGTATCAGCTTGATACCCATGCGTCTTCACTCCCCCCACCAAGCCACGAATGCACCGCCATGACCGGTGGTGCCTATGCGACCCTGTGTGCCTGCTGCACCCCAGCCCTGGCCCTCAGACCGGTCCGCCGCCCAGCGATGACTGCCCATCCCTGCGCACCCAGGCCTCAATGTTCACCTGCTGCCACCGGCATGTTTCCAAGAGGGCCCAACACATGCCAGTGCAACCTCCTCAGCCGATCACTGAATTCCGCGCCACAGACCCCCAGCGCATCCTGCTGCACGGTGACGCAGAGTCATGTCTGTGCAGCCTTGCTGCCTTCCACGAACACTGCGGTCCAGCTGAGCTCACAATTCAAAACAAATCTTGATTGGCAGGACAGCGTATCGAGGCCTACGCATCATCGCAGGCTGCACACCCGCTCAGCTCTGGTGCCACTAACTCAGTGCACCATAAGTAATCGCCACGTGGCTGGAGCTCCGTGCCGGCCAAAGTGCTTCGGCTGCCACCTACTCTGTGCACCGCAAGACACAGTCTCGTGGTGGTAGGCCCGTGCCGGCCAAAGTGCCTCAGCTGCCACCAACTCTGAGCACCGCATGTCATGGGCCCTTTATGATTGAGTCTCGTGGTGTGGACGCCATCATGTCACCTCCGGCATTGGGGAATGTGATGTGGTAGGGCCCTAGGCCCTCATGCATAAAAAATGGCCACACGGACACACTCAGATAGATAGTGGAAATGGCCTCGAGCATGCGCGCCCGGCCCATTTTATTCGCAGGATCATATGTCCTGTGACGCCTGTGCTTGATGGGTGTGGTATGGGTGTGATGCAGCCCTCAGGGAGTGGCTGTGGCATGCTGACAACTAGACCTGTGATCAGCAGATAAATACAGGGAAGACCCTGGACACGTAGCGTTGTTGTCTTCCCCTGTAAGTGTAAGCGGAGTGGGCTGGCCTGGCATATGCCAGTCCAGCGTAGGGCTGTGAACAATAACACCGGGGCTCTCAGCGTGGTTCCGTTCTGGGCTGGACAAGAAAGTAACTAATGCGTGTGTCTCTGTTGTAGTGTCGGTGCCACCCGGACCGCAATTGGTAATGTTGCACCCTGTGACTCAAGTCCCACAACATGAGCAACATGAATGTAGGGGGGAATCACTGACCCTACATTCATCCATACTTAAACATTTGAATGATCTAGACATGACACATCTGTGTACATTTGAATGTTTAATGCACATTCAGTGGAGTGTTGTAGCTGGAGCAGTCCAGGGACATGCAAATCCCACTTTACAGTGTTGGCCCGTGGAGGGCCAGCCAGAGTCCTTCAGGGAATGACAAGTACATCGGAAGAGATAGAGTTCAGTCCGCAGTTTTATAGCTGTGTCATTGGTGACCAAACAGAATATGGCAATCCATGTCGAGGTCCAAGGTGAGTGTTGCTGAGTGCATCAGGCTGGTACAAAAGGAGGTGGTGATGGACGGAGCATCTGAACCAATCAAACACTCACACCCAGTCAGCAGATCTGGGTTTAATCCATCACCGTTCTTTAGCCCACTCTGACACCCCAGTTCAGACATGGCCATATGCAAATCAGTCTGAACCTGTGCCTCATGGGAACAGTCCATCCCGAACTGCCAAGCCATGCCTTCCCCGGACCGGAAACAAGCTTTCGAGGACCGGTTTCTGGCATTACAGCAGTCTTCAGCCCGGCTTGCTTGAATCCAGTGGCAAAGTGAGCAAGGGACTCACGTCTGAGCATACCCTGCCAACTTATGGCGAACAAAGTGGTACAAAAGGGGGTGGTGATGGACGGAGCATCTGAACCAATCAAACACTCACACCCAGTCAACAGATCTGGGTTTAATCCATCATCGTTCTTTAGCCCACTCTGCCACCCCAGTTCAGACATGGCCATATGCAAATCAGTCTGACCCTGTGCCTCATGGGAACAGTCCATCCCGAACTGCCAAGCCATGCCTTCTCTGGACCGGAAACAAGCTTCCGAGGACCGGTTTCTGGCATTGCAGCCGTCTTCAGCCCGGCTTGCTTGAATCCAGTGGCAAAGTGAGCAAGGGACTCACGTCTAACCATACCCTGTCAACTTATGGCGAACAAAGTGGTACAAAAAGGGGTGGTGATGGACGGAGCATCTGAACCAATCAAACACTCACACCCAGTCAACAGATCTGGGTTTAATCCATCACCGTTCTTTAGCCCACTCTGCCACCCCAGTTCAGACATGGCCATATGCAAATCAGTCTGACCCTGTGCCTCATGGGAACAGTCCATCCCGAACTGCCAAGCCATGCCTTCCCAGGACCGGAAACAAGCTTCCGAGGACTGGTTTCTGGCATTGCAGCCGTCTTCCGCCTGGCTTGCTTAAATCCAGTGGCAAAGTGAGCAAGGGACTCACGTCTGAGCATACCCTGCCAACTTATGGCAAACAAAGTGGTACAAAAGGGGGTGGTGATGGACGGAGAATCTGAACCAATCAAACACTCACACCCAGTCAACAGATCTGGGTTTAATCCATCACCGTTCTTTAGCCCTCTCTGCCACCCCAGTTCAGACATGAGAATATGCAAATCAGTCGGACCATGTGCCTCATGGGAACAGTCCATCCCGAACTGCCAAGCCATGCCTCCCTGGACCGGAAACAAGCTTCTGAGGACTGGTTTCTGGCATTGCAGCCGTCTTCAGCCCAGCTTGCTTGAATCCAGTGGCAAAGTGAGCAAGGGACTCACGTCTGAGCATACCCTGCCAACTTATGGCGAACAAAGTGGTACAAAAGGGGATGTGATGGACGGAGCATCTGAACCAATCAAACACTCACACCCAGTCACCAGATCTGGGTTTTATCAATCACTGTTCTTTAGCCCACTCTGCCACCCCAGTTCAGACATGGCCATATGCAAATCAGTCTGACCCTGTGCCTCATGGGAACAGTCCACCCTGAACTGCCAAGCCATGCCTTCCTTGGGAGAAAAAAGCTTCCGAGGACTGGTTTCTGGCATTGCAGCCGTTTTCAGCCCGGCTTGCTTGAATCCAGTGGCAAAGTGAGCAAGGGACTCACGTCTGAGCATACCATGCCAACTTATGGCAAACAAAGAGGTACAAAAGGGGATGGTGATGGACAGAGAATCTGAACCAATCAAACACTCACACCCAGTCAACAGATCTGGGTTTAATCCATCACCGTTCTTTAGCCCACTCTGCCACCCCAGTTCAGACATGGCCATATGCAAATCAGTCTGACCCGGTGCCTCATGGGAACAGTCCATCCCGAACTGCCAAGCCATGCCTTCCCTGGACCGGAAACAAGCTTCGAGGACCGGTTTCTGGCATTGCAGCCGTCTTCAGCCCGGCTTGCTTGAATCCAGTGGCAAAGTGAGCAAGGAACTCACGTCTGAGCATACCCTGCCAACTTATAGAGAACAAAGTGGTACAAAAGGGGGTGGTGATGGACGGAGCATCTGAACCAATCAAACACTCACACCCAGTCAACAGATCTGTATGTAAATGTATAGGCATTTATATAGCTCACTACTTACCCGGAGGGTCCCAAGGCGCTTCGACCGCTGCGAAACCCTTCCTGGCTTCCCTGAGAGATGGTCCCTTAATGGGTATCTCCAGGGTGAGACCAGGCATCCCCGGCGGTCTGGTGGGGCCGTTAGTGAAGATGAGGCAAGCTAATGCCCAGAGTTGCCGAGTGTGATCGCTGATCAGAGTGGGCACCGAGGCGAGAGAATTATCGAGTCCGCTGACCCTGGTCCAGAAACCTGCCGCGCCGGGAATCGAACCCTGGTCCCGGGCCGTTCTCTGCTCTCGGGTCTGCCGCCTCTAACCAGTGAGCCACACTACTTCACTGGGTTTAATCCATCACCGTTCTTTAGCCCACTCTGCCACCCCGGGTTCAGATATGGCCATATGCAAATCAGTCTGACCCTGTGCCTCTTGGGAACAGTCCATCCCGAACTGCCAAGCCATGCCTTCCCTGGACCGGAAACAAGCTTCCGAGGACTGGTTTCTGGCATTGCAGCCGTCTTCAGCCTGGCTTGCTTAAATCCAGTGGCAAAGTGAGCAAGGGACTCACGTCTGAGCATACCCTGCCTACTTATGGCGAACAAAGTGGTACAAAAGGGGGTGGTGATGGACGGAGCATCTGAACCAATCAAACACTCACACCCGAACTGCCAAGCCATGCCTTCCCTGGACCGGAAACAAGCTTCTGAGGACTGGTTTCTGGCATTGCAGCCGTCTTCAGCCCGGCTTGCTTGAATCCAGTGGCAAAGTGAGCAAGGGACTCACGTCTGAGCATACCCTGCCAACTTATGGCGAACAAAGTGGTACAAAAGGGGTGGTAATGGACGTCAGTGGAAGGTGGAAGGTGATTATGCAGAGGGCAGAACCAAGCAGAAACAGGCCATATGGCAGATGAATGCTACTGCTTTTTTCTTAGAATGCTACTGCTTCCTTCTTACCAGTAAGGCAGAATCATCCGCATCTTCGTCCTCTGATATTTCATGTGCCTCACATGTGGGTGGTGGTGTTCTATCTCCTGCACTGTGTGACACTAACACATTAGGGGGCGGAGATGTGGATGTCAAAGCAGCAGCAGCAGCATTCATATGCGTCAGGCCTTGTGGCAGCAATGCCATGAAGAGGATATTCAGGGCATGGTAGATCCCAGCTACATCACGCTGGTGTGCAGCCTTGGCAGCTATTCTTTCCACCTGTACCCACTCCATGTTCTCCATGGTCCACCGCATGTGTCCCAACTCCCGGATGACACCGCTGAAGCCACTCTGACTAGACAGTTGCCCTTGTCTCAGAGTCAAGACTCCAGCGATGTCATCCATGGATCATTGGAGAGCATGGAGTGGACTGTGGGTGTCCATTAGGGACTGTAAGTGGTCCCTGATGGGACTTAGACACCCACGTATGGAATCTAGTTTGGCTGCCGTGAGGTCGAATCACACCTGCACCTGATCAGCCATCTTCTCCAGGCACCCTAACACACGTCGTTGGAAGGCCATGTGTTGTTTTTGTGGGTCCTAGGAGACAGTTGTGGTGGTTGGTGCATTCTGCTGTGTGGTCCGTGCAGGGGGAGAGGTCTCCTGGATGCAGCTGGGCTGCCCTGCTCCTGGAGGTGAGGTGCCAAAGCTGTCCATGAGCTTTTGGAGGGCGTTGGTGTGGAAGTTGGGGAGATCCTCTTCACCATCAGTGAAGAGTTGTTCGGTCTGCTCAGCAGGAGGTGTTGATTCTCCATCTGCAATATGAAGGGTAGATGCAGTTTAACATTACAGTTTAACATTGTGTTCCCATGTATGTTGACGCATTGCACAAGTTTACATACAGACTGCATGACAATGTACATTGTGACTGTTTGGGGGGAGCTGCCTACAGTGGTCATTTCGGCAAAATCATTGGTGTATGTTTGTATTTGTACACCATCTCACATTTCCCAGGTGTGCCAAATGCCATTGGCCAGTTTCTACACACAAACAGCAGCAGCTGTGTCCTCTGTTCTGTTGTTGAATGTGTTGCAGTTTGTACCACATTGTTGTCAATGTTGATGTGTTCTGCTTCTTATGTGTGAGTGTGTGTGCTGCATTGTGGGAGTTGCCCCTGCAGCTCTGATTTTGCTGGCCCTTATCCCTTTCAGGTGGTGTGCCTTTCTATTCTGTGCTTATACAGTGCTGAGATGTTGCAGACTTGGGTAAATTGGGCTCTTGGTGGGAGTTGGGATTCTTAGGCATGGTTTGTCCGCAGATGTCTTGTTGACGTCAGGGGTTGTTTGTGCACGTGGATGTGTCAGAGTATGACCTGCTCCTATACGGATGTGGTCCACACCCAGCCACCTCAGTGTTGTGGCGTGCACCATGTCATGATAATTGGACTGCAGCCATGCTAATCGTCATGCAGTGTCACTTGCATTGTCAGCTGGTATCAGCACATGTGCATGGGTTTGTTGTGAGATTAGTGATGTGAGGGGATGGCCCCCTCTGGGCACATTGTCGACGGGGGCCAACTTGCAGTTTCTAGGTGTGCTGCAGTTTGCCAAGGGGATCCAGGACATGCTCCAGAGTCATTGTGGGTGTGCACTGTGCTATGCTTAATGGTGCATGTGTGCCATTGTGCCCATATCCCCGTCCCCCCACCCGTTACTCACCCTCTTGCTGGTGTGTCGGCTCCTGTCGAGCAGTGTTTGGTCCCCCAACTCTTGCCACCGCCTCCACACTGATGACGGTGGACACCATTTCCTTCATCTCATCCAGCTCCTCCTGTTGCACTGGACTCCCATCTCCAGTCTGCATTGCTGCCTTCTGGTTGTTGCCGAGTTTCTGCTTGGTTTTGTGCTTCACATCATTCCAGCTCCTCTTGACCTCTTCCATTGTGCTCCTCAGCACTCCAAGTGCATTCACCTTGGTCAAGATGGACTGCCATATTCAATTTTTTGTCGCCAATGACGCATTAGAGGTGACAAACAGTTGTTGATGGTATTTTATCACCTCCATTATCAGGACCATGTTTTCCTGCGGATTGAACCTCTTCTTCTTGTCCTTGCCCTTCCATGACCCCTAGGTCCCGGCTCGGTCCTCCCTGGAGCTTGTGGGGTTCTGGACATCCTCTGTTCCTGCTCTGGCTACCTCCATTGTGCTTCAAAGTTGTTTTGTTTTTGTTTGTGTTTTTATTCTGCTCTTATAGTGATTTTTCTCACCTGAAGTGTGTGAATTGCAGGCCAGACACAGCTTATCGCTGATTTCGTCATCGCAGTTGGGCCCATCGCCACTTTTTTCCGCTTTCAGGTTTTGATTTTTATCTCCGTCCCAGTGATGTTTTAGCTGACATTTGACACGTTGTTGGGACACTATCACATATTACCACCATGTTGAGAATGTGACGTTGACACAGTTATTTTCCTGCGATATGTAAAATTGCGTTAACCTATTTTGACGATGATTATCGTATGTTCTTGAGAAGAAAAAGAAGAAAAAGAAAAAAGATCCTAATCACGGTGTGGTTATGCTGTCATTTCTGTCCAATCCATTTCTTCTGAGTAGCCCTGTGTTTCTCCTGCAGGAAATCTGGTAAACATGCAAGTCAAACTAAAGAGCTCCATTTTTAACTGGACAGTTTTTCATCAGAGCTGATCTCTGATTACTCCAGAAAACCAAAAGTGTGCCTTCATTCTGAAAGAGGATACAACAAAGTGGTGAATTAATATCAGCCGCTTAATTCAGTGCGATGCTTTAAGTGCAACTGGTATACTGAGACAGAGATCCTGTGCTTAGTGTGCCATTCAAACTAAACTGCACCTGACGGAGAAGCCCCGATAAGAGTAAATGCAATCTTGGGCTGTATGTTTCCTGGTTTGGACCAGTGGCATAACATAATCCCCCGCAGCCCCCACTGGCACTGTGCATGGGCCGGATCTCCTGGCCAGAGACCTCTTGACTAGGTCCAGAGGAAGGGGGGGGGGGCCCTCCATGTACATTGCAGGGGGCCTCCCTCAAGTTTTGTTATGCCAATGGTTTGGAGAGGAGATGACTTGGCAGTTTAGGCAGGCTGTTTCTGTTAGAGCAGGACCAAGGCTGATTGCATATAGATGAGCCTAATCTGAGGTGGCATGGTAAGCAAAATAATGTTGGATTTGGATGTGGCCCAGTAAACACCAGTAGCTAAGATTAATTCAAGCATTGCGTCCATTGCTGTTTTGTTTACATCAATGCCACACTCCAAGTGTGACAGGTATGAAATGCTTAGGGCCCATGCAGACTGTGCTACTGGAACAAAGCTGTACTCGACTGATGAGCCCCAATCAGGGCGAAACCAGTCTTGAGTTGCTTGTGTCCCGGTTTGTCGCGTTCTAATCTAGGACCCTGATCGATACTGAGACCTTATGCCCCTATTCGGCTATAAATCCATTTATTCCCTATATTGGCATAACCGTTCAAGTGTAATATTCAGAAACTCGTCTCTGGCCTCACACGAACAGAGCCACACTTCAGAATCGCTTTCTCTGCCACTTCCTTTGCAACCAATTAGTGCAATGACATAGCAGAAGTTACTATCTGAGATTCCTAGATTAACACTCCGAGTTCTTCAACAAGATAAAAACTCAGCAACCTGGAAATCCCCGCTTGCTGTGTTTTGATTAGTAATAGAACTCTAATGAGCACTGATAGACGATCACTTCCTAGTGACATCTTTATTGACGTCTTATGTCCAAAAACTTAGGTCAAACAAGGCACCTTTCAGGTATAAATATTACCAACGTTGCCTTAAGCAAGGCTGCTGATGTTGCTACTGTTTCGCTGATGCTGCTAGCTGACTCGCTGCTGCAGGAGTAGCTGTCATGCTGATGATACCATAGCTGCTATCGCTACTGCTATCGCTGCTAACTAGCGAACAATGGTGTGGTGAACTTAGGAGCTGAACAGCCGTCCCCTGCAAGAGCCCAGCAGATGCAAGCTGCGCGCGGACGCTGCCCCTCCTCCTCCTCCTCGACGCGCTGAGAGAGACGCTGTCCTTTCTCCTGCAGAGAAATCCAGCTCCTGCGTTTCTGGTCTACCCTTGCGGGTGACTGGGATATCGACCCCCTGAAGGAGATACCAGACCTCCATCATTCTATTCCAGAGGTATGGTGTTGACTAAACCCTTAGAGAGAATTCTTGAAGCAAACCTTGGCAAAACCAACTTAACTTAAAGCTACTTACTTACTCCCCTCCCAAGTATTAGGCTTAAGTCAGGTGCACTGGGGTAGGCGTAGTTAGAAGCGCCAGTTTAGTATTTTATCCTAATGTATATATGAATGTATATATGTTTTATTCATTTTAAACCATTGTATGGCTAAGAAACCATATCAATGCTTTTACAGTATTATTTCGCAATACTCATCTTACTGTACGTACTTTTTATAATAAAAAGTCTTGCAATTGTGGCAAATCATTTCTCTTGTACGAAATAAATGTTACCCTTTATTGAAAACGCCCGTCTCTCTATTCTCTACATATTGTGAAAGTAAACTGCACAACCACTGACTGAGTAAAATAACTGTCTATTGTTCACAAGACCCTAGAGATTGACTCTTGATCTGAGGAGCAAAGTTGTCATGTTGCACGGTTGTTGGAAAACTGAATCCCTTCTTGGCTGTGCCAGGGAAGCTGATCACTTCCTATTCAGTCAAGAAAGTTTCCAGTGACCTCTGAGCTAGTTGGTAACAACCCCAATTAAGTTTAGCATAGTCAGTGGAGGCCTGGAAGATCCGCACTTCTACGTCGATACTACTGTTTATGTTATTCCAATGCGCAGGGCCTATTGGGAAAATAGGAACTACACTACATGGCGCCAAACGTTTGGTAAGGCGATAAACTAACGCAAGACGTTAGAGTAACTCAGTCGTGTATTTTTCACTCAGACCCCTTTCTCCCGTAAATACTCCAATAGACGTCTGGAGTGGGTGAAAGGTTAAAATCCGCCCGAACTCAGTAGGAAGAGATTCCTATGTAAAGCTCTGGTTTATTCAACGTTGAAGGATACAGTGTTCCAAAATATTGTGCACCTAATCTTTGTCTCCTTGGAGACCTACTCTGCAAACCCTGCATTTATAAAATGTCAGACAGTGAAGAAGAAAGGGAAGCAGCTAGGCTGGCAACCCTACTAATAGAGGAAGACTCGAGTCTCCTACAAACTGACCCGGATGCTATCGACATCCCGGTCCACTTAAGAAAATCTATAACTTTAAAACTTATAGAAAATGGACTGACACCACAAGGTGGTACAGTAATTTTCGTGATAGAGGCACACGAATATCGGCAGACAGAGGTATTCTATTCATGGATAAACTTTCCAGCGGCAAACGCTAGAACAAAAGAGTTTCACTATTACAAAATAGAGAAACCACCGGATGAGTACTCTCCTTTCGAGGAGACTGAAATCCCACTAAAATTCCAAGAGCACCTACTCTGGTTTAATGGTGCCCTAAAACATAATGATCATATTACCAGGCTCGGTCCACTAGGTAGACCAGGAGCAACGTGGCCGGTACTACCCAGCTACACACCACATCCGGACATTGCAAAAATGTCAAAAGAAGAGCTGTTAGTACAGCTAAAAACATTAATAAAAATACATAGGCAATTAGTCCAATATGTAATGCAGACTGCAACAGTCCAACCAGCTGTTAATGTACCACAGCTGACCCCTCATCAGGGGAACACTAATAAAATTACACCACAGAACATACAGTCACGTCTTGGTAAAACACCCGTAAAACGGGAACAAATTCCTTTCTGGTTAGCGCAAAAAATCACTCAAATAGAGGCAGTATTCCCGGATACTACCCCTATCGAGAAACACAGAATCTTGACCATCTGCCTTCCTATGGGAATCGCACCACACGTGGAGGACTGTGACACTTGGGGTACAGTCTTTGCTTCCATTTACACAAAAACACACAGTGTTCCGTCTATGGCGGTAATACCAGATGTACTAAGACAGATTCAAAATGAATACGGTCCGGAACCTGCTTTAACTCTTGGTATGAAATTACTGAAAGACTTCAAGCAGGTCTCGGCTATATTATTAGCCAACATAAAGGGAGAAGCAGCATCTGTGGCGATCCGCCAGAAGTTGAAGGAAACAGATATAACAGATCAGCCAATTGAGCTTGCCAAAATCATAGAGAAATGCTATGAAGAATTAGGTAGAGACAGCTTGGGTGGGAAACCAGTAAAGCCCCAACTGCTCGAAAATCCTGAAAAATTATTTATTAAAAATAATTCAAACACTCCTAAAAAGAGCTGGGATGGAAATAAACAATCCACTCCCAAGGAAAAAGTTTTCCAGTCCAGAGGAAGGTCTCCTCGACGGAGGGAAAGAACTCCGACTCGAGAACACCAGTCTCCCCAGAGGGAGCCCTCTGAGAAAAGATACAACCTTAGAAATAGGGATAATTTGAAAAAACCTGATAGATATCAAAGTATTGATACACGTCCCTCTCGATCTTTTTCGCAGAAATCGGAAAGAAGAGGACGGTCAGACCCAGGAGAGCACACCAAGTCCAAAGACAAGGAACCTGCTCAGAGTAAAAAATCTCAATTTCCAAAAAAGAAGGTAGCCAGTATTAGAGTAATCAACCATGCCGAGAATACTGAGGACACAGTTGAAAAACGGGGAGTGGGCACAGACAATGTTAGACAGTGCAGCAGAAATCAGTATAGCCCGCAAGATCTTGATGAGTCATCTGGAGACAGTGGACACAAATGAATACATTCAGGTTGAAACTGCCGACACCAGACTTAGTGAGCCCCATAAGATATACGAAATAACATTGCGTATAGAGGGTGATAAGACTTAGAAAATAAAGGGTCTATTTTGGGATAAACTCTCAAAAGGCTATGATATTCTGTTAGCTGAAAAAGATTGGCCCCCAGAGTTTGTCAGGGAGTGCCCTCTTGGCGAAGAAATGATTATGCCTGCCTTCTCGAATCACATTCCGATTCACAAAAAATATACTTATGCAAGGAAATGGGCAGTAGCCCAGGCACCGGCATTATATAAAATCATGTAGGATGGGATGAGGACTCACCTCCTCACAAAATCCAGTTAAAAAGTGAACCAACTGCCCAAAGGCAGTATCCCATTAAGCAAGAAGCTAAAAAACAAGTCAGGGAGATCTTAGATCAACTTGAAGACCAAGGGGTGATTGAAACATGCACCTCTCAAATGAACAATCCTTTGTTTCCTGTCTCCAAGCCAGATAATTCATATCGTCTAGTTTTGGACTACAGACACCTTAATGCATGTTGCAAAACTTTTGCAGTACAAAATTTGCATAGTGCTGCACTAATGAACAAAATAGTTAGGAAAAAATATAAAACGACATTAGACATATCTAATGGTTTCTTTTGTCAAAACATTGCACCAGAAAGCAGGTATTTGACCGCTTTCTCCGTAATGGGGTCTCAGAAAAATTTCTGTCGACTCCCACAGGGGTTCAAGAACAGCCCAGGATTATTCTCAGCTAGAGTAACAGAGTTACTACAAATATATGATGATGAGGCATTATCTTACGTAGATGATATCTATCTCACAGACGACGACTTGGATACTCACTTGAAAAGAGTGAACCCCATTATACTTGGGTTCGCAGCAGTGGGGTTACAAATTCAACTTTAAAAAGTCTCGAATTGCCCATCTGACAGTATTATTTTTGGGATAAGAATTATCAAGTGAAGGAAAAAGCCTAGCGGACAATTTCTTAGAGAAGTGCGCTGTACTCCAAGCACCAAAAACGCTGAAGAATTTACAATCCATACTAGGTTTTCTGAATTTCGGAAGAACATACATTCTAAATTACGCAGAGAGGGTTAAACCTCTCTACGAACTAATTAAACCAGGTTTTAAACAAATCAATTGGCCTCAAAAACACACAGAAACTTTGAGATCACTGCAAACAGACATGTTAGCAAAAACAAAATTAGATACACGTGACAACACTCGCGATCTTGTAATCCGAGTCATCCCAGGAAGATGCGGATTCACGTACCTGACCTCTAATGAGGGAGAAAAGGTACCAATTTCAATTAAATCTCACTTGTACACACAAGTAGAAAAAACATTCAGTCACACAGAAAGAACTGTGAAAGCAGTGCAAATTGCATTAGTAAATGAACGAGAACTAGCACACGGCAAAAGGATTAATATCCTCACAGCGGAATCCGCCTTCGAGGCGCTATTCAGCCCAGTAAACCTGCCTACAGTGTCACTGGATCCGAAATGGATACAGTGTATAGATTCTTTAGGAGCAGAAGATGTGAAATACTATTTCGCCCCGCAATTCGAAGAACTGAATGATTTAGAATATGAAGAAGAATATCTTCTGCCAATCGAACTTCTGCCTCTCCCACAATGCGCCTGTATAATCTATACAGATAGATTTGTACAGCATTTCAACGTAGAGAGCAAATCCTACGATGCAGCCTGTGCGATTGTTAAAGGTCGTTGGCTGTGCGGTAAATTCAGACCGAAAGTAACAAAAACTGAATCAGTAAGAAACTGTTCGGCTCAGAGAGCTGAGATCAGATCTTTAAAGATGGCGCTCGAAAATGCAGAACGTGAATTCCCGACACTAATCGTGTGCGATTCTCATTTATGCGTCAACTCTTACAATAATAAACTGCAGAGCTGGATTGAAAACGATTTCAAAGATGACACAGGTGCCACAATAAAGCATAAATTGCTCTGGAAACAGGTAGCTCTTTTACAGAAAGAACTACAAAAGACTCACGTGATAAACGCACAGAGACTTCAACGTGATGGCGTTCAAATTGCAGGGAATTCATTGGCTAATACAGCCATAGCGGAAGCAACTAAACCGGCTTCCGTAGCCACAAAAAAGCGTGCAGAAAAATACATAGACGGGGAAACCATGCTGGCAGTAAAAACGACCGTAAAAGGCGACTGTGCAGCACTACCCGTGAACTATCCACTCAATTATGCATACGTAATCGATGCAAACTCCGTTACTTTTGCTCGAATCCCTGGAGTGGGGGATAGGGTAATTCCAAACACGAACAGGAGAATATTTTTAATAGCAGACGCACACATGGGTTTGGGTCCTAGGCACAGAAAGATCAAGGAATCCCTGACTGAATTACAATCAGTATACTGGTGGCCGGGAATGAGTGTACAACACCAAATATATGCAAACAACTGTGAAAACTGCAACAGGGATCGCAGTAGTGAACCATGCTACCGGCTACCAATCAGAAACAGCGTAACGCTGTCTATACCCCATCCTGCGTCCTATTAATCATTAAGGCTAAACACACTTAAAAAATGTGGCCCCAGCGCTCGGCTGACGCCAGAACGGTTATAAAAGATCTGCGAGTCTTTATCGGCACATACGCAATTGCCACGTTCCATTCTGACCAGGGTCCTGCTTTCAGCTCTCGAGCTTATAAGGAGGCCATGGCCAGCATGGGAATTGGGTTGCGGTATTCTTGTCCGTCACACCCCGAAGGGAATAGTGTGGTTGAAAGAAAAAAACGGGACATAAAGCGATCTATAACAGCGAAGGTATTAGGTTCAGGCGCTGGGTGGGTCAAACATCTAATAAGTGTCCAGACAAGTCTTAACAATTTGCCAAGAAATTCTCTAAAAGGTTTCAGCCCATACAAACTATTGTTCGGAATTAGAATGAGAGTTTAGGACTTAGATAGTCAAGTATCAGTGGTACAAGATAAGAAAACAGACTTTGACATCAAAGATCGTTTGGCTGTCTTACAGGACCTGAATGAAACAAGAAAATCCTTAAGCAACATAAAGTTAAAGCAACAGCCAGCTACCACTGACGAGGCACCACAAGCAACAGCCCCAGCAAGGCCTGTCTGGATTCCAAAGATTGGGGATCTAGTCAGAGAAAAAATCGCGGTGAAGAAGGAATTTGGGCCTTCTTACAGAAAAGCAGTACCTGTCTTGGCAGTCACCGGAACAAGATCAGTAGTACTACCGCCCCTTGCTGGTAAAAAGGAGAACAGAGTTGTATCTATCGACCTGGTAAAACCAAAAGCATGTGGCCTATAATCAACAGTAGGCCCAGTGGACTCCCAAGAAACAACAGAATACCCAAACTTGCAATAATCCAAGAGGTTCAAACTGAAAGACTAATCACATTCGATCAGCCTGCAGTACACAGAGAAGGACTATGCAATAATGCCATGGAACTCGTGCCTCTTGAGACACAGATTGAAACAGTTCGTCAGGAAACACCAGTCTACAATAATGTGGCATCAGAAAATGCTACCGAAAGACAGATTGAAAGAACAATCCCAACAATTGACAGAACTGCCTCTGGTTATTTCATCGACTTCGACACCTTTTCCGAGGATCAAAGCAACCCCGAAGTGCTGCCAGAAACAAAAATGACTTTTAAAGAAAATACAATGGGACTCCTTCAACAAATCAAAGAATTATATCTGGATACACCGTTGATTGAGCATTGGATTATTTCAGGGGTACTCATACTCCTACTATGCCTAATTTTATTTTTAATTTTAGGAAAGTTTATTACAATTGAATGGACACAGCAAGTCAGAACATCAACCTAGTCCTCAAACCACACAGATCATCCCACGTGAAGAAAAGAGAACTGTCAACAGTAAATGTCACAGCCATTCCAATACCCGGTGGGGTAGTATGGGAGAAAACTGACTATGAGATCTATGGTCCGGTCGAGATCCTGAAGTATCCTCATCAACTGAAGGTTTCCTTAAGTGACTTTGTAAAACCTAGTACATTCTCTGATGATTGGGACTTTAACAGTATTAATGACATGATGTCTGATTTAGTATCAGCTAGATTCACAGAACATGATTATTTACAAGGTTCGTCTAGTTATGAACAGTTGTTCTGTTATACACATTATGGCAATCATTATTTGCATACATCTGCACAGCCTAGAAATGCTTTTAAGTATAATCAATAGGAACATTGTGCTACACCACCTAAAAGCAGTTCTAAAACATTCTTTGAGAAATTCAAGTACTTCTCAGGGTTTAACACCAGTAATGCAGAAACGTTTTATTACAAAATGTTAGATAAAACAGGAATGAAAACAATGCTGACAAACACTAAATTAATATATTCAGAAGCATTTTATGAAAAAATGATGACATTTGGTTTTTATTATTGGAAAAATAACATTGAAACAAAAACCATTTGGGGTACGAAAGATTGGCAGGTACAAGGCCTAGAAGCACTATTCAGAACCTGCATGATACCAGAACAAATGATGTTTTTAAATGACACAATTCACCAAACATCCTGTCTTGGCCTAGCTAAGATCAAAGACCTAAACAAACCGTCTATTCCGAAGCCAATACCTGATAATGCAACAACAGATATTGAGATAGACGTAACTAAAATTTTACATTTTAACAGAACACATCCTGATTGGAAAAAGTGGTTAATCTGGCCTACTGACACAAACAACTGTCAAGATAGATTCCTGAATAAAACACAGGGGTTAAAAATGACCAGACAAGACCCTAGATACTCCCAGAGACAACATCCAGGGATAGTAACAACATACAGTGTAGGGAAACTCTGCCTAGAATGGCTAGGATTATCCACACTGGCTGAAATTAAGCAACACTTGTCTTTACTTAAAGATGGTGCTGATTTGCGCGATTTTATTATGGGACCACGCAAATAGCGTCAAAAGCGTTTCATAGCGGCCAGCATCTATGCTGCGTATAACGAGGCTTGGAAAGTCACACAAATTGAAACAGCAGAAAAAATACGAGAAATTGATCGTATTAATTTGGAAAAATCACTTTCTGTAGTGGACAATGGGTTAATGACTCTGTCCTCCAGAATATATTCGTTGGACAATATTGTATCTTCTGCCTTTGACATAATAGACAGAGACTTGCTAATGTTACAGCATGGCCAGTCACAATTACGTTCTATTGTACAATTAGGCTGGACGCTGCAAAATCTTCGTTCAGGCTATGTGCCTTGGCGTTGAATCAACACAACGTCATTGTTTTCCATTTTTAACCTTACTGATAAACAAATCAGCTTGGCACAGAAAGGAGCAGACTATACAATCCTGAGCATCGAAAAACTTGAGAGATTACCATTGACAATGTCAGAAAGTCCTGTCATTGAATGGATAATACACGGAATTATCACTATTCCGATAACAACTTTCCGATTTAAAAAGTGCCTTGAATACATACCTACTGGCCAGTATGAACGATTGGGTAAAGGATAAGTAAAATCAGCATGGAAATTACCATACACACATTCATGCTACAGTGACAGTGACAAAAATGTATTTCTTAGTGGTGAAAACTGTAAACATTCACTAAGCGGTATACTTTTGTGCCAGTGTATTAATTTACACGGCGCCTGTGAGGGTAATTCTAACTACCTTTCATGCCACCAGCTTGTCACACCTGCAACGCAGATAGAGCCCTTCTTTATGCAACTCGCGAATGGGAGTTACATTCTTAGAACGGATCACAGATGTTGTGGCCTTGTGCCAGGGAAAAGTTATCTCGTAAGCGTAACTTCCATGGTCAAATGCTGTATGCAAGCATTGTTCCCGTGCGGGCCTGGAGACATAGAGACTCCCATCTGGCCTCGTCTGAATTTCTATTCTATACGAATTGATACTTTAAGCAAAATGAAGTCTGTGCTTTTGCAGACAACAGTGCCCATAACATCATCAAAAGAGACGAATGATCTCCTAGTTGCAAGGACAGCTACGGAAGTTCATGACCTTTTATCAACAAATTGCCTCGTGCATTTCGTAGAAATGTTGAGCCAACTCCTTAACATGTGTAGTGCCACAGGCATCCCAGGCATATTTAAGACGATTTTTATGGGATTGCTAACACCATTTCAAGCAATTCTGGGAATCGTTCCAAATTTTGTCCACTCTGTTTTTGGCGGCATACCCCTATTTTTGGGACTTGTAGCAGGGATTTTATTTTTGACCCTCCTGCTTTGTTATGGCAAGCCACAGCTCAGACATGACTCCTATGGGAATGGAAGAAACAATCCTAGGAGTGCGCTACCGGGACAGAATAACTAGAGTCCTTGGATTGGCCAGGCTGAGAGATCTAAACATGACCTGGTTCCTTTCATTCAGACCGATATGGCAAAATTGCATCTTACCTGTACTACGATGTATGCTATGCGGAGATGAGTGCGTGTTGGACACCTGTCTTTCACTTCCATCAGCAGTACCAATGGATATCGATACTTTGCTCAGTCCGATAACGGCTCACGCATTGTGTTGTCCCCAGCGGCTACCAATCCTGATGACGGCATTCGTGGGGAGACTCCTGTGCTATGACTAGGTGGTAACAGTGGAGCAAGTGACAAAAGCAACATCACCCAGGTACGACCTTCTGTGAGCATTGCTGATCCCGACTTTGATGACAGCAATCATTCTCACACCTGCCAAGTTACAGCACTATCGAATTTGGTCGAACTGTCACCTGATTTTGTAGACCAATTCTTTGAGAGCCTGTCTGATATGATGTTCTCACCCGAACAGAAATAATAACTTTAGATAAGTATTCCGGCACACAGCATTCCCATGAACTCTGAATTCGGCCTTCAGTTTTGAACAACAAAAACTGCTAAAAGCGTTGGAACTCTATTTTTCACGTTCAAGCAATAATTCTTTTGAATTGAACATTTTTAATATTCACCCTTTTTTGGCACGAAAAATTATTTGCTTAAAGTAAAACTATTCATAAAGAACAGAAGCTTCAACTTCTATTTCTAAATACATCTAGAGACATAATAACTTTACACCAGCCTCTAGCACATTTTACTGCAATGCATTTATATGTGATGAAATTATCTCGCCCTTCTTCTGTATTCAGAGATATTTCATGTGTAATTCTTTTTGCATAATCGTTCATTGATTTCATATGCTATAATTTTTGAATGATTTCTATGCTTCAAAAACGTACAGTACCTACATTTTCACGTATTACAAATACGCCTATTTCAAATGCATATATGTATTTTGGGGTGGGCAATGTTACACATGCATCTTATTGCTCTAGTTTTAGTAATTTGATGGACATGAATTTGTGGAGTGGGTGTCGCGTTCTAATCTAGGACCCTGATCGATACTGAGACCTTATGCCCCTATTCGGCTATAAATCCATTTATTCCCTATATTGGCATAACCGTTCAAGTGCAATATTCAGAAACTCGTCTCTGGCCTCACACGAACAAAGCCACACTTCAGAATCGCTTTCTCTGCCACTTCCTTTGCAACCAATTAGTGCAATGAAATAGCAGAAGTTACTATCTGAGATTCTTAGATTAACACTAGGCATGAGCGGATTTTGCGGATTCGCAATCCGCGGATTTGCGAATTTGCGGATTTGCGAATTCACAAAATCCGTGGATTTTGCGAATCCGCGGATTTGCGGATTTTGTGGTGACCATGTGTGTGTTACTATGCAATCGCGCGGAAGGGCGTAGGGGTCCCTTGAGTGAGCTGTCCATCATAGTGGGTAAATGGCGGGAAGACGGTGCACACCGCGAGTGTGTGGGAGGGGCCAAACAGGCATGGCTTCAATGCGAGTTCACATGCCTCTTGTATGTATAAAAGGTCAGAGAAAGATCAGTTCAGCAGATGAAGAGAAAGAAGCTCCTGGTCACAGGAACAGCACTGGTGTTGTGCTCGTGAAAGTCAAGGATGCAAAGGCCTCTATCCAGCATCACAGCTGATGTTCCACGGTAGATTTGGGAAGAAGGCACACCTGCCCAGCCTCGACGACCCTCACAATTGTTTTTGGGCTAATGAATGAGTCACTGAATTTGAGCTTCAACTAGTTCGAGCGACCATGTGTGTGTTACTATGTAATCGCGCCGAAGGGCGCAGGGGTCCCTTGAGTGAGCTGTCCATCATAGTGGGTAAATGGCGGTAAGACGGTGCACACCGCGAGTGGCTGGGCGGGGCCAAACAGGCATGGCTTCAATGCGAGTTCACATGCCTCTTGTGTGTATAAAAGGTCAGAGAAAGATCAGTTCAGCAGATGAAGAGAAAGAAGCCCCTGGTCACAGGAACAGCACGGGTATTGCGCTCGTGAAAGTCAAGGATGCAAGTGGCTCTGTCCAGCATCACAGCGGATTTTCGAAGGTAGATGTGGGGAGAAAGCAGACCTGTGCCCTGCCTACTCATGTAACTATTTTACAATGGCGCCAGCAAGCTGCCAGTGCCGTTGTAAAATAGTTACAAAGTTAGCTTGCACAGGAAGCATTTAGATAAAATAAAGCAGCACCTGCTTCGTTTTATCTAGTGGTTCCTGTGCAAGCTAACTTTGTAACTATTTTACAACGGCGCTGGCAGCTTGCTGGCGCCATTGTAAAATAGTTACATGAGTGGGGGTTCAACTTTTGAACCCGTTACGCCCGCGGATTTTTTTTTGCGGATTTTGTGGGAAATCTGCAAAATTTGCGGATTGCGGATTTCCCAAAAATCCGCAAAATCCGCGGGCGTAACGGATTTCCCGCTCATGCCTAATTAACACTCCGAGTTCTTCAACAAGATAAAAACTCAGCAACCTGGAAATCCCCACTTGCTGTGTTTTGATTAGTAATAGAACTCTGTTGAGCACTGATAGACGATCACTTCCTAGTGACATCTTTATTGACGTCTTATGTCCAAAAACTTACGTCAAACAAGGCACCTTTCAGGTATAAATATTACCAACATTGCCTTAAGCAAGGCCGCTGATGTTGCTACTGTTTCGCTGATGCTGCTAGCTGACTCGCTGCTGCAGAAGTAGCTGTCATGCTGATGATACCATAGCTGCTATCGCTACTGCTATCGCTGCTAACTAACTAACAATGGTGTGGTGAACTTAGGAGCTGAACAGCCGTCCCCTGCAAGAGCCCAGCAGATGCAAGCTGCCCGCGGACGCTGCCCCTCCTCCTCCTCCTCGACGCGCTGAGAGAGAAGCTGTCCTTTCTCCTGCAGAGAAATCCAGCTCCGGCGTTTCTGGTCTACCCTTGCGGGTGACTGGGATATCGACCCCCTGAAGGAGATACCAGACCTCCATCATTCTATTCCAGAGGTATGGTGTTGACTAAACCCTTAGAGAGAATTCTTGAAGCAAACCTTGGCAAAACCAACTTAACTTAAAGCTACTTACTACCTCCCCTCCCAAGTATTAGGCTTAGGTCAGGTACACTGGGGTAGGCGTAGTTAGAAGCACCAGTTGGGTATTTTAGCCTAATGTATATATGAATGTATATATGTTTTATTCATTTTAAACCATTGTATGGCTAAGAAACCATATCAATGCTTTTACAGTATTATTTCGCAATACTCATCTTACTGTACGTACTTTTTATAATAACAAGTCTTGCAATTGTGGCAATTCATTTCTCTTGTACGAGAAGAAAGACTGTTCAATAAATGTTACCCTTTATTGAAAACGCCCGTCTCTCTATTCTCTACATATTGTGAAAGTAAACTGCACAACCACTGACTGAGTAAAATAACTGTCTATTGTTCACACGACCCTAGAGATTGACTCTTGATCTGAGGAGCAAAGTTGTCATGTTGCACGGTTGTTGGAAAACTGAATCCCTTCTTGGCTGTGCCAGGGAAGCTGATTACTTCCTATTCAGTCAAGAAAGTTTCCAGTGACCTCTGAGCTAGTTGGTAACAACCCCAATTAAGTTTAGCATAGTCAGTGGAGGCCTGGAAGATCCGCACTTCTACGTCGATACTACTGTTTATGTTATTCCAATGCGCAGGGCCTATTGGGAAAATAGGAACTACACTACAGGTTCAGAGAGGACCTTGCTTTGCAGGTCAGGCTGGACTGTTTCTACTGGAGGAGAATCAAGGATGATTTTCATCAAGCTGTGTTTATTCTGAGGTGGCAGAGTAATTACCAATAGCTGAGATTAATTCTAGCATTCCATCCATCGCTGTTTTGTTTTTCAGTGTACAGCATTAATGGTGCTAGGACCTGTAGGATCATTCTTATATAATGAGACATTGAAACTATAAGTCCCAGCCTCTCAAGAGCTATGAGCTTTTGTAAAATGTGAACTGGCTGGCAATTGCACCTGGAGTTAATTGACAGCTGTGCTTAAATAGAAACTATACTCAGGAGGATTCAAGACATTTTTCCTAAACAACTAAGCAGAACCTTTCCAAAATGTAAAACATGTAGCAATGTCAAACAGCAAAAACATTTTCAAATCTTTTTTAAAGGCATTCAAGCATCAAGCAATGTGGTCATAAGTCTTCCAATATAAAGATTAACTTTTTTTCATTTGCCTAATAACATTACTACATTCATCTGTAAAGTGTTTTCATTTTTGGCCAATAAGTGACCTGAGACAGTGAGAGATCAAATCATTAGCTCAGGAACCCATAAGTTGTCTTGTATTTTAGTTCCACTGTCAATTAATTTTAAACTGGATCACACAAACAATAATAGGAGGATGGTGTGAATTCTTTTTTTATTTTTTTAGTATTTTGAACAACAGTAGTTCTGCTGAAGAACAGTAGTGCAGGTACAGTACGATACGTAAGCTTTAGGGTGCATCATCATGAAACATTACATAATACGTAACATAGAAGTATCAGAACATCTTCAAGTATGCACATAGATGAGCAAGCTCTGTCCCAAGGTTCCCATGTCACCAAATCTCTCCACCTTGCCGGTCACCACAACACTACCCCAGGCCCACACCATGTCACAGATTTTTTGACGAAGCCCCAACCTTGGTATGCCACTTTTCTAGCCCTTTGGCACTAGCCCAAATCTCTCTACCATTCATGAATCCCAAGATCCATCGATGCACCCATGCTTTTGCTACATTCCTCTTTGCCACTCTGGCCCTGATCTCCAGCCATAGTTTTGCATATTTTGGTCAAGCCCCATCACTGTGTACATTCAGAAGAATCCATTTGGTGACCACTGGGACCTCTATAGACACTACTCTGGACACTAATCTTGTTACACTCTCCCAAAGGGATTGGATAAGCAGACAGGTCCATTACATATGTATAAATGTACCCTCCTGACATGAGCCTCTTATGCAGTGTCATGTAGGTGCCCGTCTTATCTTGTGTAGCAGGTCTGTTGAGTAATAAGACCTATGTAGGATGCAGATCTGGACCAGATGAGAACCTGTCCTTATTGCTTTTACCCTTGGGCCCTGAAATGCCTCAGTCCACTCCTCATCATCCATTTCTCCAAAATCCACCACCCAGTGGTCCCTAAGGGAGCCCAGCCTGTCCGGGGCGTTGTTCATGATTTACTTATATATTTGGGAATTGGCCTTATCTGGCATAGGGTAGAGCAGCAGCCTGTCTCCATGGGGGAAGACTCTTCCATCTAAGCCTCTCCCCCAGCAAATTTACATTCAGTGGGTGTACCACATGTAGATATCAATAGTATTCCGAGTTTGCTAAGTGGATCTCCACTTGCAGCAACTGAAAGGGCAAGGGCTGCATCCCCTTCTAAGCATCTCTCAATCGGTCAATGCATAGTATCTCCCAGCGTGAGAAGCCCGCCAGGCCACCCACTTCCAAAAGCAGATCACTGTCCCACAGGGGGGTTTAAATTCCTTCCCAAAAACTCTGCGGCATCTCACGTGACATATATGCATAAATAGGCAAATCCTTCTACCTCCACCGGCATCACAATTCCCTACGGCACATCTGATACCCCACCCACCAGGGTGTACATGCATGATTTGTCCAGATTAATATGGTAACCGGAGTGATCTCCCAAAAATTTAAAACACCTGCAAAAACTCTATTGATACATCAGCACCCTTTTTCACTACTCCTCAAAAGCAAAACATATCACACACACCAGCACAACAAGATCTTCAAAGCGCAACACCTCATAATACTTACCATCACAAAATACAAACATATACCCACCTTTCAAACCAAAGAGAGGAACAAACTCCAATGCCAAGCTTTCACTCTTCCACCACACCTAACACAGATACAGCAATACAGCACCTCTCTTCTAACCGCCTCTCATCCATTGGACAATTTAGAACATTACTACATGACCCACATGCTGCACCACCTCCCCTGACTCATACACCTTCCACCTTAAACACACGCAAAAAATAAAAGCAACATGCTACACCTCACAACTTTGCTTCCCCGTGTCTAGTTCTCAACAATGTTACACCACAAAAGTAACACAGCACTCCAACTCACTCTCAAACACCATCTCCAACACATACATATGCAGACCCATCAAAATGCCTTCTTAGCTTGCTGGATGAGGAACACGATACAGAACAGCTACACCACTCCTATACTAATACAGCTAATACCAGCACTAAAAACACACCTGCTACAAACACACACACAACTGATCACTCTTCTACCAAACAAAGTCCCACTATCACCAAAGGCCACTCACTAAACTGTCTACTAATAAATGCTCGACCCCTCTCTAAAAACAAGCATCACATCTATGACCTTCTCACCGATGCAAAACCAGACCTACTATTCATAACCGAATCACGGTTGGGAGAAGATATGGCTCCAGTCCTGCATGAAGCCATTCCTCTAGGTCAAACTTTCTCTCAGGGGCCAAATTTACAGTGTGATTTTTGGCCGAGGGCCGCACTGGTGGGGGCGGGGTCAGAGGGGGCGGGGCTAAAGTAAAACGAAAACTTGTGACCATGAGGTTGCACACAGGTCCCTACAGCAGATGCCTTTATCCACTGAGCTACCAGACCCAGCATACATACATCTCTCTCCCTCCTGCCCTCCCTCTCCCTCCTGCCCTCCCTCTCCATCCTGCCCTCCCTCTCCCTCCTGCCCTCCCTCTCCATCCTGCCCTCCCTCCTGCCCTCCCTCTTGCCCTCCCTCTGTCTCCCTCCTGCCCTCCCTCTCCCTCCTGCCCTCCCTCCCCCTCCTGCCCTCTCTCTCCCTCCTGCCCTCCCTCTCCCTCTCCATCTCTCTCTCCCTCCTGCCCTCCCTCTCCATCTCTCTCTCCCTCCTACCCTCTCTCTCCCTCCTGCCCTCTCTCTCCCTCCTGCCCTCCCTCTCCCTCCTGCCCTCTCTCGCCCTCCTGCCCTCTCTCTCCCTCCTGCCATCCCTCTCCCTCCTGCCCTCCCTCTCCCTCTCCCTTCTGGCCTCTCTCTCCCTCCTGCCCTCCCTCTCCCTCCTGCCCTCTCTCTCCCTCTCCATCTCTCTCTCCCTCCTGCCCTCCCTCTCCCTCCTGCCGTTCCTCTCCCTCCTGCCCTCTCTCTCCCTCCTGCCCTCTCTCTCCCTCCTGCCCTCCCTCTCCATCCTGCCCTCCCTCTCCCTCCTGCCCTCCCTCTCCATCCTGCCCTCCCTCTCCCTCCTGCCCTCCCTCTCCATCCTGCCCTCCCTCTCCCTCCTGCCCTCCCTCTTGCCCTCCCTCCCTCTCCCTCCTGCCTCCCTCTCCCTCCTGCCCTCCCTCCCCCTCCTGCCCTCTCTCTCCCTCCTGCCCTCCCTCTCCCTCTCCATCTCTCTCTCCCTCCTGCCCTCCCTCTCCATCTCTCTCCCCCTCCTGCCCTCTCTCTCCCTCCTGCCCTCCCTCTCCCTCCTGCCCTCTCTCACCCTCCTGCCCTCTCTCTCCCTCCTGCCCTCCCTCTCCCTTCTGGCCTCTCTCTCCCTCCTGCCCTCCCTCTCCCTCCTGCCCTCCCTCTCCCTCCTGCCCTCCCTCTCCCTTCTGGCCTCTCTCTCCCTCCTGCTCTCCCTTTCCATCCTGCCCTCTCTCTCCCTCTCAATCTCACTCTCCCTCCTGCCCTCCCTCTCCCTCCTGTTCTCCCTCTCCCTCTCCCTTCTGACCTCTCTCTCCCTCCTGCCCTCCCTCTCCCTCCTGCCCTCCCTCTCCCTTCTGGCCTCTCTCTCCCTCCTGCCCTCCCTCTCCCTCCTGCCCTCTCTCTCCCTCTCCATCTCTCTCTCCCTCCTGCCCTCCCTCTCCCTCCTGCCCTCCCTCTCTCTCCTGCCCTACCTCTCCATCCTGCCCTCTCTCTCCCTCCTGCCCTCCCTCTCCCTCCTGCCCTCCCTCTCCCTCCTGCCCTCCCTCTTCCTTCTGCCATCCCTCTCCATCTCTCTCTCCCTCCTGCCCACCCTCTCCATCTCTCTCTCCATCCTGCCCTCTCTCTCCCTCCTGCCTTCCCTCTCCCTCCTGCCATCCCTCTCCCTCCTGCCCTCCCTCTCCATCTCCCGCTCCCTCCTGCCCTCCCTCTCCCTCTCCATCTCTCTCTCCCTCCTGCCCTCCCTCTCCATCTCTCTCTCCCTCCTACCCTCCCTCTCCCTCCTGCCCTCCCTCTCCCTCCTCCCTCTCCCGCCTGCCCTCCCTATTCTTCCTGCCCTCTGTCTCCATCCTGCCCTCCCTCTCCGTCTCTCTCTCTCACCTGCCCTCTCTCTCCCTCCTGCCCTCCCTCTCCATCCTGCCCTCTCTCTCCCTCCTGCCCTCCCTCTCCCTCATGCCCTCCCACTCCCTCCTGCCCTCCCTCTCCTTCCTGCCCTCCCTCTTCCTTCTGCCCTCCCTCTCCATCTCTCTCTCCCTCCTGCCCTCCCTCTCCATCTCTCTCTCCCTCCTGCCCTCTCTCTCCCTCCTGCCCTCCCTCTCCATCCTGCCCTCTCTCTCCCTCCTGCCCTCCCTCTCCCTCCTGCCATCCCTCTCCCTCCTGCCCTACCTCTCCATCTCCCTCTCCCTCCTGCCCTCCCTCTCCATCTCTCTCTCCCTCCTGCCCTCCCTCTCCATCTCTCGCTCCCTCCTGCCCTCTCTCTCCCTCCTGCCCTCCCTCTCCCTCCTGCCCTCCTCTCCCTCCTGCCCTACCTATACCTCCTGCCCTCTCTCTCCATCCTGCCCTCCCTCTCCATCTCTCTCTCCCTCCTGCCCTCTCTCTCCCTCCTGCCCTCCCTCTCAATCCTGCCCTCTCTCTCCCTCCTGCCCTCCGTCTCCCTCCTGCCCTCCCTCTCTCTCCTGCCCTCCCTCTCCATCTCCCTCTCCCTCCTGCCCTCTCTCTCCATCTCTCTCTCCCTCCTGCCCTCCCTCCCCATCTCTCTCTCCCTCCTGCCCTCTCTCACCCTCCTGCCCTCTCTCTCCCTCCTGCCCTCCCTCTCCATCCTGCCCTCTCTCTCCCTCCTGCCCTCCCTCTCCCTCCTCCCTCTCCCTCCTGTCCGCTCTCTCCCCCTGCCCCCTCTCTCCATCCTGCCCTCCAGCTTCCTCCGGCCCTCCCTCTCCCTTCTGATCTCCATCTCCCTCCTGCCCTCCCTCTCCCTCCTGCCCTCCCTCTCCATCTCTCTCTCCCTCCTGCCCTCCCTCTCCATCTCTCTCTCCCTCCTGACCTCTCTCTCCCTCCTGCCCTCCCTCTCCCTCCTGCCCTCCCTCTCCATCCTGTCCTCTCTCTCCCTCCTGCCCTCCCTCTCCCTCCTCCCTCTCCCTCCTGCCCACTCTCTCCCTCCTGCCCTCCCTCTCCCTCCTGCCCTCCCTCTCCATCTCTCTCTCCCTCCTGCCCTCTCTCTCCCTCCTGCCCTCTCTGTCCCTCTCCATCTCTCTCCCTCCTGCCCTCCCTCTCCATCTCTCTCTGCCTCCTGCCCTCCCTCTCCCTCCTGCCCTCTCTCCCTCCTGCCCTCTATCTCCTTCCTGCCCTCCCTCTCCCTCTCCATCTCTTTCTCCCTCCTGCCCTTCCTCTCCATCTCTCTCTCCATCCTGCCCCCCTCTCCCTCCTGCCCTCCCTCTCCCTCCTGCCCTCTCTCTCCCTCCTTCCCCCTCTCTCCCTCTCCATCTCTCTCTCCCTCCTGCCCTCCCTCTTCCTCCTGCCCTCCCTCTCCCTCCAGCCCTCCCCCTCCCCCCTGCCCTCTCTCGCCCTCCTGCCCTCTCTCTCCCTCTCCATCTTGCTCTCCCTCCTGCCCTCCCTCTGCATCTCTCTCTCCCTCCTGCCCTCTCTCCCTCCTGCCCTCCCTCTCCCTCTTGCCCTTTTCTCTCCCTCTCCATCTTTCTCTACCTCCTGCCTTCCCTCTCCCTCCTGCCCCCCTCTCCATCTCTTCTCCCTCCTGCCTCCCTCTCCATCTCTCTCCCCCTCCTGCCCTCTCTCTCCCTCCTGCCCTCCCTCTCCCTCCTACCAACCCTCTCCCTCTTGCCCTCCCTCCCTCTCCCTCCTGCCCTTCATCTCCATCTCTCTCTACCTCCTGCCCTCTCTCTCCCTCCTGCCCTCCCTCTCCCTCCTGCCATCCCCCTCCCTCCTGCCCTCCCTCTCCATACATCTCTCTCTCCTGCCCTCTATCTTCCTCCTGCCCTCCCTCTCCATCTCTCTCTCCCTCCCTCCTGCCCTCCCTCTCCATCTTTCTCTACCTCCTGCCCTCTCTCTCCCTCCTGCCCTTTCTCTCCCTCCTGCCCTCTCTCTCCCTCCTGCCCTCCCTCTCCCTCCTCCCTCTACCTCCTGCCCTCGCTCTCCATCCTGCCCTCCCACTCCATCTCTCTCTCCCTCCTGCCCTCTCTCTCCATCCTGCCCTCTCTCTCCCTCCTGCCCTCCCTCCCCATCTCCCTCTCCCTCCTGCCCTCCCTCTTGCCCTCCCTCCCCATCTCTCTCTCCCTCCTGCCCTCCCTCCCCATCTCTCTCTCCCTCTTGCCCTCTCTCTCCCTCCTGCCCTCCCTCTCCCTCCTGCCCTCCCTCTCCCTCCTCCCTCTACCTCCTGCCCTCGCTCTCCATCCTGCCCTCCCACTCCATCTCTCTCTCCCTCCTGCCCTCTCTATCCATCCTGCCCTCTCTCTCCCTCCTGCCCTCCCTCCCCATCTCCCTCTCCCTCCTGCCCTCCCTCTTGCCCTCCCTCTCCCTCCTCCCTCTCCCTCCTGCCCTCTCTCTCCCTCCTGCCCCCTCTCTCCATCCTGCTCTCCCTCTTCCTCCTACCCTCCCTCTCCCTTCTGGCCTCCCTCTCCCTCCTGCCCTCCCTCTCCATCTCCCTCTCCCTCCTGCCCTCCCTCTTCCTCCTGCCCTTCTTCTCCATCTCTCTCTCCCTCCTGCCCTCCCACTCCATCTCTCTCTTCCTCCTGACCTCTCTCTCCCTCCTGCCCTCCCTCTCCCTCCTGCCCTCCCTCTCCATCCTGTCCTCTCTCTCCCCCTCCTGCCCTCCCTCTCCCTCCTCCATCTCCCTCCTGCCCTCTCTCTCCCTCCTACCCTCTCTCTCCCTCTCCATCTCTCTCTCCCTCCTGCCCTCCCTCTTCATCTCTCTCTGCCTCCTGCCCTCCCTCTCCCTCCTGCCCTCTCTCCCTCCTGCCCTCTATCTCCCTCCTTCCCTCCCTCTCCCTCTCCATCTCTTTCTCCCTCCTGCCCTTCCTCTCCATCTCTCTCTCCCTCCTGCCCTCCCTCTCCCTCCTGCCCTCCCTCTCCCTCCTGCCCTCTCTCTCCCTCCTGCCCTCTCTCTCCCTCTCCATCTCTCTCTCCCTCCTGGCCTCCCTCTCCATCTCTCTCTCCCTCCTGCCCTCCCTCTCCCTCCTGCCCTCCCTCTCCCTCCATCCCTCCCTCTCCCTAGTGCCCTCTCTCTCCCTCCTGCCCTCTCTCTCCCTCTCCATCTCTCATTCCATCCTGCCCTCCCTCTGCATATCTCTCTCCCTCCTGCCCTCCCTCTCCATCTCTCTCCCCCTCCTGCCCTCTTTCTCCCTCCTGCCCTCTCTCTCCCTCCTGCCTTCCCTCTCCCTCCTGCCCTCTCTCTTCATCTCTCTCTCCCTCCTGCCCTCCCTCTCCCTCCTACCCTCCCCTCTCCATCCTGCCCTCCCTCTCCATCTCTCTCTCCCTCCTGCCCTCCCTCTCCATCACTCTCTCCCTCCTGCCCTCCCTCTACCTCCTGCCCTCCCTTTCCCTCCTTCCCTCCCTCTCCATCTCCATCTCTCTCTCCCTCCTGCCCTCTCTCTCCCTACTGCCCTCCCTCTCCCTCCTCCTTCTCCCTCCTGCCCTCCCTCTCCACCTCTCTCTCCCTCATGCCCTCCCTCTTCCTCCTGCCGTCCCTCTCCCTCCTGTCCTCCCTCTCGATCTCTGTCTCCCTCCTGCCCTCCCTCTCCCTCCTGCCCTCCCTCTCCCTCCCCCTCTGTCATCTCACTGTGTGTGTGTCTGTCTGTGTCAGCCTTCAGCCCGGGCTGAGACAGCTTCCTCAGCGTGCGCACACACAGACAGCCGGACCAAAGTACTTTGCAGGTCTTTAAAAGACCATTTACATGTTTTTGAGGCTTTGTTGTAGCACCCCTGCATCTCCACTCTGACAATCACCGCTCGCTCGGCCCCACAGAGAAGAGGCTTTGTCGTATTTCACCTCTTAGCGCCCCTGCATCCCCACTCTGCTCTTTGGGGGCCGGGGGAGAAGTGATTGTCAGAGTGGAGATGCAGGGGCGCTAAGAGGTGAAATACAACAAAGCCTATGCTCTGTGGTGGCCGGGGGAGCAGTGATTATCAGTCCCTGAGTCCTCTGAGTCAAGCGCTGCTGCAGCGGTGTTTGCTAACACTAATAAATGATTTTTTTAAGCAAGGTACGATTGTCTACAAGGTCCGCGGGCCGCCAATGAAGGCTTGCCAGGCCGCTGGCGGCCCGCGGGCCGTACTATGAGTACCCCTGCTCTAGGCTATCAAATTATCACCCAAAATTGTATAGCCAAAACAGGAGGTGGTCTAGCTGTTGTATTCAGGCAAACAATACATATCACTAAAATTGACAACATCGCCATAAAGAATTGTGAGGCTCTGCTAACAAGATGCAATCCTACACATTCTTCCTCCTGCAACTTCCTGCTCCTTTACAGACCTCCACCTAGCAAGGCAACATTCCCAGACGCACTTCTAGACACAGTTTCAAATCTGATAATAATACACTCCAACCTATGCGTTCTGGGTGACCTTAACATTTGGTTTGATAAACCCAATATGACCCATCCAAAAACTATAATCACCGGCCTAGACGCATTGAACCTGTATCAGATTGTCCACAATTCAACACACACCGCTGGACATATCCTAGATGTCATTTTTACTAATACTGAACAAGTTACCTTTCAAACGATAACTCCAGACACATGGTCAGACCACCACTTGCTTGCCTTCTAACATAAAACAACGCTAAGCTACTCACCTAAAACTACCTTACATCCATGCACCTATCGGCTGTGGAACAAACTCAATTTGGAACACTTGGAAACATAACTAACATCCAGTACAAATCTGGAAACCATAAATTCTGTTCAAAATCTATATGAGTGGCTACAGGAAGCTTTTGACATCCTGGTACCACTCAAAACCACACAACAGAACAACGTACCTGCCTCAAAACAAACGCAAAACAAGACAAACTTCACCTCCAGAAAATTAACAGATTAAACAAGTCTGCTATCAAAAAAGCTAAGAAAATGTACTATTCATACAGAATTCAAAACGCTAAATGTGCAAATAAAGAATTCTATAAAATACTCAATGAATATCGCAAACCAAATTGCCTAGAAGGAACTCATCCTGTTACTCAAGATTTCACAGACAAAGTGGCAAATCATTACACGGAAAAAGCAGACACGCTGGAATCGTACTTAAAACAGAAACAAAGCACCAGCACTTACCCTTGTACAAAACAACAATCCAAAAATGCTCTAATCAAGCCTCTCCATTCCTCTCAAAAACATCTCACACAATTAATTTATGGACCTGGTCAAAGCAAGCAGGCCTGCCAGGAGCACTTCTAACCCCTGTCCGCCACAAACTTTTAAGACAATTCTTTTAACAACCTCTGCTACCATTCCAGTAAGAAGAATCAACAACGATTGCTTAACTACTGAAATATTTCCAGAAGAACTCAAAAAATCAAACATACACCCTTTACTGAAGAAAACAAACTTGGACCGCTGAACCCTGACAACTACAGACACATTACAAATGGACCGTTCCTGGGCAAACTGATAGAAAGAGCAGCGTTCACCCAGATGTCACAATTGAGGAGAATTACATACTTTCAGACTTCCAAAGAGGAATGCGTCCGGGAAGAGGCACTGAATCTGCGCTCCTTGCCATCTGGGATGACCTAAAGAATACAGTTGACTACAACGGGGTTGCTGCGCTACTCCTCTTGGACCTCTCAGCTGCCTTTGACACGGTTGACCATGACACTGAAACAAAGACTCTATGAAGCCAGCATAGAGGGAACTGCTCTAGACTGGATCGCGTCCTACCTTCGAAACAGAACTAATGTCATCCATACCCCACCTTTCTCATCCAAACCGTACTCCACAAAAGCAGGGGTCCATCAATGTTCTATCATCTCGCCAATGCTTTTCAACATCTACAAGTCATTACCAGTACTGATCAATAAATTTCACCTTACGTGCTATAACTATGCACATGACACGCAAATACTCCTTCAACTGGAACGCCCCAAGACAAGAAATCACCAGTTTTCATCTGTCCAGAGCTGTGGATCAGTGGATGACCTGGTGCCATCTCAAATTGAATGCTTCAAAAACTGAAATACTCACGTGTGGTGATTGGAAACATTACAACCCGCTTGCCGCATGGCCTGATGAACTGGGATCACTGCCTAAAGTATCTAAGGAAGTAAGAAACCTCGGAATGACCATGGACTTCAAGCTGTCGATGATTGCACAAGTGGATAAACTAGCAAGATCAAGCTTTGCTACTATGAAAACGCTGCAACGAATTTTCCCTCATTTGGGATTTCCACACAAGGTCGAAGCTACCATCTACCTTGTTCTGCCCAAACTCGATTACGCCAATAGCCTCTACCATGGATCACCTTTAACGACCAAGAAAAGACTACAACGGATTCAGAACGCGGCTGCCAGACTACTCTTGCATATCAAACCGCGAGACCACATCTCTCCTGCCTTGAAAGCCCTGCATTGGTTACCGGATGCCAGAAGATCCACGTTCAAGCTGCTTTGTATCACCCACAAAGCAATACATGGAATGGGAGCACTGTTCATCAGGAATAAAATCACCAAACACATTCAACAAAGGAACCTCCGCTCTAAAGGAGCATCTCGCCTCAAAATCCCACCATACAAGAAAAAAACCATGGGTGGCACATCCTTCTCTGTTCAAGCAGCCAAACTATGGAACTCTTTACCCCCTAACATAAGGTCCACCGACAACCACCTAATCTTCAGAAAACTACTCTAGATTTGCCTCTTCCCCAAATAAGCTTCATACGCAAACAGAAATTTACAGCATATCCCTCTGTATACAAGCATTTTTTTCACTATAGATATGTAACTATCTTTGTGTATTACTTTGTATAAACATGCAAAATAATTATGTTGTTGAGAGAAAAAATAATAATAATAAATAAATAAAAATCATCTTTGGTCTACATGTACATACTTCCATTGTGCATCTTTGTACCTTCCATGTACTTGGATCTGTGTGTCTGTTACTTTTCTCCTGAAAAAGCATATCCAGTGCACTACCCTACTTCTCATCCTGTGCCTCTATCAATATCTTTAATCTACATATACTTACCTCCTTTATGTATCTATATACTTTCAATGTAAGCATGTATCTATATATTTATCACTTTCTTCTACTTTAGCATTTCCAATGCACTACCCTATTTCTCAGCCTATACTTTGCTCAATATATCTTCAAGTCCAACCTTCTGACTCATCTCAAACTTCTTCTACTACTCCTTCCAATGCACCACCCTATCTCTCATCCTATACATCTCTCAAAGCAAGCAGGTCTACATCCACTCTCTGATTCATCCCAAACGCTCTACCACTACTATGATTACCAAAATAACTCTTTCTAGACGCTCTCCTACTCTACCCCTCCTTGCATCATCTGACAGCTCTTTTACTATACCGATCCCCTAAAAAACCTTTCTAAACTCTTCCCTCTGAGTCCTTCCCTCCAAAACTCCTTTTTACTCACTCAAAATCCTCCTCCTACGGCTAAGACCTAAAAATAAAAATAAAATTAAAAAAACCTTCACTCTTTTATCCCTCCACTATCCTTTTCAATCGAAATTAACAGACTAACATGTTCACTTCTCAAATTCCATATTGAACTATACTAATATACTACCCAATTAACTGAATAATATATCCACTACTCAAATTACTTCATATTTTTTACTATACTAATTTTTAACAGTAATCCTTTATGGGTTCCGGAGTGGCGTGCTACTCGCCAGAAAAGCGCTTCAACACCCATCAAGGGTAACAAGTGCTATATGAATGCAATTTTTTTTCCCCTTTCATCCCTCCGCTAACCTTTTTACTCCAAGTAACTGACTAATATCCACCACTAAAATTACTTCATATTTCACCATTAATCCTTTGTAGGCTTCCTGAATAGCGTGCGTCAACAAGCGCTATATAAATACAAACCTTCGTCCTCCTCTATCCTTCTGCTATCATTCCAAATACAATTCACTGACTAACCTATCCACCACTTAAAATGTTCTAGCATGTTTCACTATACTAATTCAACACTAATCCTCTATGGGTCCCGGAGTAGCATGCTACTCGCCGAAAAAGCGCTTTGACGCCTCGTCAGGGGTAGTAAGCGATATATAGATGCAATTACAATACAATACAATACATGCATGGATTGGTGAGGTACAACAGTACAGCATCTGCATATAAAGATATAGGCTCCTCCCAATCACTCATAATGATCAGGTAGTTACAATTCCCGGCAGCCTTCGGCTCCAGTGCGAGTGCGAAAATCATTGGGGGCAGATGGCACCCTTGTTAGGTACCTTTGTCAAGGTTGAAAGCCCGTAACACCACACCGCTGACTGATTCTCGCCACACAGTTCGTATAGAGAAGTCGGACCCAGGCACAGAATGTAATGTGGAAGTTCTCATTCCCTCAGCACCTCCCAGAACATTGCCAACATATGTTTTGATACTTTAGTGGGCATTCCTTTGTATAGTTTGACCTGGCGGCCATTTGCACCCACAGCCTTCCCGGAGTGTAAAGTCTTCAGGGCAGTTAGGAGCTCGCTCTCAGTAATATCCACGTCTAGGACCTCCCTGTTTTCATCGGAGAAAGATTGGAACTTAGGGGCATATTAGCAAGAACCTCATTAAAATGATTGCCGTTTTAGCTGCAGGAAACTGCCACTAAAACAGCGATAATGGGCTTGCTAATATGCAGTATAGAATTCCAATAGAAGCCCAGGTTAGATGTGCAGGACATCGAACCTGGGTTTCTATTGAAATTCCATAACGCATATTAGCAAGCCCATTATTGCAGTTTTAGCGGCAGTTTCCTGCCGCTAAAACGGTGATAAATTTAACGAATTTCTTACTAATATGCCCCTAATGTATTTGAGGTACTCGATGCAGCCCTCTGTCATGACCTAAGAAGTGGATGTATAGAAGACCTCATAGTAAGAAGTGAAGTTGTCTGCAATCTCAGGTGTGGATCCCTGGAGAACACCAGCACTATCTTGTATTTCAAGCACACAGCTCCGACCCTGATCCCTCATCTTCAGCTACGCCATTAGTCTGCCAGTCTTATTCCCAACATCATATAACCGGCACTGGGTAGCCAGAGCATGCATCCTGGTCGCTCCCTCCGAAATCTCACGGAACACGCTTTGCTTGAGCCAAAGCCTGTGGCCCTGCTCCCCATCAGACTGTCAAAACCTTTGTGTTCAGGCTCTTGGATCTCCCTTTCCAAATCATCTAAGTCAGCCTGTTGATCTTTCTTTATTCCTGCGATCATAGAGATTGCCTGTTCTCGTATAACTGTCTTAAATGCCTCCCACAGAACTCTGGAGGAATCAACAGTACCCACATTGTCACGGAAATAGTGTTCTGCCACTCCCTTAAGTTGTACCATCTTGGTCCTGTCTTTGATATAACAGGGGCAAATTTGGGGCACCACAATCCAACTAGTCGTCTGAATGCTCAACGTAGCCTCTACCAGGGAGTTGTCAGTGATGCCTCACACCTTGTGGCGAGTCTGACTAAATCTATGTGCATGCATGTGTTGTGTGAAGAGATAATCTAGTCGAGAGTTGCTGGAGTGTGCCGCCGAGTAGAAAGTATATTGCCGCTCAAGAGGGTTGTATTCCTGCCACAGGTCGACTATGCCGAAAGTGTCCATAAATGCCAGCAGATGAGAGAGACTAACATCCGCCTCTATCTGTCTTGCTCTGTCTGTTATAGGGTCCATTTCTGCATTCATGTTGGCCCTCAAAATGAGGACGCCCAGTGGCATTCCGACATTTGATTGAGACAAATTTGGGCCTTGCCTTACCACCCAAGTTTAGCTATGATGGTCTTTTATTTGCCTGCTAAAAGTCGTTAAGGGGAAGAAACACGTTAGAATTATACTTACAATGTAGTCATGCTGTAAAGACCACAGACTCAGAATTCTAGTTTATGGGTTTTATCACTAGGCCAAAAATAACTGAATATAGACACACCTTAGTATTAACGAATATAGGTACAGAAAAATTAATACAGAGCCAAATCTACGCATATAATTGATTTGGCATAGAAGACACAAATTAATAAACTCCAAGATTAGTACACAACCCTAGATGGAGGCAGAGTACAACTCCTTTTTCAATAGGAGGTGAAGCATAAATTGTCTTTCCCTACACTATTCTCATTGATGGAGTTTCTAGCTGGTTACTCTATCTTTTTTCTCAAAGGTGTCAGCACGTGTAGACTTCCTTAGAAGTACTCACGTCAAATGGGTCTAATAGCTTAAAGCTATTGAGCTTGCTCTTAAGATGCTCCTTCTCCTCCGAAAATCTAGAAGTCTTTTTTTTTCTGTCCCTGCACACAATACAAAAAGGATACATTCAGCCCCCCCACCCTAAATATATCACATGACAAATTATTTCACTTCTTCAGGACTGATCTTCTTCGCTTCTTGTGACCTTGGAGTGTAGCTAGGCCAGGCACAGAAGATATCCTCCCTTTTCGCTTCTCAGACTGTTCAAAGATATTCCAGTTATCTCCTTAACTAAAAATAATGATGGAAAATTCCTTAAACCTGCAATGGGAGGAGAGCATACTGTTCCGGCACATACAAAGATACATTCAATTATTTCTTCAGTAGCTGGAAAAACGAAACCGTCAACAACCTGCAGCTGTGGGCCTAGACTACAGGCAACTTTAACAGACATGATTACATTAATATGAATATAATATCTTTCTGTACATATGCATACAAAAATGATGGTGTCTTCTAATTTATGCAAATTCTATTAAAAAGTGCACATTACATTTCTTGTTTAACGTGCAGAGTAAATTAATTTAATAAACATAATACATTGTAATACTGAAAACATATGTGGGTGCGTTTAAACCATGAGCATAATGCACCCCTACAATTTAGAGTGCCGTATTCGCTCTATCACAATCATGGTGCCCAGTTTGGGTAATGTTTGTGTGTACATCCTCAGCTTGATGCAGGTGGAGCAAAGATTTAGAGCATACTTCTGCCAAATACCGGTCTGTGCCGCAAACCTCCCAGAGGGGTCATATTACGTGTGTTGTGGGTTATATGGGAGTGACATGTTTACCAATATTCCCACCCCTCTCGTGAAGTCGTGAAGCCTGCATCTGCTGTCAGGGTAAACCACATCCTATCTAGTGCCTGGTATCGAATGCCCTTCAGATGGGTCGCTTGTAACAATCCTGTGTGTAGGGAGGGTCTTTTTAAATATTGCAGCACCATGGTTTTATTAATTTTACTGCCCATTTCATTTACATTCTAGGTTATCACCTTTAAAGTGTTTCGGAGCAATGATTCACCCTTTAGAGGGGTATTGGGTGGATAGTGCCTACATGCCATATCTACCCCATAAGATGTAACGCCCAGTGTTTGCACCCCAAAGTTGGATCTCACATTGAACACCAATTCAGGTCCGTACTGCCCTGCCGCTGAAACAAAGAATGGTTAAACATAACTCAGAGTGAAATAAACAATGGCCGAACACCCCCACCCAGCCCCCTGCAGAGCAGGCTATGAACTGCCCACCACCCCAAAATGCAGGGCATCTATCGCCCCATCACAACATAACAATAATGAGAACTTGGTTTGAAGACGCCTGTAAGGAAATCAGTTTGCATTCATTATATCCCTCAGTATAACAAAATCTGTGTTGTTGCTGAGCAGCAGTGGATAGCAATTGTGTGTCATTACTTGCAATCAATTATTGTGACTGTTCCACTGTCCCACCATTTAGACTGGGTGCACCGTAAGTTACTCATAACCCAACATCGCATAGGTACTCGATGCAAGCGTCCACCCCACAGTTGTCCGCCTGTGAGGAGCACCAGCCGTCTCAGTATCATTTCTCCTTTACTGTGCCCTGATATTGATTCTTTCATGCCCGCCAGTCCTCCATCCCGTCCCATGCCTCCTCCAATGTCCCAAAGTACCAGGCCTTGCCCTCAGCAATGACCCGGAGCCTGGCTGGGAAAAGCATCATGTACTTCAGTTCTGCTTCATGGAGGGCTCGCTTTACTTCCATTAAACTGTGTCACTGTTGTTGTCCCTGCAACGTAGATCCTGGGAAAAAACTGAGTGTTGCATTATCAAAAAGCACATGCCCCTTCACCCGGGCTGCCTGCAGAATCGCGTTGTGATCCCTGTGGTTGAACACACTTGCGATGATGGTTCTCTGAGGTGCGCCTGGTTTTGGCAGGGGGACAGGCACCTTATGAGCTCGCTCTATTGTAAAGAAGTGGGAGAGCCTCTTCGGTTTGAGTTATTTGGTTATGAGCTCTTGCAAGAAGAGGTCAACGCTTGGTCCTTCCACTTTCTCTGGTACCCCATCACCCAGATGTTATTGCATTTGGCCCGTCCTTCTTGATCCTCCAGCCTTGCCGCCATCCGTCCATGTTCTTTGACCTGCTTTGGACCCTCTCTTTGAGGACTTTGTGACTACTTGATGAGAGGCAATGTTGGTTACTGCTGTCAGCACTTTCTCAGACATTTTCTGACAATCCGCCCAAAGGAGAGCAAAATCTAATGTGACAGCATCAAGTTTTGGTTCTATCATGCCTTTCAAGTCCTTTGTAATATGTTATTTCTCGCAAGGAGTGCTCACTGCCAGGCAATGCCCTCTCTCCTGCGGATTGTCCGCAGACACTCCCGGTCCCACCTCAGTTGACGGGGCAGGGAGCGCCTCAGCGATTTATCTATTTTGTTGAGTTGTTTGGGACATGCACCAGGGCCCCCCACCATGATGGAAGGTGTGAATTCTTGCATTCATAGATGTTCACATTCATGTGTCACAACTTATACTTGGTTTCTCCAAAAAGCACACTGCACTCTGGGAGATTTAGTGCCTCTTTTCACATTAAATCATGCGGCATTCGGTGTGCTGTTGGCTTGAATGCCAGGAATTGTTAGAGCCAAGAGTGTATCTGATTCTGTTAGGCTGGGTTCTGTGTATTGAAGATATCCCAGCAATCACCACCACACTATAAACATCAAAAATGGATGGTGTGACCAAAAAGTGGAAGAGCATTAGTCTTGTTCGGAGGATAGAATGTTGGACTTGGGGAAACATGCAGTTAAGCAACCATGCAAAACTGGCCTGAAAAGTTCCCCATTGTATCCCCCTGGAGCAAAGAGTCAAGTTCAGAATCCTTGCATTGTCCATAAAAACAACTTGAGAAAAGAGAGCAGCTATATGCAACATCTACCTTCTCCTTACTCCCTAGTCGGGATCATTTGATCAAGCAGCCTTCACCACATCGAACAAAGGATTTCTCTTGGCTTCCAAGGACTCAGTCTTTGAAATGTATTCAATTCTGGCCTCAGATCAGAAACAAACCAATTCAGGTACACATAACTCCTGAAGATAGAACTCAGTAGGCTTGACTTCCAGTGGCGGTGGTAGGCTAATACTGGACAGAGCTCCCAGAACTCGCATTCGGTTAGACTCTACCTTCACTTGGATCTTCTGATTCTGTCCTTTCTAATGTTTTCTGTACTACAACGCTCTTGGGTGATTGTAAGTGCAGTAGTGTGGCTCACTGGTTAGAGGCGGCAGACCCGAGAGCAGAGGACGGCCCGGGACCAGGGTTCGATTCCCGACGCGGCAGGTTTCTGGACCAGGGTCAGAGGACTCGATAATTCTCTCGCCTCGGTGCCCACTCTGATCAGCGATCACACTCGGCAACTCTGGGCATAAGCTTGCCTCATCTGCACTAACGGCCCCACCAGACCGCCGGGGATGCCTGGTCTCACCCTGGAGATACCCATTAAGGGACCATCTCTCAGGGAAGCCAGGAAGGGTTTCGCAGCGGTCGAAGCGCGGAGATACTCCTCCGGGAGTCGATCCTAGCGCTATATAAACTTGCAATTAATTAATTAATTAATTAAGGTGGCAAGGTTGCTATATAAAACTGTCTAAATAAATAAACACGCAGGTGACAGGTTCCATAGCAGTATGAAAGCTTGATGAGGTAAAGTCCCTGTAATAGAATGATGTGGGGGTATTTTATGTTTGGTATGTGATTAAAAAAATGTATTGTAAGTCCAAGACTAGGCAGAGCCATTTACAGAACATAGGGGCATATTCTCAAGAACGTGTGATAACCATCGCAAAAGTAACTTAACGCAACTTCCAACATCGCCGTCTATCGCGGGAAAATTACGCCGTGTTAACAAAGCATTCACAATACAGAGGTACCATGCGATAGTCTCCAGATAATGCGTCAACTGACCGTGTTAAAATCAATGCCACACCGCAAAAATGAGAACCGCCAACTGTGCAAAATCAGTGCTTTATGTTCTACATGGGCCTCCACCACGATTGCCCAGAGGAGTGATGATACCAATTGCTGAGGACGGTTTTAAATATCTCAGTATCAATATTACACCTAATCCTGAACAATTCATCGAGCGCACCCTGCTTCCGCCCTTGAGGAGATTAAGGAGTGATGTCAAAAGCTGGCACTCCCTCCCTTTGACACTACTGTGGAGGGTGGCAATATTTAAAAAGATGGCTCTCCCTCGGTTTTTATACGCACTGCAGAACACACCCATACTGGTCCCGAACTCCTATTTTAAATCCATTGAAGAGGAGGTGGGCCACCACCTATGGGAAGGTAAGCCGCACTGCATAGCTCTGTGCAAGCTTGTGCGGAGCTGTTATGATGGGGGTATTACCCTATCCAATGTTCGTCTATACTATTGGGCCTCTCAGCTCATCATAATAAATCAATGGCTACACGCCCAGCAGGACAAACCGGCTCTGCGCATGGACAGACATATTCTGGGTACAGAGGGAATCCTTAGCGCCCTATATGATAAATCCCTGAAAAATAAACTAGTCGGCCCAACGGCGCACACCATACAGATGTGGCACACGACCGCTGGGATGGGAGGGAGTGATCACTCAACATACGCCGCTGTGGGTCTCCCCCGAGATTGGCAAGCTGCGCATGAGTAAAGGATTCACGAAATGGGACCTCATAGGCATTTCCAGGGCTGGTGACCTATGGAAACAGGGCGGGGTGGTCCTGTTCGTGCAGCTGCAGGCAACATACTTTCCATGACCATGGGAGTGCCTTCCCAGTGTTTTCCTGTGGTGGGAGTGTCTGCCTTTTTGCAGTATTCTCCATGTACTTGTGTTCGGTGCCCTTTTGTAACGTGCACATAACACTTTGCCCTTATAACACACGGTTGCTACCTCTCACATGTTTTTACCTTTGATACTTGCACAAGTGCCACCTTGCCTACGTAACGCCTGTTCTTGTGCCTAGCACTTATTGCAGTATTATACCTCAAATTATACTCTGTTTTCTCTTTTAACTGCACACTTGTCACTTTTCCTCTTGTGCACTTTTGACTACCTCATGTATTTTTTTGTTGTTCACAATTTTTACTACCTCAAGTATTTTGTTTGCTCACAATTGTCACTATTACCTTTACTACCTCATGTATTTTTGGTTGCTCACAATTTTTACTACCTCAAGTATTTTGTTTGCTCACGATTGTCATTATTACCCTTACTACCTCATGTATTTTTGGTTGCTCACAATTTTTACTACCTCATGTTTTTGTTTGCTCACAATTGTCACTATTACCTTATGTAACGTAACGTATGCTTTTGTAATCTGCTCTTTTGTAATGTTTCTCATTATGTTTCATTTCTGTTCCTAATGTGAAGCGCTCTGACGCCCTCGGGTAAAGTCCGCGCTATATAAAAATGCATAAATAAATACCAGTTGGCAGGCACCGATAAAGGCCATATCTAAGGGGACTGACTTACCAGAGTCCTCCCCACTTAAGGATCGCTTACTGACAGACCACCTAGCCGAAAAGTCTATATCACTAACCTACTGCAAGCTGGTCAACAACCAGAAAGATCCTACAGCTACCCTCAAAGGGAAATGGGAGGCGGAGGTGGGGGAAATGGACGAACAAGACTGGCAGGAGGCGCTGGCGTCCCCGCGGGAGGTGGCGACCCCATCGAGAATCAAACTTGAGCAACTTAAAATATTACACAGGACATATTACACAAGACCCATGCTGCATAAAATAGGGAGGGCGGACACTTCGCTCTGCTTAAGGGGTTGTGGCCTCCAGAGCTCCTTCTACCATAGCATGTGGGAATGTCATGGCATCACTCAATACTGGAGGGCGGTCATGGCCACGATCTCCCGGGTAACTGGATACAATTTCCCCCCCGAACCACGAAGAGGCTTGCTTAATGTGTGGAAACCCACAGATCTTAATCATGCAGAGCAAGCCTGGGCAACCCTGGGTATCACATTCACGAAGAGGAATATTGCACAACACTGGGGGGGTACTGTTGATCCCCACCCACCTGCAGTGGTGTTGGGGCATAGACGGGGCCTAGGTAGCGGAAAGAGCGGTCTTTATTAACAGGGCTTGCCCCCGGAAATGGCAGCGGGTCTGGGGGAAGTGGAACGTGTTTAGAGGCAACATTTGTGACTCCCCACCCGAGGACTCAGATCCGGACTTGAGGGACTAAAAGCTAGGCAATGTGTGCAGTATGGACATTATCTGTGTAAGGGGGAGGGGGACTTGTGAATTTATAAGGTGTTGTGTTAGATTTCATGATATGAATGAATATCAGTGTTAGGATTAATGGTATTGCATCATATGCTCTGTATACAACAATTGCATCTGTCTCGATGTGTTCTCTTAATAAAATAGTTTAAAAAAAAGAATGCGAAACGCAAACGCAATAAATCTTGCAATGAGGCCAATCGCGATACAAAAAGCACCGAAAACCAGCGACCGGCATGCAAACCCCACGTGTCCGGCGTGAAAATGCACCATAAAAGCAGAGTAAATTAATGGTGAGATGACAACGTGTAGCTGTGACACAGAACTAATAAACCATTGTCCAAATCAGATAGGCATTTCCCCACAAACAGCCACAATGTACATTGACATGCATTCAGTATGTAACCTGAGCCAATGTGGAAACAAACATGGTACACACTGTGAAACCGCATCTCCACCTCGCATTGCAGAGGGACAAACAACACCCCCTCCACACTGACGTGCCATGTCCATGATCGAACAAGAATTGAAACATGGGCTAATGTAGGGGCAGTGACTCACCCTTATGTGCATGTTGCCCATGTCGTGGGAATTGAGTAACAGGGTGCATCCCTACATCATGACCGCACATATCAGAGCACAAAAGAATCACTGTTGTCACTTATAGGCCACAAATAACAGCCAAAATGGAATGAATTGGGATACATGTGAAACTCCGAAGAGTGGGATACTGTAACAACGGAGACACATAGAACTGGCAGTTTGCATACGTGACACCATAAACAGCCTCACTGCACAGAGGTGACACGCCCACCATCCATTAACAAATTCCTCAATTGACAGCACAACATGTCACACCCACACTTGTCAGAGTGAAGTGCCTGTACTGATGAGTGACATGCAGGCAGGGGATATGTATCAAAATGGTTTTATTAGAACATGCAGTTCCTGTGGTCAGTCAACGTACTGTGCCATTACTGTTAAGGACCCACACAATGTGAAATCAACCAGAGAAGAATTTGTCAATGATGTAGACCCTACGGGCTATTCCTGCTGTGGCTGGAATGGGGTGTGGTCCACCTGCCTCATCTTCTTCATCATCGTCCGGTGCATCTGGCACTCGTATCCATGGGGCTTTGCAGCGTACACATATGTTGTGCAACACACAACATGCAAGGATCATCTTGCACACGAGGTCTGGGCTGTACAGGAGCTTACCACCTGTGACGTCCAGGCGCCCGAAACATGGCTTCACCATGCCAAAAGTGCGCTCCACAATGCCCCTGGTGCATTTGAGGGCCACATTGTACTGCCTCTGTGCCTGTGTGTTCGGGGCTCGGAGGGGTGTCATCATCCAAACGCAGAGTGCATATCCCTGGTCACCTGTGACAGTGCAGAGAGACATGAGTCACCACTACGTACTGCATGATGTGTTGACCAGCTCACTAGTTCATTGGTGTGTGTGATATGTGTGACTTAGTGATTTCTGTATGGCATGTACTGCGTGTTGCAAATGAGCTGCATCACTGTGTACTACGTTGCCTCACTGCTGCACCTCCCCCGAGCACATTCACTAGTGTGCACAGTGCGATTACATCACATGCACCCCTACGGCGCACCATTAACATGCCTGTCTGAGCAGGTCTACAAGCCTGACTATGACGCAGTGATGATGCTGCGCAGAATGTGGCTGGCCATGTGTGTGTAGGCCCATTGCAAGGACAGGGCTGACACAGATGTAGAGCACCTGCCTGGCTGAACTCGACATGCAGTTGGGGATACATCTTTGGCTCATGCTGCACAAATAGCGACACACAAAACAGTTGGCATGTGTGATCCCTGACCCCGAGTAGGTATGCCCTCCCACCTGTACCCCTTCGACCTACCATGCCACATAGCAACACTGTCGATTGTGTGACGGGTGGTGCAGACACTACAACAGAGACACACGCATCAGCCACATCCTTGGCAGGGCCCACACTGAACCACACCCAGATCCACATGTGGAGGAGCCACACCCCTACGCAGTACTGTTGTACGCCTGCCACCCCGCTTACGCTCACCTGAAGATACGACAAAGTCACATATCCGAGGTCTACACCACTGCCTGCGCTGACATGGTTGCACACCCTGGACACAGCACAATGTAATGCGAAATGGCCCCGGTCCCACATGCATACATAATGACCACACGGACACACTGAGTGAGTATGTGGGACTGGCTATGGGCACACACGCCTGGCCCCTTTTATTGCCAGGGTCACATCTCCAGCAACGCCTGTGCTGGATGGGTGTTGGGTAGTGTAAGCCACTACTCAGGGGTTGGTTGGTGTTGGCAAAAACCATTACAGTGAGCAGACAATCAGCAGTAGAAGGTACAGACATCATGGGTCCCTGACTTGAGCAGCACAGAGTCGTGGCCCCGGATGCACAGCAGCCGGCACAGACACACTGCCATGGGACGGTGACTTGCGGTGCACTGAGGTAGGGCTCCACGAGCTGAGCCTGTTATTGTCAATGGCCACTGGGAATGTCGCGGAGGGTTGCGGGGGACAGTGGAAGGTGTCCCTCCAGGGCATGATGCAGAGGGCAGAAGCAAGCAGGAACAGGCAAATGGCAGAGTTCAATGCTACAGACTCCACCTTTCCACCTTGTCAGTATCAGCTACATGAAGAGGAAAACAACCTCCAGCCCATGGCCCAGACACCACAGATGTACAAACAGAGATTGACCATGAATTTCAGGGCACACACTCAGGGGCACCAGAGCTGGAAGAGGATGCAGTCTGGGATGAGGCGTGTACAATGACATGGACTCTGCCATGTAGAGAGGAAGACTCAGTTCAAAATGTGTGACCTACTCCACCGCCGTGCATGCCGGAGCCAGCGGTCATCAGGGACCCACAGCCACGTGTGGTAGGCATGCTCTGCACAGAGTCAGTGGCACCAGTGCAGTTGTTGGTAGTGTCCCATCAGGTGAGCCTTTTCTCCTCAGGACTGAAGCGCGTCTTTCTCTTACTCCTCAACTTGCGTACTGTGACATGTACACTGCCATGAAGAAATCAAGACTCTGTTCTAAAAATGCGACCTAGTTGGCCGCAGTGACGACGGAGGCTGCGGCCAGCGTGGGTTAACCACTGTCCAGTCATCTCCTCCTGGATCTCTAACACATGACATTGGAATGGCAGTGGGGAAGTAAGTAAGTAATTTTATTATACATGATTAATTAAAAACGTTGCATACATTAAATAATCTTTAAAATCAATATTCGTTATTATAAACATTTTGACCAGTTAATAAAATAATTCTCTGTTGCGATAGAAAAATTAATCAACTTTAAAATGATCCAGTCTGTATCTTACATAAATCTGCACAAAATATAATTAATATTCTAATCAGGATAAAAGTCTGTATCATAAAGGTTATATTATTGAGCAGTACGCTCACAGATTCCATTGTCTAGAGTTTTTTTTAAAATATTTTTTTTTCTTTTTTTTGCAGTAGGTTAGTGTCTTTCTCTATAGAGTTCCCTTACCGCTCTGGTTATTTGAGGCAACATAAGCAGCTTCAAGGTGTCACTGCTGGAGTGGTCCTAATACTATGCTCAAGTTATTAAGGTTAGCTATCCTCGACTAACTAGTTTAGTTCCGAGGACCATCATGTGGGACTAGGCCGAGGCTAGTACAGATATGTTTTTCAGTCTCTGTTCAGTGAGATCAAGGAATTTTGTAAGGCTGCAATTCAGCTGTGTTAAAGTTGAATTGAAGCACAGGATTACCGCCGGTCTGCAGGACCTGATGCCATGCTGGTTAAAAAATGGCTTTAATAAAGTTTTCCTTATATCTTTTAGTTTATCGCAGATACAAATGATGTGGATGAGGTTCTCGACTCCACGAGCACATAGTCTGCATAGCTGATCTCCTCCTCTATTTTCCCAAGGGGGTAAAAATGGATTAATTGCACCAACTCCCAGACGAAGCTTCAAAAATTTGTCTTTCGTTGTTATCTTTATTCCTGCATTTAAATAAGGTTGAGGTTTTCCGGCTTCGTAATTATCGAGCATAACCCAGCCATGAGCTCGTTTTGATAGTGCTTCCTTGTCCTCTATAGTAGATTTAAGTCTTATTGACTTTGTGACTAGTTTTTTGAACACACAATGAGCCGTTGAGGTATTCCAAAGGTCTGTTAGACCCAGGGCTTGGATGGAATCCAAGAGGTATTTGTTAGCTGGTGATTTCCCTGTGCGTGTTAGTTCTACCCAGAGGTGGTTATTTAGGGAACCCTTTTCCGCAGCTCTGATTTTGTGCCAACATTTTGCATAGACTCCCATTCTCTCTGCCGTTTGATTTTGTAGCCCGAATTCCAGTCGTATTTGGGCTGGAGAAATGTATTTAGGGAGCTGAAATATTGCTCGGTAAGAGGTTGTTATTATGCTGTTTAAAGTTCCAGCATTGGGGCGTGGCCAAGATGGCGGGCTGAGAGGTCGCACTTGCCGAGAGCTCCCGTGCCCCTGAAACCCTGCACTGCTCGTAACCGCTGATTCCCCCCCGGATCAAGCGGTGACTGCGCCTGGTGACCCCGGGGGTGGTGTGGAGTGGCCGTTGAGCCTTGACTTCCCCGCCGGAGGTGCGTTTCTGTCCGAGATAGCCCGGGGCGGAGCCCGCTGGGCGGCTGGTGTGCGATCCGGAGGCCACGAGGCTTCCAGGCTTGGGGTCTCGGCGGTGTGCTCTGCTGCCTGTGGTGTCCCGTTGGAGTGTCTGAGCCGTAGTGGCCGAGTGGGTGCCGGCGGAGGCTTCGCCGGCGGAGCGGAGCCGAACGGAGGAAATTGGAGAGAGCGGAGCCGAGCGGAGGAGATCGACGGAGGCGGAGCCGGCCCCCGGCCGCTACGCAAGACCGGGGCTTGGAGAGTCTTCGCCTCGTACGGCTGTTCCGGCCAAGCCCTGGTTGTGGAGGAGTGGTGTTGCGCCCCCGGAGCTGTTCTTCGACTAGGAGTGCCGACCCCGACTGCCTACGCCCCGAGAGCCTGCCCTCCGGCGGGGGTTTTTCGCTACTGGACTCGCGATAGGGGTAGGCCTCACTCCCTGGGCGTTGGCCCATTGACTGTAACGGGCAGCCATTTTGTGAACCCCGGCCGGCTGCCCGGCCTTGTTTGGGACCTCTGGGTGACGGTGCTTTCTGGCCGGAGTATAGCTGCCTTGGCACTGGTCACCTCTTCGACGAGCGACGGCCATCGTTGCCTCCCGTACCGCCAGGATGTCGAACGCCAGGGGCCAAAGGAGGGGTGATCGGACTTTGCCGGACATGTTGGGACGCGGAGCCCTACGCAGCGGAGGGAGCCAAACCGCCACGACCTCCCCGGCCCCTTCCAGGGGCGCGGAGGGCGGTGAACCCCCGGTGACGCGGTCGTTCCTCGAGTCGCTGTTTAGCTCCTTGCGGGAGGATTTTCAGACTTTGAAGCAGGAGGTGGCCGGGGAGGTCCCCGAGATCCGGCGAGAGGTGGACTCCCTGGGAGAACGAGTCAACACCGTGGAGGAAGCTGGTCACTCCAGAGACGAGGAGATCACCCACCTGCAGCAAGAGGTCCTGCGGCTGCGGGAGCAACAGATCGAGCTGCAGGCCCACGCCGAGGATCTCGAAAATCGGTCCAGGCGGAACAACATCAGGGTCCGGGGCGTTCCGTCCGGCGAGGAGGGAGAGGACGTGACCGCATATCTGGAGGCCCTCTTCCGTACAATTCTAGGGGAGTCAGAAGATTTTCAGGTTCGCATTGACAGGGCGCACAGAGTGGGCCGCCCCCGCAGGGCCACGGCGCCCCCTCCGGACATCTTGGCCTTCCTGCCGGACTTCCCCCTGAAGGAACGGATCCTTCGCGAGGCGCGGCGGCAGCAGCCTTTCCGATTCGGAGACCACCCGGTGGCCCTCTATCAGGATTTATCTACGGTCACACTGCAGAAAAGAAAATCCTTTAAAATCGCCACGGGCTTCCTCCGGGAACAGGGGACACAGTACTCTTGGGGACACCCTTTCCGCCTGATTTTTCGGTGGAACGGAATATTGCACCAGCTCCGGTCCCTTCAGGATGTCTGCACAGTATTGGGCATAACAGCATCAGATACAGACACACCGGCGCCGCGCCGCAGACGCAGCACTCGGGACGGTTGGCAGCAGGCTGGTGAGAGGCGCTCCCCGCCGCCAGAGCGACCGGACTCGCCCACGACTCGGGCGGACATGTCGGCCGCCATCCAGGAGGTCTCCAGAGCGACGACGACCGGTGAAGTGGCCCTGACGGCCTGAACTTACTCCGGGGGGAGTCTGCATTAGCCTTTTCTTATTGCAGGTGCGGGGGTTCTGGGGGTGGGTGGTGCGGGATGGCGAGTGCAGGTGTTGGTGGCTGGACGTCCACTAAACTGACTTTCCACGGCCTTGTCCGTAAAGGACCGGACTGGGACAATGACTTCTTTCTTTGGTTTGAGAAGCGGGGAACGGGAATGGGAATTGCAGGGGGGTGTTCTGAGTTTGGGGGTCGGCGAGGGGGCTGGGAGTTGGGAGTGGTGTGGGGTTGGGTTTGTGAGGTTCCAAGGGAAGGGGGGGTTCCTTCAGTTGTGGGGTTGTGGGGTTTGGGGACTGTACTGTGCAGTAGGGATCTCTAGGTTTGCTGCGCGCTGAGGTTTCGTGAAGTGGCTTCTACGCTTGCTTGCTGGGCCTCGCCCACCTAGGTGCGTTTCAATGATTCCCCTCCTTGATGGCTCTTAAAGTTGTCACTCTGAATGTGAAAGGGCTGAACAATCCGGTTAAAAGGCGAGCGGTTCTGTCTCTGCTAGAGAACTCCCGGGCTGATATCTGCCTGTTACAAGAGACCCATCTGCTGGCCAAAGACTGTCCCAGACTGCGTACCCCTAAGTTCCCCACGCAGCTTTTCTCCTCCAGCGCTTCCAAAACGGCAGGGGTGGCACTTCTGTTCTCCAGGGGGTTCCGGGGGGAGATCTTACACAAAGTGGCGGAGCAGAAAGGGAGACTCTTGGCGTACAGGATTAGGGTGGGAGGTTTGGTGCTGACTGTAGGCTCTATCTACGGCCCCAATGACCGCCAGGAACAATTCTTGCACAGGGCACTGGAAGACGTGGCGTCCACCTCTGATAGGCACATAGTATTGGGGGGGGGGTCTGAATCTGGTTTTTGATGCGGCTCTGGACAGGTCTGTGCAACAGCGCCACCAGTTGGGAGAGCTTTCGGGCTTGGTTCGCACCCGACTTGAGGAGCTGGACTTGCATGACATGTGGCGCCACCTCCACCCCACCACCCGCGCGTACTCTTACTTCTCACACGCACACAAGTCCTATGCGCGACTGGACCATTTACTTGTGTCGGGACCGATGCTTGTTTTAGCCTCGAATGCTGACATGGGGGTCCTCTCTCTCTCCGATCATGCGCCGGTAGAGGGCACCTTCAATCTGCCCCCGGTAGCCCGGCCGAGAGGGGTCTGGCGACTCCGGGACACATTATTGCACAGGCGGTCGACGGTGGAACAGATTCGTGCGGCCATTGCGGAATTTCAGCGCGTAAATGATAATGACGACACTTCCCGTGCGACGCAATGGGCAGCCCTGAAGGCTGTGCTTCGGGGCGAGTTTATCGCTCTCTCCTCGGTGGAGAACAAGGACCGACAGCTCAAAAGGGACGAGCTTACCCAGCAGGTGCGGGAGCTGGAGCAGGTTCATCACAGAACCGGAGCCCCCAGGGTCTGGAGGCAGCTGAAAGCCGCCAGAAAACTCTTGTCTGCCCTGGACGCGGACCGGGCGGAATACGCGATGCTTCGTCTGAAGCACAAGTATTATACAGGTGGCGACCGCTGCGGACGGCTCCTAGCCAACAAGCTCAGGGTGCAACACCAACAGCACCGAGTGAAGGAGTTGGTTACCCCGGCCGGACGCTCGGTCACGGAGGACGAGCAAATAGCGGATGTTTTCCGTAATTTTTACGCAGATCTCTACACGGGTGAGGCCCCTTCTGCCCAGATGGAGACGGACTATCTGGAGTCGGTGCAGCTCCCTTCGTTGACGCCGGATCAGGCCCAGTACCTGGAACGGGAGATCCGTATCGAGGAGGTGGTCACGGCGATATCCCGGCTCAAGCCGGGCAAGGCCCCGGGCCCGGATGGCTTCATCCCTCTGTTTTATAAAACTTTTTGTCATGAGCTGGCGCCTCTGTTGACTCGCCTTTTCAACACGTTCGCAGAGCCGGGCGCCATTCCCCCTGAGTTTCTGCAAGCCACGGTCTCCGTGATCCCTAAACCGGGCAAGGACAGGACTGCCTGTGGGTCCTATCGTCCTATCACATTGCTGAATACGGATCAGAAAGTGTACACCAGCATATTGGCAGCACGCCTGGCACTTCATCTCCCGGGCATGGTCGACCCGGATCAGGCGGGCTTTGTACCTGGTAGACAGACGGTAGACAACACAAAGAGGGTGACTCATATTCTTGAGAAGGCCTCCAGGATCCCCAGGGAAAGAATGCTCCTTTCCATAGATGCGGAGAAGGCGTTTGACAGGGTGCACTGGCCCTACCTGGAGAAGGTCTTGGGCAAATTCGGGATAGGCGAGAAGTTCCGGCACTTGATCTTCAACTGCTACCGGTTCCCGTCCGCGGTGGTCCGAGTGAACGGGGGCAGTTCCCGGCCCTTCCCCATAGAGCGGGGCACGAGACAGGGATGCCCTCTGTCCCCTTTGCTCTTTGCTCTTTATATGGAGCCGTTTGCTCAAAGGGTTAGACAGAACCCCGACATTGCCGGGGTCAAGATGGGCGAATTTCCCCACGCGATCAGTCTATATGCAGATGACGTCATTTTGACGCTCGATGACCCGCGGAGGTCGCTGCCGGCTTGCATTGCTGAATTGGACCTCTTCGCCGCGGTGGCGGGCTTTAAGGTGAACCTTGGGAAATCAGCTGCCCTTGACATCTCGCTCACCGGTGCCACCAGAGCGGAACTGCAGAGACTTTATCCTCTGAGCTGGTCCGGGGACCAGATTCCGTATTTAGGGATCCTGTTGGCGCCCTCCCTCCCGGCGATGGTCACGGCCAATTATGCGGCTTTGAGCTTAAAAATCAGAGAGGAATTGGGCCGGTGGGATAAGGGCACGTTGTCGCTGCTCGGTAGGGTGGCCGCAGTAAAGATGACCCTCCTGCCTCAGGTGCTATACCTGTTTAGGGCGTTGCCGCTCCAGCCCCCCACAGGGTGGCTTGCAGAGACTCAATCGGCCATTGCGCGGTTTGTGTGGCAGGGCCGTAGACCGCGGATTAAGAGGACCATTGCTACGCTGGCGCCCGAATCTGGGGGGCTAGGGATACCAGATTTACGGAAATACTTCCAGGCCGCCCAACTTCGCTATCTGGTGGAATGGAGCCGATGGGAGTCGGACAAACACTGGCTGTTCCAGGACCAGGCGGTAGCGGGCAGAACGCTACAGGAGGTGCCGTTCTTGAGGCGGTCACACCGGCCCCCTAACCTCTACGCATCTTTTGTGACACATGTCCCACTCCGGGTGTGGGACTCGGTGGCCACTAAGCATGAATTTACTACCTTTCCCTCTCCCTTCACGCCGCTAATTGGCAATCCTGACTTCGGTCCGGGACTGGAGCCTGGTGCTTACGATCGCTGGCGGGCGGCCCGCTGTTGCACTTTGTATCACCTATATGGCCCCGAGGGTGTCATCGCTTTTCAGGACTTACGGCGGGACTACGGCTTCCCTGAGACGGAGCGCATGAGATATATGCAGGCGCGCCACTGGGCACTACAACCCCAAGTGCGCGAATCGGCGGATCGGGAGATCACGGTGTACGAGCGCTGGTTAATCACTCGCACGTCGGACGCTAAACTTATCTCCGATTTATACAAGATGCTGCAGCCCCCTCCCTTTCACATTCACAACCCCGGTAGGGAGCGCTGGGAACGGGAGCTCGGGCGGGTGTTAACCCACACAGAATAGGACCACATCTCCTACCGCTCACGCCACTCGGCCTATCACACGGGGCTCACGGAGACCTTCACTAAAATTTCGACATACTGGTACCGCACTCCTGAGAAATTACATGAGATGGATAGATCACTGCCGGGGACGTGCTGGCGTAACTGTGGCCACACTGGCACGCTTACACACATACTGTGGGATTGTCCCCTCTTGGCTTCTTATTGGGAGGAGGTTCTTGGTGAGGTGGACAAATGTTTTGAGATAGAGCTGCCACGGTTCCCTGCCTATGTCCTACTGGGGTTGCCGAACGGGTTGATGTACGCCCTCAGGTCTAGAAGGGGCAGACAGATTGCGATAGCCTTAGGGTCAGCGGTGCAAAACATTCTCATACACTGGCGCTCCACCACGCTTCCCACTGTTGTTGGCTGGCTGCATAGATTGTGGCATGTCCTTGGCATGGAAAAGATGTCCTTGGTGGCACTGGGGGATACAGATGCTTTTGAGGAGCTGTGGGCGCCTTTCCATAGCTTGTTGTGTTCTGAGTTCAGGGAGATCACCTGCCCCAGGTATCTTAGGTTGCTACGACAGACACCGCCGCCGGATCCGCCTGTCTGACTGGTCGGAGTTGGCGTTGAGTAGCGGAGTCGACCGGAGGGTCGCTATGAGGGGTGAGCCAGAGGTCATTGGCACAGTACAGGGGTGGGTTGGGGTGTGGTAGTTGGGGGTTTTGTAGGTTGGGTAGGTTGTGGAGCAGGGTTGTTTCCCCACCTTTCCCCCCCCCTCTTTTCCCCCTCCATTCCCCCCCCCCTTCCCTCCTCTTCTTCCCCCCTCTTCCCCTCCCCCCCTCCCCCCTTCCTTTTTCGTCCTTAACCACAGGCGCACAGGCTGATAATCCATGCCGGAAGGAGCCTACTGCCGGGACTGAACTGCTTTGATGTATCTCATATACTGTATGCATTTATTGTGGGGCACCTGTGGATTTTCTTTTCTTGCCCTGTTGTTTCCTTCTTTACCCTGCTTCAATAAAATACTTTAAACCTAAAGTTCCAGCATCTCTTCCTCTCATTGATTCACTACCATAGGTGATCGTGGGCTGCAATTTGGCTCGCAGGACTTTTAAGAAAGGTTCTAATGACAGGTCCGGCAACATCTTTTTCAGGGGTTCAAGTGCCAGATAGGTCATAGCACCCTTCCTTCGCAAGGATTCCAGCTGCGGTTTGAAGGAGTTATTTTAATCTAAAAGTATCCCCAGGTATTTATAGCTTGTTACTTGATGTAGGCATTTCCCATCAAGATACCAGTTTGGACTTGTCTTCTTATGGTAGTTTACTATCATGGTTTTGGTTTTAGTGAAATTTATTTTTAAGGCGTTGCATTGAGAAAAGTTGCTAGTTACGTCCAAGAGATGTTGAAGACCAATTGGGGTCCGGCTGATTAGAACTAAATCATCAGCATATAACAAATTTGTCAGAGTCATACCTCCTAACTTTGGGGCATGGGATGAGCAACTGTCCAATTCATCCGGTAAGTCTGCTAAGAAGAGGTTAAACAGCAGTGGGTCTAGGACGCACCCTTGTTTTAGGCCCTTAGTTGTGGTAATTCTGCTGGAAATGTGCGTTCCGCCTCTTAGTTTTATTCTGATCCACGTGTTGGTGTATAAGTGCCTAAGTTGGTCTAAAAGAAAAGTTGGTAACCCCCAACTGGCCAGCTGGCGCTAGAGTTTAGTGCGGTCAACGCTGTCGAACGCTGCTGTGTAATCAATGAAGCAGAGATACAGGGGGTGCTTGCCCTTTTTTGCAGCATCCATTAGCATGGTCAAGGCCATGATGTTAGTTGTTGTTCCTTGGCCTTTGCGGAATCCTGTTTGTGTTATGGGAATAATTTTATTCTCTAAGGCCCAGTTGGCTATTTCTTCCAAGATGATCCCTGCGTAATATTTAGCCTCAGTGTCTATAAGGGCTATCAGCCGGTAGTTATTTGGAATAGATCTCTCACCTTGTTTATATATAGGGCTGATAATTGAGCCTCTCCATGATTCCGGGAGTAAAGGAGTTCTTAAAGCTTGTCTGAAGACTGGTACCAGTGCATTACTCCAGAACTCAGGATCCTGCTTGAACATTATTGTTGGTATGCCATTGGTACCGAGAGCTCCAGTCCGTCTGCCTTTAGATATTTGCTACTTTATTGCTAGAGCCGCAGGGCTGTTATGGTCTTCCGCTGCAATGGATGAGCAGTTTTGGTTTGATGAATCTTTTTCCCCCTGCATTGACCAGAAGCTGCTACTGTTCTCTTTGCAGGGAAAATGTAGAGTAGTTACTTCTTTTGAGCTGATAATGTAAACATTACCCTGGTGAGTAAAAGTATTGTCAAATGTTTTAATTGAGTCGTTGAAGTGAAGATTTGTAGCTTATGGAGGTAGTGGCACCAGAGCTGAGCGGTTATGCAGTCGCCAACGATGCCGTGTCTTGCCTGTGACGAACTGCATTGGATTGGCCTGAGGCCTGCAGGACCGCAGTGTAGGTAGAAGGACGCAGTCAGCTAGTACCCACAGACACGTTTGGTGCGAGTCCTATGCAGAGCCTTGGTGGCACCACATTGAAGGGAGTATGGTGACATTACCTCAGCCTTAAATAATGTACTCTGCCATGGTGTAATCAATACTCAGTTCCACATGTGTGTCCTATTTGTCTGCTGTGTATACCTGTGGAGTGCGTCAACGGGAGTGGAGTTCAGCGGGTATGTGTCGTGGAGGCCGTGATGGTCCGAGGAGGCTGCCAAGAATGTGGCCCTCGGGCATGGAGCTTGCACCGGCACTTGGTGGGCCCTCTTCGACACATGCCGGTGTCAACAGTTTGGCATTGTGGCCTGGGTGCGCAAGGGGCGGGCAAGACTGGTTCTGGGACCAGCGGCCCGGGGTGCATCAGGCCCACAGGGTCGCAGGTAACACCGCTCACAGTGACAGCGTCAACCTCGTGGTGGGGTGAGAAGCGCAGCCCTGGCAGAGATGTTGGGGATTCCGTAAGAGGACCACGCCCAGAGTTACGTGTCTTTTATTCACACCCCTACCCTGGCCTGGTGTTCGCCGGGCCAGCCCACTCCACTCACGCTTATGGGGGACGTGACAAGCGTCCACTGTCCACTACACTCCAAACACCAGCGGTGTGTGTCTACATGGATATGTGTGTGGTCTACATACTGCAGTCTGGCCAGCACACCACGCCACACTTGGCATTGTGCACATTCTTATTCATGGGTTACTTGCCTACTTCGCACATGCCTAGTTCCCACCTCTCCCCATAATCTGCTATTGTGTGGCTGAGGTGCAATGCCGTTGATGTACATGGCTAGCCCGGGTTATCACAGTAAGTTGTGCTGTCAAGTCTGGTAGGTTGGCATTTTGTTTGGCATGTTGTATGTGAGTTTGTAGACAAAGTAGGGGGATTGTAGGAGCACTCCGAATTTATCTGAATTTTACTGTTTTGTACACTGGTGCTGCGATTGTAAAAGGGTTGTCAGTCCTGGTTCTGAAAGATCGTTATGGTGGTGTTGAGTTGCCACCCAATCGCGCACTGTTCACGTGGCGCTATGGCGCTTTATGTAATCTTGTTACTATAAACTGTGTTTTAACCACTCTAGTGTTTTATTTCATTCTTTTATTTCTTCTCTGACTCATATTATTTTTCATATAAATTTTGATTGCATTATTTTACATATACATAGCTTTTCATCATTGACATTTATCACAGAACATTTTCATTTCATGTTTGTCAACATATACTTGGCACATATAATATGATGCTTTTGAACAACATTTTTATGAATGAGCCCAATGCATTTCGGCACTCGTGTGTGCCTTCATCAGGGGCAGTATCTACAAAAGGAAATGGAAAAAACATGGTGTAAGTGTCTGTTTTTGGTGGGGGGTTCTATCAATGTGTAACTGTGATGCGTGCCTACCTGATAGTTCTGGTAGTCAGTGAACTGAATCCTGTCCCTGAGTCTCTGTACAAAACATAAGTATAAGCCACTCTATAATAAGTCCATCTACACATGTGTTATAACTCACAACTTGCCATTGTTTGTCCTACATACCTTGAACAACTATATCTCGGATCTCTGGGAAAAAAGAGATAAGCAACCAGGTTTTAATTATTTGTGTTTGTGCATACAAACCCTTTCCTGCATTTTCTATAGTCAACATACCTTATTGGACTGTGCCTCAGGATTCTGAAAAATATAAATCAAGTCTACCTCTTAGTTTCTAGTAATGGACAATGAGCTCCTAAACAACGGCTCGCGGTAGCTTGCCGTATTTACCTTGTCTTCGTCTTTATTTTCCCGATCTGAAAAACCGAGATACCACAGAGTAAGCAACCTCGCGGTAATACCGAAGTATGTACCACTTATCTGATATCAAAGCTGAGGTCATACCTGATTCCAAAGTTACCGCCGCTCTAAATGATTCCCGTGTTCTGCTTGGTACTCCGGTAACGCCACTGCCTGCTTGTTTATGACTCCGTGGAACTCCGCGTCAGTTTCGCGGGTCTAGAAACTAACGATGGACTAAGCAGCACAATCTAAAGGATTTTAGGACTCCGTAGTGGCCATCTTCGACTGGTTAATTAAGTATGCAAAATTAAAACGATGGTCCGACTGCCGCTCTAAACGTTTTCCACGTCCTGCCTCACATACATGGCTAGCCCGGGTTATCACAGTAAGTTGTGCTGTCAAGTCTGGTAGGTTGGCATTTTGTTTGGCATGTTGTATGTGAGTTTGTAACATGTGCATTCCCAGAGTTGTGTGTTGCATGATTGTGAAGCTGAGGTGTGTGGTGTGTTCATTTGGTACTTACCAACAAGCAGAGCATTTCCGTAGGTGTCATCCTGGAAGCGCCGGTTGATGATGGACTGTCAGAAGATGAAGGAATCATGCACACTGCCTGGGTAGTTGGCAACAACATTGGTGAAGAGTTCCCGGTGGTCCACCATTGCCTGCACATTGATGGAATGTGTATGCTGCCTGTTGCGGTAATTGTGTGCAGTGTTTTGCAGGGGCACAAGTAGGACATGTGTGTAGTCTATTGCCCCAAAAACATGCGGGAATCCAGCTATGGCGTAGAAGCCTTGCTTGGTCTACAGCTGTTCCTGCGCAGTGTGGGGGAATTTTAGGTACTGGGGTACCAAGCTGATGATGGTATCCAGGACAGTTTTGAGGAACATTGATAGGGCTGGCTGTGAGACTCCTAACTTTGGCGGTTATTGTTTGAAAGGTACCAGAGGCCAACAGGTACAGCACAGCCAGCAGCTTTGTCTGAGGTGGGATGTTGGTTGTCCGCTGTTTTGGTACCATCAGCCTGTGGGCAATGATGTTCAGGATGCGGAGGATGGTTGTGCTTTTGAGCCTGCAATGGGCAATGTCATTCTCTGGTGTTAAGTCTGTGAGGATGGTGCGTTTTTGCCTCTGTGGTGGTCCGGGGGTGGGAGGGGTACGGTAGGGCCCAAGGGGTGGTGGCAGGACTGGGGGTTGTGGCTGTGAGTGTTGTGGGCCTGTTGGGGCTCCGAGCTGCATGATCCGTAGCTCCATTGCATCTTTTGTTCATCAGGTGTGACTCGGGGCTGGGCACCCTTTTCTGGTGCCAGCTGCCGTCCGACTTTACACCAGGTCAGAGCAGATCTTGATTTCCTGCTGCTAACGCGCCTTATCGTATGTTTTGTGGTCGTATCGCCGATCTGGCTGGTCGTTGTGAATGTTGCGGAGTGGTGTTGTCACAGCTTTTTGCATGGGAACGCCTACTCTGCATCTCATTAGCTACAGTTGCGGGGTTATCTGTGGCGATGTTTTTTGCGGATGGTAAACTGGTGCTATGGGCTGTTAGCACCAGCTTGTGAATGGGGTGATACATTTATCGCGACTTTGGCTGCGATGAAGTGCCGTTAACTCAGCGATAACTCCTTGAGAATATGCCCCATAGTTATTTATCGCAAATGAAATGTGTTGAACATTCAGAAGTCCTGTGTATGTGTGGAAAGCTGAAACCGGAATATAGAAGCTAGAAACTGATGACTCTGTCTAGGGTAGACCTATGTCATTGCAACATTACTTTCGGTTCACAGTTGCAGAATATACAAGTCTCTTGCTTCCCACAACTATCTCTGCTTTGGAAATGTCTGCCTATAGCTAGGAAAACAAAACAAGTGATGAGAGCAATATTTGAATTAAGTTGAGACACTTAATTTGGGCTGTATCTCGGTATATTGTTTATTTGTTCACAATGCCACCTTAGACAAGACCCAGCCATATGCAAATCAATCTTGGTCGTGCTCCAGTATGAACAGTCCAGCCCAGACCGTCAGACCAAGTCCAAATCAAATTAAAGCAACCCCATACAGGTTTTGGCCTAGTTGGGCCTCCCAGTTAAGTATAGCCTGAGTCATGTAGCAGAGTGGGCAAGAGACTAATTTCTGGACATACTCTTCTAGCATTGCTCCAATTAAAACACATCCTGATGGGCGGGATGGGTGAATTAATCTCAGCCACTACAATTACTCAGCCCATTGTTTTTTTGCCCTCCTGTTTCACAACACACTCCAGCAACAGAAAAAGATGCCATTCAGCATTGCTAGAATAAAATTGTGAGAAGAAAAAAAGTGCATAAAATATACATACAATGATTAAAAATAGATGTGAAAGCCAGACCCATCCTTCTATAGAGGGACAACGGGAACACTAAACAGGTATTAAGTCCAATTGGTCGCACACTGCTTGTCCTATCAGCGTGTTGCCCCAAAGCATCGTGGTCCATGTAGTTAGCATCAGCGGGTACGCCTCTGCCAGGGTCTTGAGCAAAAAATCCAAATCGCGTTGGCCATCCCTGGACACGTGTTTCGAGGTTGTTGCCTCTCGTCAGCAGGGAGTAGGAATGTGTGAAGGGGTGCTGCATAGGCTGCCAAAAAAATGTCTTCAGGTTCGGTACCACTCGTGGCACGCAGGTGCGTAACCCGGCTCATCAGCCCCACCAGCTCCAAGAAGCTTGAATATAAGTTTAAGTCCAATTGGTCACACACTGCTTGTCCTATCAGCGTGTTGCCCCAAAGCATAGTGGTCCATGTAGTTAGCATCAGCGGGTACGCCTCTGCCAGGGTCTTGAGCAAAAAATCCAAATCGCGTTGGCCATCCCTGGACACGTGTTTCGAGGTTGTTGCCTCTCGTCAGCAGGGAGTAGGAATGTGTGAAGGGGTGCTGCATAGGCTGCCAAAAAAATGTCTTCAGGTTCGGTACCACTCGTGGCACGCAGGTGCGTAACCCGGCTCATCAGCCCCACCAGCTCCAAGGAGCTTGAATATAAGTTTAAGTCCAATTGGTCACACACTGCTTGTCCTATCAGCGTGTTGCCCCAAAGCATAGTGGTCCATGTAGTTAGCATCAGCGGGTACGCCTCTGCCAGGGTCTTGAGCAAAAAATCCAAATCGCGTTGGCCATCCCTGGACACGTGTTTCGAGGTTGTTGCCTCTCGTCAGCAGGGAGTAGGAATGTGTGAAGGGGTGCTGCATAGGCTGCCAAAAAAATGTCTTCAGGTTCGGTACCACTCGTGGCACGCAGGTGCGTAACCCGGCTCGTCAGCCCCACCAGCTCCAAGGGGCTTGAATATAAGTTTAAGTCCACTTGGTCGCACACTGCTTGTCCTATCAGCGTGTTGCCCCAAAGCATCGTGGTCCATGTAGTTAGCATCAGCGGGTACGCCTCTGCCAGGGTCTTGAGCAAAAAATCCAAATCGCGTTGGCCATCCCTGGACACGTGTTTCGAGGTTGTTGCCTCTCGTCAGCAGGGAGTAGGAATGTGTGAAGGGGTGCTGCATAGGCTGCCAAAAAAATGTCTTCAGGTTCGGTACCACTCGTGGCACGCAGGTGCGTAACCCGGCTCGTCAGCCCCACCAGCTCCAAGCAGCTTGAATATAAGTTTAAGTCCAATTGGTCGCACACTGCTTGTCCTATCAGCGTGTTGCCCCAAAGCATCGTGGTCCATGTAGTTAGCATCAGCGGGTACGCCTCTGCCAGGGTCTTGAGCAAAAAATCCAAATCGCGTTGGCCATCCCTGGACACGTGTTTCGAGGTTGTTGCCTCTCGTCAGCAGGGAGTAGGAATGTGTGAAGGGGTGCTGCATAGGCTACCAAAAAAATGTCTTCAGGTTCGGTACCACTCGTGGCACGCAGGTGCGTAACCCGGCTCGTCAGCCCCACCAGCTCCAAGGGGCTTGAATATAAGTTTAAGTCCACTTGGTCGCACACTGCTTGTCCTATCAGCGTGTTGCCCCAAAGCATCGTGGTCCATGTAGTTAGCATCAGCGGGTACGCCTCTGCCAGGGTCTTGAGCAAAAAATCCAAATCGCGTTGGCCATCCCTGGACACGTGTTTCGAGGTTGTAGCCTCTCGTCAGCAGGGAGTAGGAATGTGTGAAGGGGTGCTGCATAGGCTGCCAAAAAAATGTCTTCAGGTTCGGTACCACTCGTGGCACGCAGGTGCGTAACCCGGCTCGTCAGCCCCACCAGCTCCAAGGAGCTGGAATATAAGTTTAAGTCCAATTGGTCGCACACTGCTTGTCCTATCAGCGTGTTGCCCCAAAGCATCGTGGTCCATGTAGTTAGCATCAGCGGGTACGCCTCTGCCAGGGTCTTGAGCAAAAAATCCAAATCGCGTTGGCCATCCCTGGACACGTGTTTCGAGGTTGTTGCCTCTCGTCAGCAGGGAGTAGGAATGTGTGAAGGGGTGCTGCATAGGCTGCCAAAAAAATGTCTTCAGGTTCGGTACCACTCGTAGCACGCAGGTGCGTAACCCGGCTCGTCAGCCCCACCAGCTCCAAGGAGCTTGAATATAAGTTTAAGTCCAATTGGTCGCACACTGCTTGTCCTATCAGCGTGTTGCCCCAAAGCATCGTGGTCCATGTAGTTAGCATCAGCGGGTACGCCTCTGCCAGGGTCTTGTGCAAAAAATCCAAATCGCGTTGGCCATCCCTGGACACGTGGTTCGAGGTTGTTGCCTCTCGTCAGCAGGGAGTAGGAATGTGTGAAGGGGTGCTGCATAGGCTGCCAAAAAAATATCTTCAGGTTCGGTACCACTCGTGGCACGCAGGTGCGTAACCCGGCTCGTCAGCCCCACCAGCTCCAAGGAGCTTGAATATAAGTTTAAGTCCAATTGGTCGCACACTGCTTGTCCTATCAGCGTGTTGCCCCAAAGCATCGTGGTCCATGTAGTTAGCATCAGCGGGTACGCCTCTGCCAGGGTCTTGAGCAAAAAATCCAAATTGCGTTGGCCATCCCTGGACACGTGTTTCGAGGTTGTTGCCTCTCGTCAGCAGGGAGTAGGAATGTGTGAAGGGGTGCTGCATAGGCTGCCAAAAAAATGTCTTCAGGTCCGGTACCACTCGTGGCACGCAGGTGCATAACCCGGCTCGTCAGCCCCACCAGCTCCAAGGAGCTTGAATATAAGTTTAAGTCCAATTGGTCACACACTGCTTGTCCTATCAGCGTGTTGCCCCAAAGCATCGTGGTCCATGTAGTTAGCATCAGCGGGTACGCCTCTGCCAGGGTCTTGAGCAAAAAATCCAAATCGCGTTGGCCATCCCTGGACACGTGTTTCGAGGTTGTTGCCTCTCGTCAGCAGGGAGTAGGAATGTGTGAAGGGGTGCTGCATAGGCTGCCAAAAAAATGTCTTCAGGTTCGGTACCACTCGTGGCACGCAGGTGCGTAACCCGGCTCGTCAGCCCCACCAGCTCCAAGGAGCTTGAATATAAGTTTAAGTCCAATTGGTCGCACACTGCTTGTCCTATCAGCGTGTTGCCCCAAAGCATCGTGATCCATGTAGTTAGTATCAGCGGGTACGCCTCTGCCAGGGTCTTGAGCAAAAAATCCAAATCGCGTTGGCCATCCCTGTACACGTGTTTCGAGGTTGTTGCCTCTCGTCAGCAGGGAGTAGGAATGTGTGAAGGGGTGCTGCATAGGCTGCCAAAAAAAGTCTTCAGGTTCGGCACCACTCGTGGCACGCAGGTGCGTAACCCGGCTCGTCAGCCCCACTACCTCCAAGGAGCTTGAATATAAGTTTAATTCCAATTGGTCGCACACTGCTTGTCCTATCAGCGTGTTGCCCCAAAGCATCGTGGTCCATGTAGTTAGCATCAGCGGGTACGCCTCTGCCAGGGTCTTGAGCAAAAAATCCAAATCGCGTTGGCCATCCCTGGACACGTGTTTCGAGGTTGTTGCCTCTCGTCAGCAGGGAGTAGGAATGTGTGAAGGGGGGCTGCATAGACTGCCAAAAAAATGTCTTCAGGTCCGGTACCACTCGTGGCACGCAGGTGCATAACCCGGCTCGTCAGCCCCACCAGCTCCAAGGAGCTTGAATATAAGTTTAAGTCCAATTGGTCGCACACTGCTTGTCCTATCAGCGTGTTGCCCCAAAGCATCGTGGTCCATGTAGTTAGCATCAGCGGGTACGCCTCTGCCAGGGTCTTGAGCAAAAAATCCAAATCGCGTTGGCCATCCCTGGACACGTGTTTCGAGGTTGTTGCCTCTCGTCAGCAGGGAGTAGGAATGTGTGAAGGGGTGCTGCATAGGCTGCCAAAAAAATGTCTTCAGGTCCGGTACCACTCGTGGCACGCAGGTGCATAACCCGGCTCGTCAGCCCCACCAGCTCCAAGGAGCTTGAATATAAGTTTAAGTCCAATTGGTCACACACTGCTTGTCCTATCAGCGTGTTGCCCCAAAGCATCGTGGTCCATGTAGTTAGCATCAGCGGGTACGCCTCTGCCAGGGTCTTGAGCAAAAAATCCAAATCGCGTTGTCCATCCCTGGACACGTGTTTCGAGGTTGTTGCCTCTCGTCAGCAGGGAGTAGGAATGTGTGAAGGGGTGCTGCATAGGTTGCCAAAAAAATGTCTTCAGGTTCGGTACCACTCGTGGCACGCAGGTGCGTAACCCGGCTCGTCAGCCCCACCAGCTCCAAGGAGCTTGAATATAAGTTTAAGTCCAATTGGTCGCACACTGCTTGTCCTATCAGCGTGTTGCCCCAAAGCATCGTGATCCATGTAGTTAGTATCAGCGGGTACGCCTCTGCCAGGGTCTTGAGCAAAAAATCCAAATCGCGTTGGCCATCCCTGTACACGTGTTTCGAGGTTGTTGCCTCTCGTCAGCAGGGAGTAGGAATGTGTGAAGGGGTGCTGCATAGGCTGCCAAAAAAAGTCTTCAGGTTCGGTACCACTCGTGGCACGCAGGTGCGTAACCCGGCTCGTCAGCCCCACCAGCTCCAAGGAGCTTGAATATAAGTTTAAGTCCAATTGGTCGCACACTGCTTGTCCTATCAGCGTGTTGCCCCAAAGCATCGTGGTCCATGTAGTTAGCATCAGCGGGTACGCCTCTGCCAGGGTCTTGAGCAAAAAATCCAAATCGCGTTGGCCATCCCTGGACACGTGTTTCGAGGTTGTTGCCTCTCGTCAGCAGGGAGTAGGAATGTGTGAAGGGGTGCTGCATAGGCTGCCAAAAAAATGTCTTCAGGTTCGGTACCACTCGTGGCACGCAGGTGCGTAACCCGGCTCGTCAGCCCCACCAGCTCCAAGGAGCTTGAATATAAGTTTAAGTCCAATTGGTCGCACACTGCTTGTCCTATCAGCGTGTTGCCCCAAAGCATCGTGGTCCATGTAGTTAGCATCAGCAGGTACGCCTCTGCCAGGGTCTTGAGCAAAAAATCCAAATTGCGTTGGCCATCCCTGGACACGTGTTTCGAGGTTGTTGCCTCTCGTCAGCAGGGAGTAGGAATGTGTGAAGGGGTGCTGCATAGGCTGCCAAAAAAATGTCTTCAGGTTCGGTACCACTCGTGGCACGCAGGTGCGTAACCCGGCTCGTCAGCCCCACCAGCTCCAAGGAGCTTGAATATAAGTTTAAGTCCAATTGGTCGCACACTGCTTGTCCTATCAGCGTGTTGCCCCAAAGCATCGTGGTCCATGTAGTTAGCATCAGCGGGTACGCCTCTGCCAGGGTCTTGAGCAAAAAATCCAAATCGCGTTGGCCATCCCTGGACACAGGTATGTAAAGGGCTTTAAATAAAGAGATTCCCTGAGGGAGGGGGTGACGGTGCCATCCGAGTTCCAGGATAGCCACACTCTTAGAGGAGTCCCAGACTGAGCTCTGTTCATCTGCTGTTTGACCTTAGAAGCGCCATTCTGAGGGTTTAGGAGGAGAGGAGTAAATGGAGTGTGCACCAGGGCTCAAGAAGGCGATTACCCTTGTGACCATCCCACGTGTCTACTACCATTGAATGCTGGGGCGCACATTACATTGTGCTGGCGGTGGTGAGCTGGGCTACTTTCTTAAGGTGTGATGGTGAAGCACTGAGCTAGCGCCAGAGACGAAAGTGGGAGGAGTTTACCTTTGTGTGGCCATGGTGTAACCAAGACTATAGATCTTCTTACGGAGCCGCTCAGATACTGCAGTCCTGTTCTGTGGTTAAGGCCATAACATAACAGGTGTATTTGTAAAGCGCACGATTACTCGAAGGTGTCCTGGTGCTGAATAACAGATGTTTATTGTTACCCAACTCAATGGTACTCATTTTATCGACCTCAAATGGATGAAAGGCTGAGTGGACCCGCCAGTATTTGAACCTGTGACCATGAGATTGAACACAGGCCCCTGCAGTAGCTGCTTTAGTCCACTGAGCCACCTGACCCGTAAGTTGATGATTTCACTGAATCTGAGACAGAGGAATAGGTGGTACTGAGTAAAGGGTCCTTCCTTAGTCCATTTATGAACTGAGAATAGACCTACATGACCAGTCAGGGCCGACTAAAATGGTGGTAGCAAAGGCCTAAATTATAGAGTAAAACACGTGGAAAGGTTAAAGGAAGAACAGAGGTCTTCTATTGGCATTTGTGAGGGTTACCTATCTGCAACTGTAAGTGGGTTGGAGAATCTAGAATTGTTTTGGAGTACTGACGTTAATGCGCTGACAGAAATGGAGGACCAACAAGGTGTTAAACAACCAGTAGAGAAATACACACCTCAGTGTCCTGGGTGTGCCCGCAGAGGTCCCTCAAAGCCATCCCACAACCTGCGTCTGAAAAGTCCTAGCTGGACTTTGAGCTTGCACAGAGAGGAAGCACTTGAGAACACACTTACCATGAAGAAGGGAATACCTAAAACTAATGTGCGAATTGCGGTAATAGCAGTGGTAAAATCTGCAGAGTGGAAGACAGAACACAAGAGCAGCAGTGAAAGTTAAAACAGTGATGATGAATGAGAAATAGGTGTTGCTCCTCCCAGATTTAACCAGGAAAAGGGAGCTTCTAACTACCAAGTAAGAATTGGTAGAGAACGTTGACCAAGTTTAGGTGGGCTTCAAGCGCATCTGAAAGTGAAGCACAGAGGGAAGAGGTTTCTATTCTCCCAAGTAAACACATCATGCGGATTTTTGCAGAGCCAGAGCTTGGACAGAAAACCTGGGTGATCTATGGAGCAACTCCGCCCATATCTAAGATACAGCAGGATCACTGGGCGGACAAAAAACGGAATGTGCCCCGGGTTTTTGGAAAATCTCTCCTAAGTGGGGTGGGCAGGGCTGCTCTTCTTGAATTGTTCACTGAACTCTTGTCACTCCTCTAACCACTTTTACTCTTTGCATTATTGATTGCTGCTTTGTATTCTGAGGAAGAGCATATTTTGATATTATGGTAGCTGTGCTCAGTATGTGTTCGTAGCGCGACTCACCAAGCTCGCCTGTTTGCAGTTGGTGGTAAGTGTTTGCTAAAGTGTGGTGCAGTCAACCTGCTGATATATATATTTCAACCTAAATACATTTTCTACTTTTCCTGAAGCATACAAAATGAGCTGCGGTGTACTTCTGCTTAGGGATGGGCAGAACTCACAGTTTCAATCTGCTGTGTTAAACTCCCCAAGATCCCGTGGAGTTCCGGGAGCTGGTAGAATCGACAAGTTGTGCTGATTTTTAGAGCCAGGTCCTTCAGGCATGCGAAATCAGTGCGGCAGCTTTCTCACCGTGAGCGACAGCTTTCTCAATGCAAACGGGAGAGACTGCCTGCGACAGCCGCGTTAAGAAAACCTTAGCAGGTGCCATCCCAGCAGGGACGTAGGAGACACTAAAATTCTTGGGGGGGACAGGGACAACCTTGTGGACTTTCCAGTGACCCTATACAAATCACCGCCCATTAAACAAATACAATCGCATACTTTTGAAGTGAAATATTAAGAAAAGCAGGCATGTTGTAACAATTTTCATTTATGCTTTATTGTTATTTACATTCATATATTGAATCAGACCAAATGTTAAAAAAACATGTATATGGATCATCTTGATGCACCAAGCAAACATAGGTGGCTGACTTAGGGTGGGGGCGTCGTGTTTGCAAGTGCATTATGATTTGAAAAGTACCTGATGCTGCATTCCTGGTCTCCAGCAATTTTCAGGCAACAATAAAAATGTGAAGATAACGTTGGTGATTAATGTTCTTTATTGAGAGAGATCGAAGGTTTGTCTAGTGGAAGTTTTGACTCTTGGTAAGGTAGACCCAGTGGGCTACCTTACCAAGAGTGCAAAGAATGTGTACCACGCAGATCACAAAATGCATATCATGTAAATTGGTCAGTGAGTTACTGCCTTTGTCTGAGAGATTCTGTTGGTATTTGCAGTTTATAAGTTAAAATCCTAACATTGAACAGTGAGCTATTAACCGTCATCAAAGAGCTTCATGAAAACTGCAAGGTATAGATTAGAACATTATGATTTTTCCCCAATATTTCCTTATCCTAATGTTGGAAAATGGGTTAATTAGGATAGAAATCAATTCTGATTATTAAAGAGAACCCCCCAACCCTGGTGTTATTGTTCTAAATTCTGAGTGTGTGCTTCTTTAGTATTGCAAAGCCATCCTGTGCCCTGGGCACTCCCCAACGTTTTGCTGACTGGTACTGGTGGTACCTGACTCTGACTGACCCTGTCCTCTGCCTGAAAAGGCACAGGGCCAGTACTATTCTGAAAGAGACACTTAAAGATACTGTGAAAACACCTACATACACTAGGGTGCACTATGGGTTAGGGTACCCCTATGATTGGCATGACCTCTCCTATAAGGCCCTAGTTCATAATAGGGACGGGAGATTAGAACTACCTTTAAGTCCCTAGAATATATTAGGGCATGGCAGTTTAGAGGCCAGCAGCCCTTTCTGCGTTTGCATGTGTGCACTGCTGAAGTCTGAGGTCAGTTTAAAAGTCGCCCTGTGTTGTAGGACTGCTTTTAAAATGCAAATTGTGCCCAAACTTGACTTATGGGTTTGGGGAACTTATAAATTGGTCAACTACAATACTGGGGCAAAATTAAGTTAAGTGGGAAAAAAAATTCCACTTAACTATGGTTGTATCCTATTTGCTTGTAGTGTACGCATAGAAATGCTAATACATCCCCAAGTGAGGCACTCCGTGGGTAATCATGCAATGATTCAAAAGGTTGTTGTCCAAAAAATAGTTTGATTATTCAATAAAGTTCATAGTGATTTATTCGATGATATTGACATCATATCATTCCAATAAGTAGATCTCTTGGGTTAGAAAAATGAAAGTGAACTGCTCCAATGCATTTCGGGCGGGGAGCCCTTTATCACGGAGTGCTGAAAGGAAGAGGAGTCGGGGTCAGGGTTGAGGTAACGAAACATGAGAGAAGTATCAAGTGCCGATCAATAATGGTGCTCGATGTTTGCGTAAAAAATTGTAAAAATGGTGAGAAAACGGAGGGTAGTGCCGAACTGTGAACTAAAGAAAGGTGCGGGAAACGGAGGTCAGCGCGGGGCGTGAGTGAGATTAAATCGTGTGAAGGAGGCGAAGCAGGAAGGGTGAACGCTAGCGCGTAGGAAAGCTAACAGGTGCAGTTAAGAACTTACTTCATGTCTGTGGTAGCAGCGTTTGCTACTCCAAAGGTTCAGAAACGTAGCTTGACGCTGTGGCAGTGTCAATGCGGAGACTGAGTGATTTAAGAATCGTGGCTAATAGAGATGAAACACGGACCGGAGTACTGCGGAAATTAGAAACTGTAGAAGGTCTAAAAGGCTAGGGAAGGATACAAGGGGGCCAAGATGGAACGGTGTTTGGGAGGGGAACTAGCTGGTGCAGGGAATAAAGTAACAGGGAATAAAGTAACATGAAAAAAGGTAAAGCAGTTAAGAGCAATGCAAAACATAAATACACAACAGGTTACAAGTAGCAACTATATTCGATCCGATCGTTCAGACCAAATGGTTTGAGTGTCTGTAAACGGTACATCCATTCGAGTTCTTTTTTAAGAAGTAGCTTGCGGTTGTCAGTTCCTTCTTTTTGGGTGATGGTTTCCAGGATGATAAATCGTAGTTGTGCGATGGTGTGGCGAGCTTCCAGGAATTGCATATCAATGTTGGATTTCTCCTGTTTAAGTCGTATGTTAGATTTGTGTTCGTTCATACGTGTCTTAATTTTGCGCTCTGTTTTACCGACGTACAATTTGCCACAAGGGCATTTCAAAGCATAGATCAGATTCATGGAGTCGCATGTAGCGTTAACTTGAAGTTTGATCGCGTTGCCCTTCATAGGATGTCTGATGGTGTTACCCTTAATGATGCAATGATTGCAATGATTGCAGTTAAGGCATGGTTGAGTTCCTTTGTAGTGTTTGGTAGTGGGTGTAGGTTTGGAAAGAATATCTTTAATGTTCTTACTCCTGATGTAGGCAAACAAGGGAGGACTCTGAAACATGTCCCGAAAGTCGGGTTCCATTTGTAGGATCGGCCAGTGCTTGAGTATGATTCTTTTATAAGTTGTGCTTGCCGTGGAGTATTTGGAGACTAGGACCATGCGTTGTTCTGCTTTTTTGTGTGTTTTGGACAGACTCTCCGGTCTGGTGATTTTAGACACTCGGGTTTGGGCCTCCTTTAGAATGTGTTCAGGGTAACCTCTGTCAAGGAAGCGATCATGCATTTCCTTGATGCGGTTGTCCAAAGTCTGTTCATCTGAAACTATGCGTTTGAGACGCAACATTTGGGAGAACGGCAAATGTGTTTTGAGAGATCCCTGGTGGAAGCTAGTGTAGTGTAAGGTATTGTTACGGTTTGTGTTTTTTCTATGGAGATCAGTGATGAGGCCGTTTTGAGTGATTTTAATGTTGACATCTAAGAATGTGATTTCTCGATCGCTGATTTGCCAGGTAAGTTTGATGCGTTCATCCTTGGTGTTGAGTTCATGCAGAGACTGGTTTAGAGACTCTTTGGAGCCCGTCCACATTATGAACAACTCGTCGATGTATCTGACGTACATTTTGATTTTTTCATTGAAGGTGGTGTTGGCATAAATGTGGAGTTTTACAAAATTTTCTATGTAGATGTTAGCATATGTGGGAGCAGCGCAGTTTCCCATAGCCATTCCAGATAGCTGAAGGTACCATTTGTTGTCTTCTTGGAAATAACTGTGGTATAAGGTGTATACCATAAGTTCCATAAGGAAGGATTGCATTTGTCCATCAATGTCACTATTGAGAAGGGCTTGTTCAATAGCATCGATTCCTCCCTGATGGGGGATCGACGTATGTAAGGAGCTAACATCAGCTGTGCATAGTATGAGCGGGTCGTTGTCGTTGGTCTGGATTTTGGATAATTTGAGTAAGAATTCAGTAGTGTCTTTGATGTAGCTGGTGGTTTTAGTAACCAGCGGTTGGAGGTATTTGTCAATAAATTTGCCAGTGGGTTCGTATATTGATCCTTTGGTAGAGACGATTGTTCTAAAAGGAGGGTTTTGGAGATCTTTGTGTATTTTAGGACACATATGTATAGTTGGGCTCTTGGGATGTTCTTGTAAAAGATAGTTCTTGGTGCGATCTTCGATGATGCCAGTTCGGTGTGCTTTTGTCACGATGTCTTGTAGGATGTTCTGAAACTCCCTGGTCGGGTTGTTATCAAGCTGCATGTAGACCGTAGTGTCCTGTATGTGTTCATGGAGCCGTTGTGTATACATGGTAGTGTCAAGAATTACTAGTGCGCTGCCCTTGTCGGCTTTAACGCATCTGATTTTTGGATTGTTGGCCAGGGATTTGAGAGTGTCTCGATCCTTGATGGTGAGATTTTGATGTTTCAAAGTTCTTTTGAAATTGACTTTAGACAAATCATTGCGTACTAGGTTTTCGAATAAATCGATACACTTGTGGCTGCTGGGAGCTTCATACGTGCTAGGAGGTCGTAGGCCTCTAAGTTCGTCATGTTTGGTTTTAGTGGCGTAAGGTAGAATATTATCGAAGAAGTGACGTAGTTTAAGTTTCCTGGTGAACTTGAAGGTACTCACTTCAAGCTCCAGTAAGTTGGTGTGTGCCACCGGCGTAGAGTGCGTTGCCATAGCCAAGTCTACTGCTGACTAGGGCTTGGGTGACCGTCCTTCTAGTTTCGGTGGGGATCCACTTGAAGATCCTGCGAAGCATGCGGAGGGTGTTGAAGCAGGTGGAGGAGACGGTGTTGACCTGCTTTGTCATGGAGAGTGTGGGGTCGAGGATAATCTCTAGGTTTTGTGCGTGGTTGGTGGGTGCTCCTAGTGCCGTTGGCCACCAGGAGTCGTCCCAGGCAGATGGGGTTGAGCCGAAGATGAGGATCTTTGGCTTGTCCGAGTTCAGCTTCAGTCGGCTGTCCCTCATCCAGTCGGCGACAGCCTTCATTCCTTCATGGGGGTTGGTTTTGGAAGTGTGGGGGTCCTTGGTGAGCGAGAGGATCAGCTGGGTGTCGTCGGCGTAGGAGATGATGTTTAGGTCGTGCTGTCAGGCGACGTGGGCGAGTGGTGCCATGTAGACGTTGAACAGCTTTGGGCTGAGGGATGAGCCTTGGGGTACGTCGCAGATTATCTTGGTGGTTTTGGAGCGGAAGGGGGGAGGCGGACGCTCTGTCAGGTCCCATGTCTGGGGGCTGAGGGGAAAGGGGCCCGCTATGGGCCTCCAATGTCCCTTTCCACCAAATTTTCCATGGCGGGTGAACTGCCATGGATAGGCTGGCGGGTAAGGGGTATCGTAAGCCCTACTGTGGTGCCTGGTAGGCACCACCAGCATTGTAGGAACCAAGAGCCCCTCCGCCGCACTGTCGGGCTCAAGTAGCCAGTAGGGTGTGTGGCGGTTGGTCTTTCCGACCCCCAGGAAAGCACCCGCCATTGTGATATGGTTGGCGTTGATGCAGTCACCGATGGCAGTGGGACCGCCATTGACGGGGTGACGTGGTGGTTCCACCTTCATTATAATCACCCCCTAAATTTGGTGTGTATGCAAATCCTACATTGCCAACCCCTGGTAAGTTGCACCACTACTGCTGAAAAAGGCCAATGGAGGTACCAATGGGTGCGGTGGACTGGCCTCAAGGATCTTGTGACTTCAGTGACAGTCACTGTCGATCTAGGATCTTCTTTGTATGCCTGCTCGAAAGACTGGAGGTGAACTGCAGTATGGATTGTGGTGGACAGGCCTTCCAGGTTAACTCACACTTGCCACCGTTGGGGTCCACCTGCGGGTGATAAGACACCAGGGGCCTTATTTATGAAGGCCTTGCGCCGCCGGTGCATCACTTTTAACATGGGAAAAAGTGACGCACCGGTGGCGCAAGGCCTTCATAAATAAGGCCCCAGGGATTCTAAGGTCTATTGGGCCTTCTAAGGTGTAGCATTGGAATAAGCTCTGTCAGGAGTGCGGTCTGGTGGACTGGTCATGAAGGCTGAAAATGGTGCTCCAGTTCCGAATTCAGCAGCTCTGGCCAGAGTGCCACATCCTCTCCCACATTGAACACCATAGTGCCCCACTGAGAGAAACTTGCACTGCCTTCAGCTACAACTCAATTATGCTGCAACTAAATTCAAATTATGCACTAGACAAGAGTAAAATGCTGCCTGAAAAAAAATGAATAACACCCTGAAAAAAGCAAACACTCATAAGGAATGCAAGAATAAGCAAATCATGTGAAATGTATTCAGGAACAACAGGGTTACCGTAACAGTTTTAAACTCATTATTCAGAAATCAGTAAGTGATTTTGCCTGAAAAATTCAGGACATGTCTACAGGACCAAGAAGGGACCTGTTTCAATGTCCATCGCTTATAGCCTTTCAAAATGTAAGCAGTTCAGTTAAAAAAAAACACATCCCGACCACAGAGCTGCAGTACACATTTTATAAGCAAAAATAATTAAAACAGTTGAAAACGATCATATTAAACATTTTCACTCCACTCATCAACCAGGTATTGCAGTCCCTTTGGAAATTGTGCACTTCCCGTGGGAAAACAATGTTGTTCAAAGAAAGAAGAAAAAAAAGAAAGTAGCGCTTTCACTGGCAAACTCTGTAAAGTGGTTCTAATGTGTGTGGGTGTAAATAACAATCTGGCCTGTCTGCTTACCACTCTGTATTGCTTAATTTAGGTATTTCATTTTTTTTTCTCTCTGTTCACGAGGTTTTTCTTTGGAATTATAAAACGGTCAGTAAATGAGGAAATATCACGCCAGTGTCCGCCTATTTTGGATCCATTTCACAGAGAAACAAATGAAGAAAAGGAGATGCGAGAGAGTAATAACAGCTCTTGAAATCAGAACTTAAGGAGGAGCGGAACAGAGACAGAAATGTGTATGAAGGAAAAGAGACAGTTTTTTTCGCCTTCTCTGCTCTTCCCAGGACTCTGAGCCTTCCTGCAGCATAACAAAGGGCAGAGGGCGGGTGGCCTCTTTGACTCCAGGCAGGTCAAGTGCAGGGCCATTAGGTAGCGCTTTTACGTGCTAATGGACCTGCTGAATAACAGAAGGGAGAGGGGAAATTCTCTTGTCCCCTCGTCCCCCAAACCTTTGTCCCCTGTGTCCCCCCACTCCAAAATCTGGGGGGGACATATCCCCCGCGTCGACCACACTTCCTACGCCCATGCATCCTAGCACCGGAAAATCACACTAGGGCATGCCAATTCTCGCTCGCGCTGGCCAATTCAACGTTGGCTAGCTGCTAACGACAAAAAACTCATCCAAGCGAAGGTTAGAAGAGTTTTACCCGAACTTGGCGTTACAAGCATAACGCAGAGTGGGCAAAACTCCGCAAACTCCACTGGCGCAGCGGAATTTATCACCCACTCCTACTTCTGTCCTGCTGCCGCAAACAACAGAAGAGCTACCCAGAGAGGGACCATTGATACCTCCCGTGGTCTTCACCTCCCTATAACGCCCCGAAAAACACAAGGATATCTTGTCATTGTGGACTTATGAGCCTACAAGTATCTGATTAAAAAAATACACAAGTGATATATGATTTTGCACAAAATTCATCGTCGTATTCAAACTGGATGTGAGGATGTATTTCACACTAGAAATAGCATAATTGAGCCTAATTTCCACCGTGTAATTACACAATTCTTACCCAAGGTTACTTGCCACCAGAAATGGAATGCTCCAACCTTATTTTTTTCTTTACAGTTCACAGTTTTCATTTGTCTATATATCAGTTGGATAAATTGAAGTAAAGCACGACTACAATACCCAAAAGCGTTAAGTTGTTAAACTAAACTCCACGCCTGGAGCCCTACTCCTTGGTGGCATCGAGTCATCAAGTGCCAATTGAATGCATAATTTAGGGGCAGATGTACAAGCCCCGTGCGCCACTTTTGCGTCACTTTCCCCATGTTAAAAATGACGCAAAAGTGGCGCAAGGGCCTTGTAAATAAGGCCCCAAGGGGCAGATTTATGAAGGTGTTGCGCCGCCGGTGCGTCATTTTTAACATGGGAAAAAGTGACGCACCGGCGGCGCAAGTCCTTCATAAATCTGCCCCCTAGTATTTAAATATGGCGAATCTGGCTTGCAAGCATTTAAGTGCCGAACATAGGACTGGGGAAGAGACAATTCATGATTTGTATGGGAAGAAAGGAGGGTCTGCTGGCATATGGACCTAGCTGATGGAAATAATGAAAGCTCCTTATCAGTGGTGTTCGAAGGGCTCTTCGGAGGGATCCATTTCCAGTTCCTCCCTTTTGAAAAGTGAAGGAGCCATCTTGATTTATGGCAGGGTGTTACCTTAAGGTAAAAAGCCTTGTTTCCTGGTCCTGTCTGCTTTAGTCTGCAATGACTGAAACTCGGTGGTAATTAAAAGCAAGGTCACCTATTGTTAACGGCCTCTCCAAGGTGTATCCAGCTCATCCACCGAAACAGCCCATTCTGGTTTCCTGCTGACGGGGAGGGTGGGGCAGGAATTCAACGCACCCTTGCTCTAGTTAACACCCAAGCTCAATTCCATTTAAATTAGGCAGATGAGCCTGGAATTGTTAAAGAACAGGAAGGAGGGGGGAATTGAATACAACCCCATGGTGCACCAGCACCACCCTTGCCGTGGGGAATAAGTGAGGGGTGTTGGGTGCATACAGTGATCGCTATGTGTCCTCAGCCAGGTGCGACTTGCTCATTCACTACCGTTGGCTTTTGCATTCTTTCACTTGTAGACAGCAAGGTGCTAGCAAAAGGAAAAGCAGAACTACAGACACCAGATTGCACTTCTTACATGCAGAGACATTGTAAGGCATGGGCAAAGTGGGCAGGTGCACAGGGGCCCACTTCTAAGAGCCCCCTAGTAAAGCAATCCGCTTCTATCTCTTTACCTCAAGTCTCTCTTCCCATATCTGCCTACATCACAACTCTCTACCTTCCTGGGTCTCTTTCTCTAAATCACCTCTTTCATCTTCATATTCTGACCGCATCCTTATGTACCACTTTGTAATTCTCCATTTAATTTCCTAAAGTTTACTCTTTCACTCACCTCCCTCCTTCTACTTTACAGACCCCTGACTCTGCTTTCCCTTAGTGTCTACGCCCCTTGTCTCTACTTTACCTCTCTCTTTACCTCACTTATCGCTGAATCCTCACCATTCTCCCTACCTCATTGCTGCATTTACCCCTCTCTCCAACTACCGATATATCAAGCCCGTTTGTCTATCCAAGCTCTCTCTATCTAACCCTGTCTAGCGACCCTCTCTCAAATGCAATTCTCTCCACCCAAACCCCTCTGCCTCTCTTACAATCCCACCTCTCTCTCTCCCTTTTTCGCACACTACCTCTAACCCCTCTCTCACACCATCCAAGGTCTCAATGATCTTATCTTTCTTTTGTTACTTTACCTCTCCACATTGCCTTTTAGACATCCACTCCCTCACACAGTACCTTTTTCACTACCTCTTTTTCCATACCTCTACTTGTTTCCTTGATCATTTCCACCTCTCGCTCAATATTCCTCTCATTACCTCCGAGTATAGTCTTCCTCGCCACATGACTAACAAAGTGAGCTTCAGCTCCACACCAGAACCCTCCAAAGCAAAAGTCAGCCTCCCATGCCTCCCATCCCTTCCCAATATGGCCGACCCATTACACCCCTGACCTCTATAAGAGGCGGGCCGGCCCAACCCATCAGCCTGAAACTACCAAGCAAAAACATGAAGCCGATAGCCAGACAGGGAGGGGGGGATGGGAACTCATGTGGCGAGGAAGACTATACTTGGAGTAATGACGATTACTGGTAAGTAACCGGGGCATTACTCTCTGTACCACCTTCTTTATTTCAGCTCACCCTCTCTACCTCACCTCTCTTTACCTCTCTTTCTTTATACATATATCTATCTCACCTCTGCAGTTTTAGGAGCTAAGTGAATATCGTTCATTTTAATAATATGCACTTGTTCATTAAAAATCCTCTTTCCTAAAATGGAACAGGCTGTTTAAACGGTTAATTCAGCAAAAATATTGGGTTTGCAAGATATAAATAGCACAAATAGAAACAGTTTTATCAGTTTGCATGGAAGCTTGCTTCTGATTCTGTTTGTGTTGGAGGCCAGACACAGTGAGCTTTCAGCATTTTTTCAGTGACTTCTTTTTATAAATACTTAAAGTATAATTCACTATTGTTTGATATCATGAGAGCTAGAAACAGCTGAAAACTGTAACAAAATCAAAGCTGTTCAGTCGTTAAGATTGCACTACCTAAAATGCCTCCACTGGATACATTCACTGCTCTTCTTGTATACACTTATCCTATTGTATTAAGTTGCTGTGCACTGCTCAGAATAAATATCTCTCTGTAACATTGATTCCATATTAGCAGGTTCCAGTGTGGACACTATGGGGCATATGTACAAGCCCCTATCACCACGGGAACGTCACTTTTTCAGACATTCCTGTGGTGATAGGGCTTCACCTTATTTACAAGGCAGCTTGTACAGAAGGCCTCCTTTCATGCTATGTTTAATGTGAAAGGAGTGGGCAGTGGGTGTTGCGGTGGGCGTTCCACCACCACACCCATTCATTTTAACACTGCCTCCTATTTTGAAAGGCAGCATACATAGGAGGCAGCGCCAAAATTAAGACCAAGAAAACTTGGTCTTAAGTTGGCAAAACGAAGAGAAATGCTTTATTTCTCCTTGTTTTTGCTTTTTCCATGTGTGCTGCCCTGTACAGCACACATAGAAAAGTAAACACTTTGGATTGTTTATGTGTAGGAAGGTGACCCTTCCTGCACATAAACAATCTGTAAAAAAAAAATACTTTTTGTAACTTCCATATGTGCTGCAAGAAGCAGCATACATAGAAGTGACAAAATGGCAGGAAGAGTCACCTTCCTACATATAAACAATCCTCCCCCGCACTTAGACCCCTTTGCACTATAGTGCAAGGGTACCTGCGTTGGCACCACACTGCTAAGTGCAGCGCCAGGGCAGGGGAAAAGCAAGGCTGCACCATATCTTTGTAAATACGATGTAGCCTTGCGTTTCTGAAGTGGCGGAGTGAGGCGTTAAGCCATGACGGCTAACGCCTCACTCCGCCACTTCTATATATATGGCCCTATTTATTTTCTTTGGCCCTGAATGTGTGTATTCTGTATCTTTGAAGGTGCTGAGAATCTAGGTTCAATTCTAAAATATGTTACACTATATAGATAAATTAATACAAATATATACATATCTAAAGTATATGTGTTTCATAGGCCATTAGCCATGTGCTTAGCCACAGGAGTCTGTGGCATTCACCTTCTCAAGTGAGGTAGGCATTTCAAACACTGCAGGTCTAAGGACACAGTTTGCATACAATTGTTTTACATAGAACCTTGCCCATAGCTCAGTGCTGGAGCTCTGTGAGGTATCCTTTCCATCAAGGATCCATGGGTCATTTGTGACATCTTCAACCAGCCCTAACCTTTCAGCATCTGGACATGGCTGGACTAACCTATACAGCAATCTAGTAATATCTGAAGTGTTAGTTTGACATATTAGCGTATAGGTGACTTAGTGGCGTAACAAAAGTTGAGGTGGTCCCCGGCAAAGTAGATGGTAGGACCCCCTTACGGAGTCAGTAAGGAGCTCTCCGGCTAGGGTACTGTGCTGAGTGGGCCCTCTGGCACTCTGCCCCCCCCCCACACACACACACACTGTGGGGGCTGCAGGGGCCTCTGGCATTTCACTGAGGCTACTGTTTTGGGCTGTTTGTGGGCCTGTTTTATGGTCTTGTGGGCCGGTTTTTCTTGTTGATTTCTCTGGTATTACCACAAACATTGCCTGCAGCAAGCATGAATGCAAGCACATCCCATACCATGTAAAACACCTACACAGCTTATCTTTACACACGTTTTAAATTGCCCTGATTTGCAAATGTGGGCCACTTTTTTAGCTATGTGATTCACTAATGGGCCACTTTTAATTTGGTGCGTGCCTGGGCCAGTTTTCTGTCCTGGTCCAGCCCAGTTTCTGGAGCTTGCGTACTTGGATGTTTGAGCACATGTGTACAATGTTACATCAGACTGTGAGAGAGGTGGCTGTGGTACCCAAATATTAAAATTATCAGTTTATGATACTATCGAAACTACACATATTTTTTGGATACAGTAAAAAAAATAATACTCAGCGCCAGGATACCCTCTTGGGTGATAGTGCGCTACCAATCTACATAACACACAATGGGGCATATTCTCAAGAAGGTGTGATAACCATCACAAAATTAACTTAACGCATCTTTCAACATGGCAGTCTATCACGGGAAAATTATGCTGTGTTAACTAAGTATTAACAACACGGAGGCACCATGCAATAGGCCCCCGACAACGCGTCAAATGTCCATGCTAAAGTCAACGCGACGCCGCAAAAATGCAAAACACAAACGTCAAAAAAGTTGCAATGAGGCCAATCGCGATACAAAAAGCAGCAAAAACCAGTGGCAGGCCTGCAAATCCCACGCATCTGGTGGGAAAATGCACCATAAAAGCAACAAAAAGAATACACCAAAAACATATAAAAGTGTATAGCAACGTGGATATACCCTTACCGATTGCAGTGTTCAAGGCGCAACCCACAAGCCCCACAGATCACCAGCAAGGGACAACGGGGTCGAGGAAGGCCAAGAAGAAGAGGGAGAGGAAGATGGGGAGCAGTCCACAGGAAAACCAGACCAGCTTCACAGAGGTGATAGAACACTACCAACAACTAACCCACAATTACACCAACGTGAATGCAGTCAGAGTGTCGAGGAGGCCAATGGAGGAGGCCAAGAGGCACTAGCATAATGTGAAAAGCCAAGCCAAGCACAAACCCACTGCCAACAGGAAGGCAGCAACCATGACAGGAGGTTGGAGCCCTGCGCCACACAGGAGGAGCTGGAAGAAACGGAGGCCACAGTCAACAGTGTGGAGACGGTCCAAGGAGATGTGAGTCAGGACAGAGCTTGATAGGACCTGACACAACAACAACAGGGTGAGGAATGACCAGGGACTGGGGGCACGGGCGGGCGGATAGGCACAATGGCACACATGCACAATGATGTGTAGCACACTGCACACCCACAATGACCTGGGATCATGTCCCTGATACCCTTGGCACACTGCAGCACACACACACATAGCAAGAACAGCACATCCACATTGACGACAATGTGGTACAATGTGCAACCCCGACACTGCAGAACTCCAACACTGAAGCCCTAGAACAGCTCCTGGACATCCTAGGCAACCCACTCCCAGGAGCAGGGAAGACAAGCTACATAGAAGAGAGCCCAACTCCTGCACAGACCACACAGCAGGAAGCACCTACCACCACGCCAGGCCGACAACAACTCACTGAGGCACACATGGCATTCCAATGCCAGGTGTCAGAATGCCAAAATAAGGTGACCAAACAAGTGCAGGTAGGGTCAGAGCCCATGGAAGCTGAAATAGTGCACATACGTGGGTGTCCAATATCCATCACAGACCACATACACCACACAAAGGATGCCCACACCGCGACAGAGACACATGCATGTGCACATTTCCTGTACTGAGCAGCATCCAGAGGACTGCTAATATCATACAGCTGCTGCAAACACAACACTCATTCTGAGAAAACAGAGATATTAAATACCCACCTGTGGCATGCCACACCATAGCCCAGAGGATACGATCAGCCCCTTTACCTGTGGAAGACCCTGTCATACCTGTGTATCGTGATGCGCCATAGCCCAGAGGCGGTAACCACCTTAATTCTTTATGTGTAGGAGTGGCTTGTGCTCCAAAGGGGACCACTGTCAGGAATGGGGCTAGGATTTTCAAAGTCAATCCAAATAGTATTTTTCTCAATGGAGCTCTCTACGGTGTCAACACTAGGCTCCTTCCTTGCGTCACATTACGGAAGCCTCAGTCGTAAGTGTTATACTTCACTCATCTGGAGCAAGACACTCACTCAGAAGAGAAACTTCAACACTCATGCTTCTCCAAATACAAATCATCTCTGCTACAAATGCTTTGCTGTATAACGATCAGAGTCAAAGACAGATAGGGACCAAAAAAACACAATAACAAGAGGTCCCTACAACCGATAATACGTCCAGGGGCGGCTCCTCCACTAGGGCGGAGGAGCGTCGCCCCACTACTTCCTTGCAGTGCGAAAAGCAGAAACAAAAAATGGTAATAACTTCCAGTTACTTTTATTTTATGTTTGGTTGCGGGTGGGAGGGTGGGCGGGCCTGATTTGCAACCAGGGCAGGGGAGGAGTGGTGTGCCTGCCCACTCCTGAGTGTGCAAAGACTGTTTGATCGGCCCCCTGGGTCGCCCAAACCAGTCATGAGCACTCTGCCCTTCTACATGTAGGCTGCATTGCAGCCTGCATGGAGAAGATGGACTCCCCATAAGCAGCTGGCTAGGTGGCGTCCCGACCAATCTTAACACTGCTTTCAGAGTTGTGATTGGTCATGGGGAGGGAGCCTGGCTGCTGGCCTCCTGTTCCTGCCAGAGGCAGTAAAGCAGGAGAGCAGGAACAATGAAGATGCGGGACCCGGCCGGCGGAAGGTTACGCTTACTTATTTTTTTCATTCTTATTTTTAAATTAACCCCTGTGTGACCTCCCCGCGTAAACCCCCCCCCCCTCCCCCTCCCCTCCCCCCCCCCCCCCCCCCCCCTCCACTTGTGAGCCATGCCAGGCTGCGACCAATTACGTCTAATTCAATTTAAGCCCTGGGCTACAGTAGAAAGTCTTCAGTAAAAGCTTGCACTATCTCGTTCCAAGAGGGACCCGAATGTTGCTATGGTTGAACATGAAACAGAGTTTCAGATGAGAAGAATTGAAGAACTTTATTGAGACTTTATTGTAGAGGCAGATTTAAGCCACTGTGCAATTCTGAAGCGCTTTAGCAATCTGGCAAAAGGTTATTTTTGATGAACTGGTTGTAAGCCTAGGTCGATGCTGTTGAGATTTAGCTCAGTAGATGTGCAAGGATGTCACCAGATTGCAACAATGTTATAGGGGTAATTCACAAAGGCATGTAATGGTACATACAACGGTCCTCCTGAAGTAATAAGTCATGGACTCTTACGTATGTAAGGGTACTCTAGAAATTGTGCCGCTACCCTACGGACTGTGTTTGCTCGCGCTGAACTGCTTTCAAAAATTGTATGTAATTGATGTATTTGACGTGATTGTAAACTTAAAATACCAAAGTTTGCACTCTGCTACACATGTTCCCTAGCGGTCTCCTGAGCACACCCGTCGGCCTTAGCCAATCACGCAGGGTGGGCGAGAAGCCATAGGCGGGAAATCTGTACTAATGTCCTCTGCAGCACAGGAGCGCCAAAGGCGAGCCAAAGGCACGCCCGTCTGCGCCCGTCCACGCCCAGACGGGCCCAGGGACCACAACCCATGCCAAATTTCCTGCAGACAGCTGTTTGCTCGCATTGAACTGCTTTTAAAAATTGTATGTAATTGAAGTATTTTGCGTGATTTTAAACTTAAAATACCAACGTTTGCACTCTGCTACACAGGTTCCCTAGCAGTCTCCTGAGCACACCCCTTGGCCTTAGCCAATCACGCCGGGTGGGGGAGGAGCCATAGGCGGGGAATATGTACTATTGTACGCTGCAGCGCAGGAGCGGGCACTCTAGAAATTGTGCCGCTACCCTGCGGACTGCTGTTTGCTCGCGCTGAACTGCTTTTAAAAATTGTATGTAAATGATGTATTTTACGCGATTTTAAACTTAAAATATCAATGTTTGCACTCTTCTACACAGGTTTCCTAGCAGTCTCCTGAGCACCCCATCGGCCTTAGCCAATCACGCAGGGTGGGCGAGAAGCCATAGGCGGGAAATCTGTACAAATGTCCTCTGCAGCACGGGAGCGCCAAAGGCGAGCCAAAGGCAAGCCCGTCTGCTCCCGTCCACTCCCAGACGGACCCAGGGGCCACAAACCATGCCCAAATCCACACGTACTCCTCAGAGGAACTTAAAAAATTACATCAGTCATCACTCTCACTCGACCCTGTCATTCGTACGCGCCTGAGCCTCACTGAAATCCTGCAGACACAGAGATCCTTCCCAGAAATCTCCGAACCCATGTCTCACACACCCTGCCCTCTGGGTGCTACCAAACGTAAGCACTCAGCACTGCGTGTATATTGCCTTAATACCCGGCCCTTAGTCAAACATCAGCTTGATGTTTTCCTGCTCCTAGTGTCTGAAAAGCCAGACATCTTTCTTGCAACGGAAACATGGCTGACCCTCGACTCCACCCCTGATATCCTGGCAGCATTGCCAAACGAAACCTACATTCTTCACGTGAATCGCCCACCAGGAAATATGGGTGGTGAAGTAGCAGCAATCATCCATCAAGACAATAAATTCACTGCCATCAGCTCCTTAAGTCTCCCTGCAGTGGATAACAACATCATCAAATTAGAGTACAACTCTGCCCCGCTTATTTGTGTCCTGGTGTAGAGGCCCCGCAGCACATGCCCCTGTTCCCTCTTTCGCTGAGTGAACAAAAGCCAACCTTGTAACAAATTATGCTAAAGTATTATTAATAGGTGACCTAAATTACTGGTCTAAGGATACACTCAGCGGGCCCCAATCTGCTGAACTAACTGACCTCTTAACCAATCTAAACTTTACCCAGCATCTAACATCAGCCACACACACCAAAGGACACATATTGGACCAAGTCTGGACCACTAATCTCACTGTGTCCGCACCCATGATCCTACCATGTATATGGTCTGACCACCACCTAATAAAATTCACGGTAACGCTGCCTATCAGCAGGAAGTCCCCCAGGGCCAAGGGGGGTGTAATTAGGAAATGGAGAGCCCTCAATAAACAGGATTTTCTCACTGGCCAGTTCAACTCCACCTTTGGACCCCGATGTTGATCTCCTGGAAGCAAATATCTCAGCCTACCTTTTAGCGGCTAGTGATAGGCATGCCCCGCTTAAACAACTAAAAAGAGCTTGCCGCCCTGATGCACAGAAATGGTTCTCTAATGAACTGAAAGAACAAAAACGTGCCCTCTGTCAAAAAGAAATGAAATGGAGACAGAACTACTGCCCGGAAGGAAAATGCCACTATTCGGGAGCACGGAAATTATATAATAAAGCCAATACTATAGCGAAGGCCGCTTATTTCTCCTCAAGAATTTTAAACTCTAACAATAGGTCAAAGGAAATCTTCTCTATTGTTAACGAACTATCCAACGAAGATAGAGTCATACCTAAACCCACACCTACCCAAGCACTATGCGATTCTTTAAACAACTACTTTCTGGAGAAAATCTCTAACATTAAAGCCACCATCCCAATACCCATCCCCAATGAGACACCCCTTGTCACGTCGAGGAACCCCTCTACCTTGGATCACTTCCCGGCCATCAACACCGAGACCTTCCTGGACTTGTTGTCCGGAGTAAAATCCGGCTCTACCATGGATTGCTTCCCACCCCACATCGTAAAAGACACACTCTCCGCCCTGTCGAGTCCCGCTATGACCCTCCTGAATGAGTCTCTCTCACAGGGCTGTGTCATAAAGCATTCAAACACACAATTATGGTCCCTCTCCTAAACAAAACGGGAGCAGACCCCCAAAACGTGTCAAATTACCGGCCCATATCCTTGCTCACTTATCTGACCAAAGTACTGGAAGCCCACGCGGCAAAGTGCTGGTCCAACTTCATGGAACAGTCTGACTACTTAGATCCACACCAAGCAGGATTCCGTCTGGCCCATTCCACGGAGACAGTAATTTTGGTAGTCCTGGATTTTTTACGAGATAAAGCTGGCAGAGGTATTCCACAGACCCTTGTGCTATTAGATCTATCTGCCGCCTATGACAGTGACGATCATGGCATTCTGAGGGACTGTGTCAGGCAGATAGGCATCCAGAGCTCAGCCTTCAGCTGGATTAGCTCCTTCCTCGAAGGCCGCACCCAAGCAGTACGCTTAGCCCCATTCACAGCCACTAAGCTAACATCCACATGTGGAGACCCACAAGGATCCTCACTATCCCCCCATCTGTTGAATCTTTAACTCTTACCTTTGATTCAGTCCCTGAAGGAAATGAATGTGACTACCTTCAATTATGCCGATGATCTACAGCTAATGTTCACCATAGATAACTCACCTAACTTAATCCTCGAATTCCAGGCCACCATGCTTTACATCCGCCGCTGGATGGATCTAAACCATCTAAAACTCAATCCAGGCAAGACTGAACTAGTTCTGACAGGGAACAGCTAGATCTTCTAGGGCCCACACTACTGGCCTTTCGGAACTTGGATCCCCCGCTGTGCCCTCTACCTCTGTCAAAAGCCTAGGAGTCACGATTAATAACGACCTATCCTTAAGATCTCAAGTCGGGCGGTGGTCTTGTCCTGTTTCTTTCAGCTTCGAAAGATAAGAAAAATCAGCTGTCTGCTCACTCACGCAGCACTGACACAGGTTGTGATAGCCTTGGTGCTATCACACCTATACTATGCAAACTCAATCTACCTAGGCATGCCACTCTTCCTAATCAAGCGGCTACAGATGGTTTAGAACCAAGCAGTGAGACTGATCCCCCAGCAAACCGGATGGCAATCGGCCAGACCTCTCTTGGAAAAACTACACTGGCTCCCTATCCCCTAACGCACTGCCTTTAAGACGGGATGTCTAATTTAAACGTCTCTTCATGGGTGGAGCCCTAAATTCATTAACAACCTCCTACCTAGATACACTCTGTTGGAACTGGGGTAGCCTGGCCTAGGGCAAGACTAGCATATCAGAGGCACAGTGCAAAGGTTGCAGACCACCCAAAAGTAATTCCACGCAATAGCACTCAAAAAGAAAACACTACACCAAAAATGTGGGAAAATACGTACTGCTTTATATAAAAATAAATCTTCGCTCTTTGAATTCACAATCTTACAGTTTAGGCATTACAATTCTGTCTTGAAAACATTTACTATACTCTTGAACTCCTATCACACGTTTGCATTCAGTATATACAGTACTTTATAGTAAATCAGGCTAAATACTAATCCGCTAGAATCTTGGGAGAGAAAGCTACCACTTAATATAAACAAATGCAGATATCATAGAATTAATAGCAATCTTTTCAGCAGAGTAACTGGCATTAAGAATCCGCATTAATAATATCTTTCATCATATTTAGATGTCATGTACGTCAGTAGTGCCACCTCCAGAGATGTTAACCTGCTTCAGTTGCTGTTATCAATAGAACATTGCATCAGACTCCAGCATCAATATTCTGCATTCAATTCTGTAAATATTCTGAGATATGTAGCTGGACTTTAACATTAATTAACTTTGGCTTCCATATAGTGCCCTTATTCCTCCTCCCACAGTTCCTCCCACTCTCCTAACAACTCAACAGTCACTGTGAGGATTCAGAACTACAAGATGTTCAAAGGGCATTAACAGTCTCTAAGAGAAGCTGTTTTCTAATCTACTCAGCCGGCCCCACCTCTTCTCCACAGCTGAGGGCAATGACCAGAGTTAAGTTATCCCCTGTTACTCAGAACTCCCCAGGGGCCCCTCTTCTCTACTCCTTACTTCAGCGTGGAGACGATGCTGTCCCAGTCCCCACGCGTCGCTGCTGCTTTAAGGCTCCTTCGCGGTCTCCAATGCCTCACTCTACTTCCTCCCGCCGTGCCAGCTGCTTACTTGATGCTGGGGCGGAGGAACGACGGAGAACACAACTCCCCCCTTCCCGCTCGCGCCAGCTCCTTCCTGAGGCGCTCGTGCGGGGGGAAGACGAAGCCACACACCTCAGCCTCTGCTCGGCTCCTCACCAGGAAGGATCGGTCCCACGGCGCGTCGATCAATCTGGCAGCACTCGACGATCCAGAGACGCTCCCTCGGCGCCTCTCCTCAAGGCAGACACTCCCTCGCCGGGCATGCGCGGAAGCGCTCGCTCTTGTCCTGCCTCTCCCGGCGGCCGCTCCCAGGAAGGACACTACTCGCCTGGGCCTGCTCGGTCCTAGGCCCCTCCTGTGGGGATTGTGATCGCGACAGCGGGCATGCGCGAAGGCGCTTTTGAGGAGTGTCTCGCCCTTCCCTTTCTAAGGGAGACAGTACTCTTCCAGGCAACGCGCCAGCAGCGCGGAAGGCGCTCCGGGGGTCACGTCCACAGAGAGAAGCCTCTCAAGCTCAGTGGATCCCGGGGCAGGCGCTGCCTACAGAAACCAGCTCCCTTCACCAGGCACTCCAGTGACCGGCCAGCTGCACGAACAACCAGGACTTTCCAGGGAACCAGGGGACAAGTCTTCCTCAGCACCCAGGAAGGTAGGAGAACTGTGCTAGTTCGTTTCCTTAACCTCAGCGCCCACTCTGCCAGGTCCTTTTAGTGCTCAAGTTGAGAAAGGGGTTGAGATCTAGGGGAGAAGGCTATCCTTCCTGAGTCTCCTTCTGCTGAGTCTCCTTCTGCTGGGCAGAGGACTGCGCACCGCAGCACTGCAGTCTCCTTCTCCTTGGACTTCCCCTGTATAGTTTGGACAAGGGGCAAGCTAGGCGCCCAGGGTCTCCAGTAACCCTTCACAGCGGGGTCAGGACAAGTAACCCAAAAGGGGATAATGAGGTGACAACCCAAGGCAGCTTCCCTATCTAGGAGGTCAACCCTATGTCTAACCTCTCCCACCCTTAGCTACAGCCTGTCCTCCAGCTGACTTCCACAGGTAGACAAAATGGCTGCCTCGCATTCCGCCTTATATAGGCTGCCCTTCAGTGGTCCAGAATGGACCAGAAGGTTCTAGAATGCCCTATGCTAGGCTATGGCCAAGTTCTGGGTGTGACAGTTGGGGCAGTTGGTGGCCACCATTTTAGGTGGTGCCAACTTTCCTGTCAGAACAGGCCTCTGGGCCTGAGGTAAAAGATTATGAGGGGGAGAAAGAACACCTATCCCCCTGGCCAACACCTACAAAAAGTCAGTAGACAAAAAATTATCAAGGGTATGAGGGGCAAAAAGGGGACAAAATAAATAATAATTAGGAGGGACTTCGCCAAAAAGCCAGACAGGTCTAACACGCGTCCCCCCCAGCTGAAAGTGGGGAGAACTACCCAACCCCTTGGGAGTCCTCATCACTAAGGCGGAAATACCTGGAGAGACCGTCTGCATTGGCGTGGTCCACTCCAGGCCGATGTTCCACCCGGAAGTCCATTCCCTGTAGGGAGATGGACCAACTCAACAACTTGGGATTTTCCCCCTTCATCTGCATCAGCCAACGAAGGGGTCGGTGGTCAGTCTGAACCAGGAAGTGCGAGCCAAAGAGGTATGGCCGCAGCTTCTTCAGAGCCCACACCACCGCAAAAGCTTCCCTCTCAATGGCACTCCACTTCTGTTCCCGGGGAAGCAGTCTCCTGGATAAGAAGACTACAGGTTGATCCAGGCCCTCTTCATTCAGTTGCGATAACACTGCCCCAATGCCATGTTCTGATGCATCTGTTTGGACAATGAACTCCTTGGAGAAGTCTGGGGCCTTCAGGACCGGTGCCGCACACATTGCCTGTTTCAACTTCTCGAAAGCTTGCTGACAAGCTCCCGTCCAAACTACCCGTCGAGGTTGTTTCTTGGAGGTGAGCTCTGTGAGGAGCGCTACAATAGTGCCATACCCCTTCACAAAGCGACAGTAGTAACCTGTGAGGCCCAGGAAAGCTCGGACCTCAGTCTGTGTCTTGGGGAGTTCCCAGGCCATGATTGCCTCAATCTTCGCCTGCAGGGGCTGCACAGTCCCCCTACCCACCAAGTGTCCAAGGTACACAACCGACCCCTGCCCAATCTGGCATTTGCTGGCTTTGATGGTCAATCCAGCTTGTCTCAGGGCCTGGAGAACTGCCTGCAAGTGCTGCAGATGGTCCTCCCAACTGCTACTGAAGACAGCAATGTCATCCAAGTAAGCAGCAGAGAAACTCTCCAATCCAGAGAGGACCTGGTTCACCAGCCGCTGAAATGTGGCAGGGGCGTTCTTGAGCCCAAAGGGCATCACACAGAACTGGTAGTGTCCCTCAGGCGTGGAGAAGGCTGACCTTTCCCTTGCTCCATCTGTCAAGGAGATCTGCCAGTACCCTGAAGTGTGGTCAAAGGTACTCAGATATTGGGCAGCTCCTAGCCGGTCAATCAATTCATCCGCCCTAGGGATCGGATGAGCATCAGTCTTGGTTACTGAATTCAGTCCTCGGTAATCCACACATAACCTCAGTTCGGGTGTGGTGCCTGGTGGTGCGGCTTTTGGCACGAGCACCACCGGACTGGACCAAGGGCTGTTGGAAGGTTCAATTACTCCCAGCTCTAGCATCTTGGCAACTTCTCCATGGATGCTAGCCTTCACCTTGTCAGACAGCCGGTAGGTCTTCGACTTCACTGGTGGGCTGTCTCCTGTGTCCACGTCATGGGTACACAGGTGGGTCCTTCCCGGGACAAGGGAGAACAATGAAGAGTACTGCTCCAGGATCTGGCGGCAGTCCTCCCGTTGCTCAGGAGTTAGAGTAGGAGAGAGAATCACTCCCTCCACTGACCCATCCTTCTCTTGGGACGAAAAGAGATCTGGGAGAGGTTCGCTTTTTGCTTCCTCTTCCCCATCAGTCACCATCATCAACATGACTTAGGGCCTCTCATGGTGGGGCTTGAGTCGGTTGGCATGCAGCACCCGTAGGGGCTGTCGAGGGGTCTTAAGGTCCACCAGGTATGTGGCCTTACCCTTCTTCTCCAACACCTCAAAGGGGCCTGTCCAGCGATCCTGGAGGGCGCTAAGCTCTCCAGGCTCCATCACCCACACTTTCTGTCCAGGCTCCAATTCCACCTGGTGAGCATTGTGGTCATACCACTCCTTCATGACTGCCTGGCTGGCCTCCAAGTTGTCAGAAGCTTGCTTCCACAACTTCGCCATTTGGCTCCTGAAGGCCAGCATGTAGCTCACCACATCCTGGGGGGGTTTCCTGGGAGACTTCTCCTAACCATCCTTCACCAGGCTGAGAGGACCGCGTACAGGGTGCCCATACAGAAGCTCAAAGGGGCTGAAGCCCACTCCCTTCTGGGGCACTTCCCTGTAGGAAAAGAGTAAACAGGGTAGGAGGACATCCCATTTCCTCCGCAGGCTCTCGGGCAGACTTCTGATCATGCCCTGCAAACTCTTATTAAACCTCTCAACCAGTCCATTCGACTGGGGGTGATAAGGAGTGGTGAACCGGTAGGTCACTCCACACTCCTTCCACATTGCCCGCATGTAAGCTGACATGAAGTTGGTTCCCCTGTCAGACACAACTTCCTTGGGAAATCCCACTCGGGTAAAGATTCCCATTAGGGCTCTTGCCACTACAGGTGCAGTGACTGTCCTCAGAGGTATTGCCTCTGGGTACCGTGTGGCATGATCCACCAGCACCAGGATAAACCTGTGACCAGCTGTGGTTGGTGGATCTAAAGGCCCTACAATGTCGATGCCCACCCTCTCAAAGGGTGTGCTAACGACTGGAAGTGGTTCCAGGGGAGCTTTTAGCTTCACCCCTGTTTTCCCACTGGCCTGGCAGGTTACACATGTCCTACAGTAAGTGTTGGACGCCACTTTCATCTGAGGCCAGTAAAAGTGGAGGACAAGCCGTGCAAAGGTCTTGTCCTGACCTAAGTGTCCTGCCAGGGGTATGGCATGAGCCAATTCCAAAAGAAAGGCTCGGTACTGTTGCGGGACTACCAAGGCCCTTGATGAACCAGGCAAGGGTACCTTGGGTTCACTGTAGAGGAGTCCATCCTCCCAGTAAATGTGGTAATGTCCCGTAACATCACCTGCTGCTTGGGCTTCAGCCTGTCGCCTCAGTCCCTCAAGGGTGGGGCACTCCCTCTGCCCCTTACAGAAGTCCTCTCTGGTAGGACCTCCCTCCACATGCCACTGCGCAGGGATGGGCAAATCCTCCAGAGAGTCTACTTCCCCCTCCACGGACTCCTGGTCCACCACCGCAGGTGGCCGATCTGTCTCATGGGGTGTGGAAGCCGGAGCAGGCTGTCTCTGTCTCCGGGTCTGTCCCTTCTTAGCAGCGGGTTGGGCCATTGTTCCAGGCTCCAACCCAGGCGAACTCCCTCTCCGGGCAGTCGCAGACCGTGTGCTGACACAGGCCCAGTCAGGTGTACCCAGCATCGCAGAATGCGTCCGGTATTCCACCTCTCTCCAAGTGTTATGTTCCATGTCATTCCCCAACAGACAATCGACTGGCACGGCAGGGCTTACGGCAACTCGAAGTGAACCTGCAACCCCCTCCCACTCAAAGGGAACCTCAGCCACTGGATAGTGGCCCATTCTGCCGTCAGCCATCGCGGCGGGTGGAGTACATTAGGAACAACCTGCTCTGGGGACACCAGCTGACTTCTCACCATAGTCATACTGGCTCCTGTATCCCTCAGAGCCTCCCCTCTCTGGCCATTGATGGTAACCCATTGCCCATACTTTGTAGTATTTGGGGGCACCTGGATCTTTGGCACCATCTCCCGCTCTCCCAGGGACACTAAGGTGACACCCGCCCACTCACCCCCCTTATCTAAGGGCAACTCCTCCCCGAGCGCTACACTAGCTACTCCCGGTGACTTTCCTCCGGTGGGAGGGGGTGGTCTCTTTGGGCATCTGACATCCCCCTTATAATGTCCAACACCACCACATTCAAAACAGTGGAGAACCCTGGGCTGCTGGCTTTGGCCAGGATTAGGGTTTCTGGGCGGGTTTGCCCTAGGGGTGAAACCTGCTCCCTTCCCTTGGAAGTTATTTTGGGGACCTTTAGAGAACTCTTTCTTTTTCTCCCCCCCCTCCTTCTTCTGGGGGGCGCCCTGTCCGGCTTTTTGAGATTCCCCTCCAGTCCCCTTTGAGGACACCCGGGTACTTGTCCAGATGTCCGCCTCCTCTGCAAGCTTCCGGGGATTGGTCAGCTTGCTGTCCACCAGGTGTTGGCGCAGCTCGGGAAAACATTTCTCGAGGAGGTGTTCTCTCAAAAATAGATCGTACAGCCCCTCATAATCTTTTACCTCACTGCCCTTGACCCAACCCTCTAAGGCCTTCCTGGCGTAGTCAAGGAAGTCCACCCAGTTTTGAGTGCTTAATTTGTGGCTCCCCCTAAACTTCTGTCGGTACCTTTCTGGGGTAAGCCCGAACTTCCTTAACAACGCCAGCTTCATGGTGGGGTAGTTAGTTTGTTCCTCTGTTTCCAGGGCCAGCAAGGTGTCCCGACCAGCAGGAGGCATGTACCTGTACAAACCACCCCCCCAGTGCTTCTCCTGCACCCCATGAACCCTCAGAGAAACCTCATAAGCAGCCAGCCACTTAGCTATATCGTCCCCCTGACTGAAGCTCGCTATCAGGTCTTTTGGTAAATGGGGTTTGGTCTCCCTGGCTGACTCCTTTGGTTCGCTGCCACCATTCCTACTAGGAGAGGACCCCCGTCGCAGACTTTGGAGCTCCAGTTCCTTCAGTCTAAACTCGTGGGCCATCCTCCTCTCCTCTTTCTCCTGCTCCAACTTAGCCAACTCCCACCTTAACTGTCTTTTCTCCCTCCTATCGGTGAGCTCGGCTTCCGTTAGGCTTCCCCCAGAGATGCTACTGCCCCTTCTGGAGTAGGACACTGGTCCTGGGAGTAAGTTTTCCCCTTCAGTGTGGAATAACTCTTCTACCTCCCCCACCGTGTCCTGGTCGGCCTCTTCCTCCTCCTTTCCTTGGTGTGCCTCCACCCAAGCCCTAAGACTGGTCTGGAGCTCCCCCTTCCTGGCAGCATGTTTGAAAAATACCCCCATTTGTTGGCAGAACATTTTCAATTGTGACACGGAATAGACCTCTAGGTTTTCCACAGCGAACTCCATTGTGAGTCAGGCAAACCTAGATACACACCAGAAATTTCAGAGTTGCAAGGGCAACCTAAAGCCAACTCCACCCACCACCAGGAATAAATTTGGAAAAATCAAAAAGACTAATTGGGAGGGCCGCAAGGAGAAAACTCCTGGTGTAGGTTTAGTGTTTTACGTCAAATTACTAGTGAGTAGCTGCAACCAAGTCAGTATCCCACCGCTAGGCACCAATATGTTGGAACTGGGGTAGCCTGGCCTAGGGCAAGACTAGCATATCAGAGGCACAGTGCAAAGGTTGCAGACCACCCAAAAGTAATTCCACGCAATAGCACTCAAAAAGAAAACACTACACCAAAAATGTGGGAAAATACGTACTGCTTTATATAAAAATAAATCTTCGCTCTTTGAATTCACAATCTTACAGTTTAGGCATTACAATTCTGTCTTGAAAACATTTACTATACTCTTGAACTCCTATCACACGTTTGCATTCAGTATATACAGTACTTTATAGTCAATCAGGCTAAATACTAATCCGCTAGAATCTTGGGAGAGAAAGCTACCACTTAATATAAACAAATGCAGATATCATAGAATTAATAGCAATCTTTTCAGCAGAGTAACTGGCATTAAGAATCCGCATTAATAATATCTTTCATCATATTTAGATGTCATGTACGTCAGTAGTGCCACCTCCAGAGATGTTAACCTGCTTCAGTTGCTGTTATCAATAGAACATTGCATCAGACTCCAGCATCAATATTCTGCATTCAATTCTGTAAATATTCTGAGATATGTAGCTGGACTTCAACATTAATTAACTTTGGCTTCCATATAGTGCCCTTATTCCTCCTCCCACAGTTCCTCCCACTCTCCTAACAACTCAACAGTCACTGTGAGGATTCAGAACTACAAGATGTTCAAAGGGCATTAACAGTCTCTAAGAAAAGCTGTTTTCTAATCTACTCAGCCGGCCCCACCTCTTCTCCCCAGCTGAGGGCAATGACCAGAGTTAAGTTATCCCCTGTTACTCAGAACTCCCCAGGGGCCCCTCTTCTCTACTCCTTACTTCAGCGTGGAGACGATGCTGTCCCAGTCCCCACGCGTCGCTGCTGCTTTAAGGCTCCTTCGCGGTCTCCAATGCCTCACTCTACTTCCTCCCGCCGTGCCAGCTGCTTACTTGATGCTGGGGCGGAGGAACAACGGAGAACACAACTCCCCCCTTCCCGCTCGCGCCAGCTCCTTCCTGAGGCGCTCGAGCGGGGGGAAGACGAAGCCACACACCTCAGCCTCTGCTCGGCTCCTCACCAGGAAGGATCGGTCCCACGGCGCGTCAATCAATCTGGCAGCACTCGACGATCCAGAGACGCTCCCTCGGCGCCTCTCCTCAAGGCAGACACTCCCTCGCCGGGCATGCGCGGAAGCGCTCGCTCTTGTCCCGCCTCTCCCGGCGGCCGCTCCCAGGAAGGACACTACTCGCCTGGGCCTGCTCGGTCCTAGGCCCCTCCTGTGGGGATTGTGATCGCGACAGCGGGCATGCGCGAAGGCGCTTTTGAGGAGTGTCTCGCCCTTCCCTTTCTAAGGGAGACAGTACTCTTCCAGGCAACGCGCCAGCAGCGCGGAAGGCGCTCCGGGGGTCCCGTCCACAGAGAGAAGCCTCTCAAGCTCAGTGGATCCCGGGGCAGGCGCTGCCTACAGAAACCAGCTCCCTTCACCAGGCACTCCAGTGACCGGCCAGCTACACGAACAACCAGGACTTTCCAGGGAACCAGGGGACAAGTCTTCCTCAGCACCCAGGAAGGTAGGAGAACTGTGCTAGTTCGTTTCCTTAACCTCAGAGCCCACTCTGCCAGGTCCTTTTAGTGCTCAAGTTGAGAAAGGGGTTGAGATCTAGGGGAGAAGGCTATCCTTCCTGAGTCTCCTTCTGCTGAGTCTCCTTCTGCTGGGCAGAGGACTGCGCACCGCAGCACTGCAGTCTCCTTCTCCTTGGACTTCCCCTGTATAGTTTGGACAAGGGGCAAGCTAGGCGCCCAGGGTCTCCAGTAACCCTTCACAGCGGGGTCAGGACAAGTAACCCAAAAGGGGATAATGAGGTGACAACCCAAGGCAGCTTCCCTATCTAGGAGGTCAACCCTATGTCTAACCTCTCCCACCCTTAGCTACAGCCTGTCCTCCAGCTGACTTCCACAGGTAGACAAAATGGCTGCCTCGCATTCCGCCTTATATAGGCTGCCCTTCAGTGGTCCAGAATGGACCAGAAGGTTCTAGAATGCCCTATGCTAGGCTATGGCCAAGTTCTGGGTGTGACAGTTGGGGCAGTTGGTGGCCACCATTTTAGGTGGTGCCAACTTTCCTGTCAGAACAGGCCTCTGGGCCTGAGGTAAAAGATTATGAGGGGGAGAAAGAACACCTATCCCCCTGGCCAACACCTACAAAAAGTCAGTAGACAAAAAATTATCAAGGGTATGAGGGGCAAAAAGGGGACAAAATAAATAATAATTAGGAGGGACTTCGCCAAAAAGCCAGACAGGTCTAACACACTCCATCTCTCAACTTCCGCTCAGCACATCTCCATTTACTTACCACCCATGACTTCAAGCTAAAACGACAGGGAGGATGCAGGTTTGCATCCCTGGCCCCATGACTGTGGAATTCCTTCCCTCCGGAGATTCAGTCATGTACTGACCTTCTGAGTTTTAGGAAAATGCTTAAAACTTGGCTGTTCGTGCAGGCCCACTCTCCATTGGTTCCGGCAAGTTATAGAGTTAGAGCCATGAAACCTCTGTGTGTACGTGTGTTGGATATATTTTTTATAACATAACATAAAACAGTCCTCCTGTAGTTATACATTACGTACACTTATATGTCTTTCTCAATGGCCATAAAACATCTTAAATGGGAATATTGAGGGAGTATTCCAATATTAATAGTTCAAATAAAATGGGCTGTGCCTACTTTGTACTTTTACTAATAGGACTTTCACATTTTGGGACAGATTCACAAGGCACGTAAGAGTATGTAAAAGAGCACCCCTGAAATAATACTTTCCGTAAGTGATCAGATGATGAGGCAATTAATTAAAGCACTTTATAGCGGTCGCAGATATACGGCATGACAGAGCACAAACAATTTATTAGAAAGAAAAACTAAACCTCATTCTAGCCTTCCAGGGCCTGTATTTAAATCTAGCACAGACAAGCACACAGATTTGGGTTTAAGTGGCAGTTGGGTACGTGCAGTGTTTTCCGGAATGCCAAGAAAGCCGCTTTCAAGGACCGACTAGATAACAACGCCCACAACAGCAAGGAATTATTCAACATCGTCAAGGAATTTACCAACCCCTCGGCCAACTCCAACGACATCACCCCCTCTCAAGCCCTCTGCGACTCCCTAGCCTCATTCTTCCACAACAAAATTGCAGACATCCACAACAGCTTCGACAACCGACCCGAAGACCAACCCACCCAACCCCCTGCAGGACCCCCACCTCCCCTGAACATCCTCAATGACTGGAAGCCAATCTCCACTGAGGACACCATCCGTCTGATGAACTCTATCCACTCAGGATCCCCCACAGACCCATGCCCTCACCACATCTTTAACAAAGCAAACTCCATCATAGCACCAGACCTCCGAGACGTCATCAACTGCTCCCTCAACTACGCAACCTTCCCGGAAAGCTGGAAACATGCCGAACTCAGCGCCCTCCTGAAGAAACCCACAGCTGACCCCACCGAACTCAAAAACTACCACCCTATCTCACTCCTTCCATTCCCGGCCAAAGTCATTGAGAAAGCGGTCAACCACCAGCTCGCCGCATTCCTCGAAACCAACAAATCCCTCGACTCCTCACAATCCGGCTTCCGAGCCAAGCACAGCACTGAAACCGCCCTCATCGCAGCAACAGACGACATTCGAACTCTACTGGACAATGGAGACACAGTCGCCCTCATCCTCCTCGACCTCTCCGCAGCCTTCGACACGGTCTGTCATAGCACCCTATTACAACGCCTCAGAAACATCGGAATCCAAGGAAAAGCACTGGAATGGATCACCTCGTTCCTTGCCGGAAGAACTCAGAGAGTCCGGCTCCCTCCATTCAAGTCAGAGGCCTCTGAAGTCATCTGCGGCGTACCCCAAGGGTCCTCACTCAGCCCCACCCTCTTCAACGTATACATGAGCCCCCTCGCGGCCATCGCACGCCAACACAACCTCAACATCATCTCCTACGCCGACGACACTCAACTGATCCTATCACTCACCAAAGACCCGTACACGGCCAAAACCAACCTGCATGAGGGAATGAAAGAAGTAGCCGAATGGATGAAGCACAGCCGTCTGAAACTGAATTCAGACAAAACAGAAGTCCTCATCCTAGGCACCTCCCCCTCCGCCTGTGATGACTCGTGGTGGCCAGAGGCCCTTGGAAAAGCACCTATCCCGACGGACCACGCACGAAACCTGGGCGTCATCCTGGATTCCTCACTCTCGATGAACAGACAAGTCAACGCCGTTTCTTCATCTTGCTACAACATTCTTCGCATGCTCAAAAAAACATTTCGCTGGATCCCCACCGAAACTAGAAAAACAGTCACTCACGCTCTCGTCACGAGCCGACTGGACTACGGAAACACCCTCTACGCCGGTACCACCGCAAAAAACCAGAAAAAACTCCAACGCATCCAGAACGCTTCAGCCAGGCTCATATTAGACATACCGCGTAAAGAACACATCTCTGGCCACCTGAAAAACCTCCACTGGCTCCCCGTCAATAAGAGGATTACTTTCCGGCTCCTAACCCACGCACACAAAGCACTCTACGAAATCGGACCCGAATGCCTCAACACACGACTGTCCTTCTACACCCCCTCCCGCCAGCTACGATCCTCCAACCAAGCCCTTGCCACTGTACCTCGCATCAACAAAACCACCATGGGAGGTAGATCCTTCTCCTACCTGGCAGCTAAAACCTGGAACTCACTTCCCACTCATCTTCGCCTTACTCAGAACCATCTAGCATTCAGAAAGCAACTAAAAACTTGGATATTTGACAAGTAACTCCCCACCCTTCCTCAAGCGCCTTGAGACCCTCTGGGTATGTAGCGCGCTATACACATTTTTTTGACTTGACTTGACTAGCTTGGGCACAAGCAATAACCATGCCACACATGGAGCTTAATATTACATGTCTTTATTCTGCTAGGTGTAATCGCAAACTCAACATTCTAAAACAAGCCTTCATTGCAATGCGCTCTGACACCTATGTCACAGCTCTATGGAGTTCAATAGGAACCAAAAGGGTTCAGCTCTAAAATATTGCAAGACACTACATCGCATAGCGGGTGCTGGTGCTGAGGACGGGCTTATCCTCGCATTATCTGAGACAACAAGGTTCCTTTAGGAAAAGAAAAACACCGCACTCCAACAAGGTTGTGTTACAGGGATTTATTCTGTGCAATTATTCACCAGTTACCACCACCAACGGGTTTCAACCTGCAATGGGTCTTGCTCACGGTCTGTGAGTCCCTCATCTCTTTCTTCTTTATATATTCTCCCATTTTTGCCAATTAGGAGGCATAATGGGATATGTAGTCTTTTAACTTTATTCACCATTTGGGGAGTTTTTGCGGCTGATTCATGCCTCAGTTCTACTTATTCCTTAGTTCTTATTCACCAGTCCAGAATATTTGCCACTTTTAACATCAGCTGATTGTCGTTTGTTGCACAGTTTGTTCTTTTCAATAAACTTTATTGATAATGCAGAACAATAACAATTTCCTGGGATTTCGATCTCTCAGTGAGTATATTCTTTTATTATTATTTCTGCATCTCCACTATATATCATTGGTCCTTGTCTCTGATTGTGTAGAGCTCAGTTCTCTTTTTTATTATTTGTAACATGGTTGTCCTTTCTTGTGGCCTCTCTGGAATCTCAATTCTTCATTTCTTTACAACGTATTTAGCCACCTGGTTTGTAATAGATGACAGTACAGTTCTTCATTGCCATTCATCCCGAAAGGGATTTTTGTCCTGAACCTCATTATCATACATGATTCCAACCTTCGTAGTTTCAAGGTTCTATTTCCACCTCGCTCATTCTTAGGTACCGTTGTCAAGCCAAAGTATTTGATGTCTTTTCTTTCTTTATACTCATGTGTTTTTAGATGTTTTACAATGGCGTAGATTGTATCCCCATTCTGTATCGCCCGTAGGTGTTCCAGTATTCTCTTCTTCAAAGGGCATATGGTACTGCCTATGTACCAAAGCCCGCAATAGCATACAATCACATAAACCACATACATTGACTCGCAAGTGATTCGGTCTGTAATTTTGAACGTTCTTCCCATGAAGTCCTTCACCTCTTTCATGTGCACCCCGCATTTGCATGCTTTGCACTTGTTACAATGCACAAATCCAGTTTGTTGACTTTGCAGCCAATTCGTTTTCTCAATTTTTGTAATTGTCAAATGGCTTTGTACCAGTTTGTCTCTTAGGGAGGGTGCCTTGCGATAGGAGATACTCGGCCTCTCACCTATTTTTGGTCCAATATCCACATCTTTCTTTAGAATATTGCAGTGTTTTTGTAAGATGATAATTATTCCATAGTTTTCTTTGCTGTAGGTAAGTACCATACGAATTGTTGTTTCTTCCACCCTTTTCTCTATTCTTTCTATAGTTTTCGATCTTTGGACCAATCTTGCCCTCTCCTCTCCCATTTTGATATAATTTTCCAGGTAACCCGTTTTATAGACGACTTATTCATCATCTGGAGTGGCAGCCGGAAGGTATTTGTCGAATACATGAACATTTTGAACAACAATGAGATTGGCTTGCAATTTACATTTAACATCAGCAATAAGGAAATCCAGTTTCTGGATGTAACTGTATATATTGAGAACAATGAATTGAAAACAAAGGTTTACAGAAAACCCACCTCAGCAAACAGCATTTTGCATGGAACCAGTTTTCACCCACCACAACTAAAGAAAAGCATCCCATACGGGGAGTTTTTGCGTATGAGACGCAATTATTCTGATGATGACCAAATGGAGAAAACCTTTGTGGAAACCGCAATCCAATTCAGGGAAAGGGGTTACCTGGAAAAGGATATCAAAATGGGAGAGGAGAGGGCAAGATTGGTCCAAAGATTGAAAACTCTAGAAAGAAAGGAGAAAAGTGTGGAAGAAACAACAATTCGTATGGTACTTACCTACAGCAAAGAAAACTATGGAATAATTAACATCTTACAAAAACACTGGAATATTCTAAAGAAAGATGTGGATATTGGGCCAAAAATAGGTGAGAGGCAGAGTATCTCCTATCGCAAGGCACCCTCCCTAAGAGACAAACTAGTACAAAGCCATTTGACATCAACGAAAATTGAGAAAACGAATTGGCTGCAGAGTCAACAAACTGGATTTGTGCATTGTAAAAAGTGCAAAGCATGCACATGGGGGGTGCACATGAAAGAGGTGAAGGACTTCATGGGAAGAAAGTTCGAAATTACAGACCAAATCACTTGCGAGTCAATGGATGTGGTTCATGTGATTGCATGCTATTGCTGGCTTTGGTACATAGGCAGTACCATATGCCCTTTGAAGAAGAGAATACTGGAACACCTATGGGAGATACAGAACGGGGATACAAACTACGCCATTGTAAAACATCTAAAAAAACATGAGCATAAAGAAGCAAAAGACATCAAATACGTTGGCTTGACAACGGTACCTAAGAATGAGCGAAGAGGAAATAGAACCTTGAAACTACGAAGGTTGGAATCACATATAATAAGGTTTAGGACAAAAATCCCTTTCGGGATGAATGGCGATGAAGAACTATACTGTCATCTTTGACAAACCAGGAGGCTAAATAAGTTGTAAAGAAATGAAGAATTGAGATTCCAGAGAGGCCAAAAGAAAGGACAATCATGTTACAAATAATAAAAAAAGAGCACTGAGCTCTACACAATCAGAGACAAGGACCAATGATATATAGTAGAGATGCAGAAATAATAATAAAAGAATATACTCACTGAGAGATCGACATCCCAGGAAATTGTCATTGTTCTGCATTATCAATAAAGTTTATTGAAAAGAACAAACTGTGCAACAAACGACAATCAACTGGAATTAAAAGTGGCAAATATCCTGGACTGGGGAATAAGAACTAAGGGATAAGTAGAACTGAGGCATGAATCAGCCGCAAAAACTCCCCAAATGGTGAATAAAGTTAAAAGACTACATATCCCATTGTAGGAACTGGGGTCACCAGTTCCCCGGGGGTAGCCTGGCACGAGCAGGTAGGCACCCGAAAGCTTATGTGTTAAGTGAGTACACAGCACACGCATCCACTGAGACAATAAACGCACACGCAATGACGGAGACCACACCAGTGAGTTTGATTAAAACAATCAAATAATTTTATCTACAGCAGAGTCAGGGTAATCGAAAATCACAGTTTCTCTATTTCATCAAAGCATTTCATCAGAGGGGAGTAAAGGGAGAAGTTCAATAACACGTCGCAATAAACATTTCATTAAAGGATTAGCATGTTATTAAACCAGAGTAAAACATTTCATTCGTTAGAATTAACCCTCTCAGAACTCTCTTGGCGCAGAGATAGGCACTTCCTTACGCCAGGGTGAACATCTCCTTAGTTAGGAAGAAACATTTCATTAGGCATTAAATAACCAGGCACCCAGCAAGGGTGAGCATAACATTAGGCAAGCAAACTCTTTAGAGATCGGGCAACATTTCATTATGCAGGAGAACTAACATCCTACCCGGTAAGCCAACATTTCATTAGGCTTGAATAAACATCTCCTTTAACCAGAATGAGCAGGCATTACTCTCATGAAGAGAGATTCAACATTTCAGTAACCAGAGTAAGCCTATATATAATCTTGTGCCTCAGGACCAGCAAAGCGATGGCACGTTTCAGCATTATTTGGAGTCCTGCCTAGCCATGACTCATTAAACATTTCATCAAGAGAGCATAAACATTTCCTGAGGCTGGAGTGAACAGCTCAGTATCTGAAGAAAACCCTTCAGTAATCACCTTGCGCAGGGATAAACACTTCCTCAGGCCAGGATAACCATCTCCCTAAACCAGAAGAACACTTCATTAGGTAAACATGCCCATTTCATTATGGAAGGTGACCATACATAAGGCTTAAATTAGTATTTCATTAATACAAGATAAACACTGCATCAGGCAACAAGGAGTATCGCATTAGGGCTGAACATTCCATTAAAGATGGGGCCACAATTCATTGGGCAGTAATAACCCTTGGTATCAGGTAAACCAACATTTCTTTAGGCCAGAATGAACATTCTCCTTAAGCAGGCCCAACCTGGCACCAGGCAACAGTAAACAATCTCTCAGCCCATATACATAACCTCTGGGCCGGCCTAGGGTGAGTGTAAGCCACCAGTTCTCCCTAACAGGGGCTATTCTCAGCAAACTCGGCCCCCCAATGGTTGTGGAGGGGTGATTGTTGGCTCTGGCCCAGTTGCGGTGGCTCCAGGGGCCAATTAGGGCCAACGGGGCCCAGTCTCAAGTTCTCCCGAGGGGAGGGGCGGTTTCGGGACCTCCTTTTCACTCCTGCGAGGCCCCGCTCTGCTCGTTTAGTACGCCCTCCCCCAGGGACGTTACCTGCGAGCTTCGGGCCTTCTCCGGTCCCCTTTCGGCAAAATCGGCAGGCAGGTAAGAGTGGGCCCTCCTGGTAGGCCTCACGCGACCTCCTCTCAATTTCCGGCCCTCCGGGGGCCTGGGCTGGCAGATGGGGGTTCTTGGGCTCCTTCTAAGCCCTCCGACGATGATAACCGACTGTTCCCGGGCCTTCTGCAGCCTCCACGGCCCGGGAACCAATCAAGATGCGGCGCAGGAGGGTCTAGGCCGCAGCGGCCAATGGCAGCGCAGCTCCGGAGGGCGTGTCAACGGCAGCCAATGGCAGGCAGTAATGGCGTGTACCGAGCCCCAGAGCCAATCCGAGGCTCGCTTGCCGGGGGCTCGGCCACGCGGCCAATCAATGCACGGCGGGGGCGTGGCTTGACGCGCCACCATCACGTGAGGCCAGCAGGACAGCTTCTTTGGGCCTAGCGTGGCCCACTTCGTACTCCGGCGGCCCTCTCCTCACACCGGTGGCCGCCGCAACAATGTCCAGAAGCGGGCCCCCCGAGGCAAGCTCCAGGCCGCAACGGCGTCCGCAGGCAGAGGCGGGGTCCGCAACACCAGGGGCAGCAGCGGCGCCACACAACAGCGCTGGGGACAGCAAGCAGCGCCTCACAGGGCTGCGGCGGTAAGTGCAAAGATGGCGCTTCGGGGGCAATGACGTCAGCGATCGCGGCGCTCAGGCCCGTATCAGGTGTCAGAGGTCCCGCTCTTGAGGGGAAAATACAGCGCTCCTCACAGGCAGCAGGTCAGCAGATACAGCGCTGCTCAAGGGGGCAATTACAACAGCGCTCAGCAGATCGGCAGTCTCCAGCGCTACTCAGGGGCACAGTAGGAGAGCGCTGGGTAGGTAGGGCAGCAGCACCAGTAGTGAGGCAGTCCAGGATGCTGGCGCAGAGAAATGGGAGAGCTTAGCAGTTCAGTCAGCAGCGCTGGTAACACAGCGCCTCGGGGGCAACAGCAATTTCTGGAGCCACAGTAGTTCTTGGTGGCACAGCGCTTCCCAGGGACCAGCAGGGGTGCGATGGGGAGGCAGTTTAGCAGTTCAGATGATGCAGGACAGGCCACACGACAGTGGCAGGATAGCGCAGGGACCCAGGTCAGGACAAAGGGGGCAGAAGAAGTACAGCCCTGTACCTGGTTGATCCCAAGTAGTCCTGTGGTAGTTAGGTTCCTTCTTGATGCTTGATGGTTCTGGCGCCCTTTGTAAATAGCAGTTTCTTGGTTTCTTGAAGGGGGGGTTGAGTTGAGGGCTGCTGACAGGATTCCTCAGCAGGTTACTGCAGGTGGTCCCTGGGTTCCCCTCCCACCGGGTCAGATCAGTGGGCTAGTTCAGGGTTCCTCGCTCAACTTGGAAGGCAGCACCTAAGCCCTGTCACTCCCAGTGGCATAGGCCCCTGACTAGGCCCTACCGCCTAAGTCTCCTGCGTAGGGTCCCCCAGGTCAGTGATGCCCCAACTGACTGGAAAGTTTCCCTCCCTTTCTTTATATAGGCCCAGGTCAGGTGACCACCCTCTAAGGCGGCAAAAATAGGCTCCGCCCCTATTCTAGAAGGTTCCAGGAGCTTCCCTACTCTAACTGTGGGCAGGCAAGGCAGGCTGGAATAGTTACAATGTTTAGGGGTTCCAGCCAGCTCCTGGCTACTAGAATGCGCCTGACAAGACCACGCTGCAGTAGCAGGGGTCAGTGGCAGCCATGTTGGGGGAAGAGGGCACCTGCACCTTAGTATAGATTTTAATATTACACAGGGCATCTCAACTTCACAGGGCCTATACAACTTTATTACGAGGGGGGAACAACCAGAATTAGGGAAGTGAAAAGCGAAAAATTACAGGAAAAAGGGCCAAATCCAACACACATAATGCCTCCTAATTGGCAACAAGCATTTGCAATGCAATAGGTCTCGCATTAGGAAAGTTTGAGCTATTGGTATTGTAAATGACAAATATTTTATTTATGTGTTGGTTTTGAAAATAGCAAAATTAATAGCTTTGTCATTTACAATGCCAATAGTTGTAAGTTTCGCAAATGTGACACCTATAGTATTTGTAATGCGATATGTGTTGTATTTACAAGCCTTAGATTATATATAATAGTGTGCACATTCTTTCAGAAAGACATGCTCCAATATAACTCAAAGTAAACTTGAGCATTATCTCAACAAGAGAGGGGCAAACAATAGACCTGCCTAGTGCCATATATCCACTGATGGTGCTATATAAATACAACTAATATCTGTATTAGGCATGCTTGTAAATTTTATAATAGCTCACAAAACAAAGGAGTGCTATGTGACACCTTCAGACTCATTCTAGCACTTTGAAGTTTTGTATTTTCCGTTGCAGGAATAGGCCTTTAAAAACATGTTCTATTGGGTTAAAGAAAACAGGACTGTCTGCATGTGTCTCACCTGTCAGGGAGCACTTGACATCAATGCAGAAAGAGGCATGAAGCAGCAGAAAGAAGGACTGCAAAAGAAGCTTGGAGAGCTGGGAAGAAAGCAATGCAAGGAAGTGAGAACAACAAAAGAAAGGAGACGGGGAGAAAGGGAAGAGAGACAAAGAGGAATAGTGAGAGATAGGCAAAAAAGGGAACTGGAGAGTGAGAATAAGGATCTAGGGACACGAGCAAAGGAGAGAAGTAAAGGAGAGAAGTAAAGGGGGGTACACGAGAGAATGAAGACAGCCCGTAGCACTTAAAACGTATTCCTATATGAATGCAGCTTAATTGACTCTGCTCACTTCCGCATGCATTGGCCATTGCCCCTGTCAGTGCTGCCAACTACGGTAACACAGCTACTAACCATCACACTCCTTCAGTCGTGAACGTACCGTAACAGCGTATATTAACTCTCTCTCCTACTAATGTATTTAGATAAATTCAATAGAAACATCCGCAAACACCGTCTACCCCATGACGAAGTCGATGATTCACTCGCATGGATTAAAGTAGTCTTGCAAAATGTTGACATCATTAGGTCATTTTACAAACAGAAGGTTTCGTGCCCATGAGGTATGCGGAAAACTCATCATACGAAACTACTTTCAACGTACACGGTTCCGTGCTGTACTCAGACGCCAGGCATGTGAATCTCTAAAGTGCCCATGCTTGCTTGTTAAAGAAATTAAAGTATTAGCATGGCATCAATTACTCGGATATGGTACTACTTGAAACTTTTTTAAAAAAACACTTGTTTATCATAAAAGTAAAAAAAATGACGTGCGCTGCTACTCTGACAGCAGACCAGTATTAATGTCCGTAATGTATAGAACTAACCAGCCTGCTTATCAGTGCTGCGCGCCTCGTGAACAGCAGACTCCCCCTGCATTCCAAAGGAACTGCTCACGAGGCGCGCGGCGCGATCCGATTCTTTGGACAGGAGCGGCGATGAAAGATGATCTGAATCTGGTCAGAGGGACCCTGCCGCCCGCGTCTGCCTACCGTAAGGTTCAGCCTCTAAGTGACGTCAGGCGGGCGCACGCACTTCTGCGCAAGCGCAGAGTGTTCTTGGCCGCTTCTCCGGCTCTGCTTGCTGATGGCGTACAAGAGGCGATGGAAGGCACAGGAGCCCCTGGTCGCGTTGCCCCGGCCCGCCCATCCATCCATCGGGAGCCGGGCAGAAGGAGCCCACAAGAAAACAGGGATTCCAGCAAGAAAAGAGCCCGGTGAGGTAAGGGGGGGGGAGTGTGTGTGTATGCAGTTTGTGTGTGTGTGTGTGTGTGCCTGCGTGTGTATGTGTGTGTGTGTGTGAGTGTGTGAGTGTGTGAGTGTGTATGTGTGCGCGCGCGACTGCATGGCTGACTTCCTGGGAATCTGAGATAGGATATGTGCCGGCCGTGCGTGCCCACGAGGTGCAATCGGGGCGTGTCTGAACCTTGTCTCAGATTCCCAGGAAACTGAAAACAATAGTTGGCGAGCTGACCGCATGCTACGCATGCCCAACTCCAGCTCGCCCTAAAAAGCATTTGCAATGCAATTGGTCTCGCATTGTTAAAGTTTGAGCTATTGGCATTGCTAATAATAATGCAACGCCAATAGCTCAAACATTTAGTAATGCGAGATCTATTGCATTGCAAATGCTTATTATATCTTTCACTTCAGCACGGAGAAATATTGTTCACCTTTTAAAACCCATATGAAAATGGTTTACAAGTAATGTTTAGCTCACAACATATAAACACCTGAACGGACGGGTGACCGCTGTCTGTTGCCATAGCAGCCAGATCTAATTACATGATTTATCATGTGTGCTGGAAATGTACAACGCTGCCATTTATCGACAAGATGGAAAGGGGGGGGGGGAGAGGGGAGGGAGTGAGAGGGCTGGGGGGGGACATATCAGCCTTGGAGTTACCCACACACCCACGCCCAATCGACTGCCGCCTTGAGTGCCACGGATGGCCTTAAGACTCTCAGGTGGAGGACGCTAGCGCCTAGGGGCATACACTTCACATCGGAGAGAGGTCTCAATTATTTCATTGTTTACAATAGCAGCTTCTGTATACGGTGCATCGAAGACGAAATGCATGACAAGTTGGCACTAAGCAAATACCACATTATCATCATGATGAGTGCTACTGCGCCCTCTGTCTCTCGAGCTGTCACCCTGAGACCTCTGCTTTCAGCGCCCGCCGAAAACTAAAATGCTTCTTGGAGTTAGGATTGGCACCTTTCTCAGGGAAGCATCTGCATTGTAACACAAAATGATACCCCACCCTCCCGAATGTGATGGAGTCACTGATTTTCCCATATATCAAAAATATGCATTCGCCTTGAGCTTAAAAGGCTCCCCCCGAAGTACTAGACAACCCCCCCCCCCCAAAAAAAAGGTTAAGGTCCCCCTGCGCCGCAGTGGCCACCGTTTCCTCCCTGGGAACCACACGCGCATTTTCCACATGTTTTGAAATCCTGGATAGAAAAGGAACTTATTCTTGAGTATTGAACTGTGTAAAATCCTCTGTATTTTTAAACATTGAAATGCTGCCTCTATTTACTTTGATAATCATTGGTGACTAGGTGACGTAACTCTCAAAAACTTTTGAAGGGATTTGTTTGTATTTGCATTTTAAAGTTTTATTTTCGAATGGGGAAAATACTACCTTTGGCTGGTTTCCTTCAATTTGCTTCCTGGCTTTGACATAAAAACGCAAAAGTGTCGGTAAAATCCTGCACACATGGCATCCTGGGGGTCTAAATGGCAGGCTACTGTATTGTTTTTTATACAGAGCTGAGACCCAGGGGTTTTCCAGTTCTATTAACGTGGTTCTGGTATTAGCCAGCACTAACTTGAGATAAAAAGAAAATATGACAGAATAAGCTAAAACAGAAACTGCCTCAGCCTCGGAAAAGATACTGTTCTTGTTAAGTTTCATGTTTTAATTACTCTTGCATTCCCTAAGAGTATTTGCTTTTCTCGGGATGATGTGTTTCCGTAGTTTTTCATGCAACGTATTACTCATATATAGCGCCTAGTGTGAAACGAGTTGCTTCTATGGAGGTGTGTGGGTTGATGTTGTGGGTGGGCCACGACTGTTAGTTGTGGAGTCCTGTCAGAATGCAGTGTGAATTTTGTCACAGTGCCTGTCACTGTGATATAAAGGGGCTTTGAACGCATGCTCATCCAAACCTTGGCCTCTCCGCGGAGCACACAGAGCAATGTCGTGGCGTGCCAATAATAATTTGGATTACGTGCAAAAGCGTGTGAAGGATGAACACAGCTGTCAAAATACTGACAGGGTGAAAGTTAAAGAAAATACAGTGCGTGTAGGTGAGCGGGTATGTTGTGCGTGGGGGGATTGGTGAAGTGCAGGAGATGGGAGGAAGTATGTGAAAGTGAATGTAAAAAGAAGGTGCTGGAGAGAAAGACAGCGTGAGATATGCAGATTGAGTATTTCAGAAAGATATGAGGAGAAAAGGAGTGTAAATGTCTAACAAAGAGACTGCAGAAGAGAGTGATGTGAAGACAACAATGGGACAGACTGAGACAATCCGAAGACCTTGCCCCCTGTGCGGACTATAATAATGTTTAATTGATAGTCTACTTAATGAAAAGTAATGTATATATATATATATGTGTGTGCATTTTTTTTATCTGTGGCCCCTTGTGTGCGCCTTCCCCCTAAAACTCACATCTAGAGACCCCACTGTCTGTTCTGAGCTAGCACTGCTGAAAGGGCTTATTGTTACGCCTGTTATTTACAGCGGTTAGAAAGGAGAAGCGCAGAATGAAGCACTACATACAAACTAGTTTTATAAAGTACCCATTCTATGCGTGTCAATTGGCCGGCTCCTAAGTGCTGTGGGTGGGTTGCAGCTGCGAGACATGGGAACATTCTCACTGAGGCATTCTAAAGACTGTGCATGCTCCTGTCGGGCTGCACAGGTCCCACATGGTTGTCGTCATACCTTTGGCCGCTGTTAGAGGTCAGGTGCGCAGAGCAGACGGTGCGGTTTGCGGAGTGCAGATGGGCGGAGTATCTGCTTTTCAAGTCCTGTTGCTAAAGCCTACACTCAATTACAGTGCAAATTGCCACTATGCAGGAGCCAATGCTTGTCGCCTGTACTGTGGGTGAGAGAATCAAGGTCACAGGTTCGAATCCCATACCAGCGGATTACAACTTTCCTCTATAAGAGTTAGGCTTTTTTTCCCCGTTAGAATCACTACTTTAAATTCCATGTACTCAGGTATGAATCTCCCTTTCAAACTAAGGACGTGCAGATACTCGGATAGTACCTGCCCATTTAGGCCACTGGCAACAACTTCAAACAAAACACCCTGAATGATAATGCGCCACGTGGTGAGAGTTCAGCGAAGAGGCGCCGGTGCTCCGGTGACAACCATACACCGACCCTGGCCCACCGCGGTGTGTTATGTGTCTGACTGTAGTTACGTGGACGAACAGCAACCACCGACCTTGAGGTCGCGTGCAGCAGGCCTACCTACCTTGTGAATAATCATCGCGGGGCACGGAGCAGCACTCGGAAAAAAGCCAGCGGAAGACGACGTGGCCAGGGGTTAATTATTATTCCCACATTAGGCTACAAAGCTGCCACACAAAGAAAGACATCAAGTGTAATCGAATCTTGGAAACCAGTCCTTAATTTGACAGCTGTTTGACAACCGCAAAATGGAACTAGCTGCACTTGCCCATGACGTGCTTCCAATCCACGCTGCTGCTGCGTCGCCTCTTGCGGTGCCTCCTTTACTGATAGTGTTGTCAAGCCTATGTCGAGCTGGCGCTGGGGTACCTCGAGCTGCTGCAGCGGGCCCCGACTTCTTTCGTCCACCTCGTGTCCCCTCGGACGCATTGCTGACGAGTTTACTAATCCCATTGCAGACAATGGCTGTGACCGCGCGCTGTAGGAGACACGCACTATGAAACTGAAAGTGCGAGTAGAGACGCGCGTGTTCACAGCGCGTGTCTCCTAAGGCGCGCGGTCATAAAGCTAATCACGTGCCTATTGATCTCTTTCGCAGCCCTCACGCATGATTGTGTCTTCTCTATCCACAGCAGTAGGTGGTTGAGGGTCAGTAGTGTGAAATAATTATATTTTTATTTGTGCACCGAGCTACAATTATTTTCGAAATCTGAGCCAACTGCAGCGATGTGTGTGATACTTTATCACCCAAAGCTTTTCTGTAAAGGTCACATTGTTAGACAATCTGACAGGTATTTATTGTGAATGGTCATATGGGCGGTATAGTAGATTTATGTCCCGATTGCCCAAGGGTAAGGACAATAGGCACAACGTGAAACAAATAAATAAACCAATCGGCATAACAAGCCGTGAGCATGCACTCTCCCGAACTTCCGGTTTCGGGATGTGCACGCTCACGGCAGTCGTGGGGCGGGACTTCTGTCTTTGCGAGAAGTCCGCGCCCACGGAGTGAATGGCCCAGAGAAGCGGTGGCAGCAGAAGTCAGGAGTGGCGGCTGAGGCGGTAAGTGGGGCTTGGGGGGCTTGGCACCTGTGTGTGAGCGTGTGTGTATGCAGTGTGTGTGTGCATTCAGTGTGTGTGTGCGCATGCAGTGTGTGTGTGTGCGCGTGCGACTGGAGAGGCATGGCTGACCCTGGCAATCTGGAGATGTGCTTCTGGAGATGTGCACGGCTCTGGGAGGCTGGGTCATGCGCGTCCACGATGTGCAATCGGCGCTCGTGGCCAGGCCTGGCTCCGTTGAGAGCTGACTCAATCACAATAGGTCTCGAACGAGACCTAAAAATGGGAGAATATATAAGGAAGAAAGAGATGAGGGACTCACACACCGTGAGCAAGACCCATTGCAGGTTGAAACGCGTTGGTGGTGGTAACTGGTGAATAATTGCAGCAAATAAATCCTTGTAACACGACCTTGTTGGAGTGCAGTGTTTTCCTTTTCCTAAAGGAACCTTGTTGTCTCATATATATATATATATATATATATATATATCGAAATACCAGATGCCTGTAGCATTAGGAGAGCACACACAATGCCCTGCCATCCGGCTGTATACTTCAGTGCCTGCCTCTCTGCTTCACTGTCATTAAAATTGCCGACGCGTTTCGAGGTCGAAGACCTCTTCTTCCAGGGCTGCACAAATGACTCGAAGAAACGTTTTCACAGGTTTGCGGCTCATTTTTATTTCAAGCCCCCAGTGGGCGTTGGTTAGCTGTAAAGTCACTGCATGGTTTCTGGGACTTGAAGTCCGTGGCACATTTCAAGGGTTTAAACTTTAAGTAAGTTCGAGTCTCTTTGCTCTGTAATGCTCCATATGTTACCTTGAGTAGGTCGTGTTGCATGAGAGCAGGCTTTGGTTCGAAGTGAGCACTGTGCTGATTGAGTCACGAAGGTTCCTGACTCCAGCTTCGTCCCGCTGGATACAGCATTACTCTTCCAACAGGCGATGGTGCCTCTCCCCACGGCCAGGCCGCCGTGTGAGTAATCGAAATACCAGATGCCTGTAGCATTAGGAGAGCACACACAATGCCCTGCCATCCGGCTGTATACTTCAGTGCCTGCCTCTCTGCTTCACTGTCATTAAAATTGCCGACGCGTTTCGAGGTCGAAGACCTCTTCTTCCAGGGCTGCACAAATGACTCGAAGAAACGTTTTCACAGGTTTGCGGCTCATTTTTATTTCAAGCCCCCAGTGGGCGTTGGTTAGCTGTAAAGTCACTGCATGGTTTCTGGGACTTGAAGTCCGTGGCACATTTCAAGGGTTTAAACTTTAAGTAAGTTCGAGTCTCTTTGCTCTGTAATGCTCCATATGTTACCTTGAGTAGGTCGTGTTGCATGAGAGCAGGCTTTGGTTCGAAGTGAGCACTGTGCTGATTGAGTCACGAAGGTTCCTGACTCCAGCTTCGTCCCGCTGGATACAGCATTACTCTTCCAACAGGCGATGGTGCCTCTCCCCACGGCCAGGCCGCCGTGTGAGTAATCGAAATACCAGATGCCTGTAGCATTAGGAGAGCACACACAATGCCCTGCCATCCGGCTGTATACTTCAGTGCCTGCCTCTCTGCTTCACTGTCATTAAAATTGCCGACGCGTTTCGAGGTCGAAGACCTCTTCTTCCAGGGCTGCACAAATGACTCGAAGAAACGTTTTCACAGGTTTGCGGCTCATTTTTATTTCAAGCCCCCAGTGGGCGTTGGTTAGCTGTAAAGTCACTGCATGGTTTCTGGGACTTGAAGTCCGTGGCACATTTCAAGGGTTTAAACTTTAAGTAAGTTCGAGTCTCTTTGCTCTGTAATGCTCCATATGTTACCTTGAGTAGGTCGTGTTGCATGAGAGCAGGCTTTGGTTCGAAGTGAGCACTGTGCTGATTGAGTCACGAAGGTTCCTGACTCCAGCTTCGTCCCGCTGGATACAGCATTACTCTTCCAACAGGCGATGGTGCCTCTCCCCACGGCCAGGCCGCCGTGTGAGTAATCGAAATACCAGATGCCTGTAGCATTAGGAGAGCACACACAATGCCCTGCCATCCGGCTGTATACTTCAGTGCCTGCCTCTCTGCTTCACTGTCATTAAAATTGCCGACGCGTTTCGAGGTCGAAGACCTCTTCTTCCAGGGCTGCACAAATGACTCGAAGAAACGTTTTCACAGGTTTGCGGCTCATTTTTATTTCAAGCCCCCAGTGGGCGTTGGTTAGCTGTAAAGTCACTGCATGGTTTCTGGGACTTGAAGTCCGTGGCACATTTCAAGGGTTTAAACTTTAAGTAAGTTCGAGTCTCTTTGCTCTGTAATGCTCCATATGTTACCTTGAGTAGGTCGTGTTGCATGAGAGCAGGCTTTGGTTCGAAGTGAGCACTGTGCTGATTGAGTCACGAAGGTTCCTGACTCCAGCTTCGTCCCGCTGGATACAGCATTACTCTTCCAACAGGCGATGGTGCCTCTCCCCACGGCCAGGCCGCCGTGTGAGTAATCGAAATACCAGATGCCTGTAGCATTAGGAGAGCACACACAATGCCCTGCCATCCGGCTGTATACTTCAGTGCCTGCCTCTCTGCTTCACTGTCATTAAAATTGCCGACGCGTTTCGAGGTCGAAGACCTCTTCTTCCAGGGCTGCACAAATGACTCGAAGAAACGTTTTCACAGGTTTGCGGCTCATTTTTATTTCAAGCCCCCAGTGGGCGTTGGTTAGCTGTAAAGTCACTGCATGGTTTCTGGGACTTGAAGTCCGTGGCACATTTCAAGGGTTTAAACTTTAAGTAAGTTCGAGTCTCTTTGCTCTGTAATGCTCCATATGTTACCTTGAGTAGGTCGTGTTGCATGAGAGCAGGCTTTGGTTCGAAGTGAGCACTGTGCTGATTGAGTCACGAAGGTTCCTGACTCCAGCTTCGTCCCGCTGGATACAGCATTACTCTTCCAACAGGCGATGGTGCCTCTCCCCACGGCCAGGCCGCCGTGTGAGTAATCGAAATACCAGATGCCTGTAGCATTAGGAGAGCACACACAATGCCCTGCCATCCGGCTGTATACTTCAGTGCCTGCCTCTCTGCTTCACTGTCATTAAAATTGCCGACGCGTTTCGAGGTCGAAGACCTCTTCTTCCAGGGCTGCACAAATGACTCGAAGAAACGTTTTCACAGGTTTGCGGCTCATTTTTATTTCAAGCCCCCAGTGGGCGTTGGTTAGCTGTAAAGTCACTGCATGGTTTCTGGGACTTGAAGTCCGTGGCACATTTCAAGGGTTTAAACTTTAAGTAAGTTCGAGTCTCTTTGCTCTGTAATGCTCCATATGTTACCTTGAGTAGGTCGTGTTGCATGAGAGCAGGCTTTGGTTCGAAGTGAGCACTGTGCTGATTGAGTCACGAAGGTTCCTGACTCCAGCTTCGTCCCGCTGGATACAGCATTACTCTTCCAACAGGCGATGGTGCCTCTCCCCACGGCCAGGCCGCCGTGTGAGTAATCGAAATACCAGATGCCTGTAGCATTAGGAGAGCACACACAATGCCCTGCCATCCGGCTGTATACTTCAGTGCCTGCCTCTCTGCTTCACTGTCATTAAAATTGCCGACGCGTTTCGAGGTCGAAGACCTCTTCTTCCAGGGCTGCACAAATGACTCGAAGAAACGTTTTCACAGGTTTGCGGCTCATTTTTATTTCAAGCCCCCAGTGGGCGTTGGTTAGCTGTAAAGTCACTGCATGGTTTCTGGGACTTGAAGTCCGTGGCACATTTCAAGGGTTTAAACTTTAAGTAAGTTCGAGTCTCTTTGCTCTGTAATGCTCCATATGTTACCTTGAGTAGGTCGTGTTGCATGAGAGCAGGCTTTGGTTCGAAGTGAGCACTGTGCTGATTGAGTCACGAAGGTTCCTGACTCCAGCTTCGTCCCGCTGGATACAGCATTACTCTTCCAACAGGCGATGGTGCCTCTCCCCACGGCCAGGCCGCCGTGTGAGTAATCGAAATACCAGATGCCTGTAGCATTAGGAGAGCACACACAATGCCCTGCCATCCGGCTGTATACTTCAGTGCCTGCCTCTCTGCTTCACTGTCATTAAAATTGCCGACGCGTTTCGAGGTCGAAGACCTCTTCTTCCAGGGCTGCACAAATGACTCGAAGAAACGTTTTCACAGGTTTGCGGCTCATTTTTATTTCAAGCCCCCAGTGGGCGTTGGTTAGCTGTAAAGTCACTGCATGGTTTCTGGGACTTGAAGTCCGTGGCACATTTCAAGGGTTTAAACTTTAAGTAAGTTCGAGTCTCTTTGCTCTGTAATGCTCCATATGTTACCTTGAGTAGGTCGTGTTGCATGAGAGCAGGCTTTGGTTCGAAGTGAGCACTGTGCTGATTGAGTCACGAAGGTTCCTGACTCCAGCTTCGTCCCGCTGGATACAGCATTACTCTTCCAACAGGCGATGGTGCCTCTCCCCACGGCCAGGCCGCCGTGTGAGTAATCGAAATACCAGATGCCTGTAGCATTAGGAGAGCACACACAATGCCCTGCCATCCGGCTGTATACTTCAGTGCCTGCCTCTCTGCTTCACTGTCATTAAAATTGCCGACGCGTTTCGAGGTCGAAGACCTCTTCTTCCAGGGCTGCACAAATGACTCGAAGAAACGTTTTCACAGGTTTGCGGCTCATTTTTATTTCAAGCCCCCAGTGGGCGTTGGTTAGCTGTAAAGTCACTGCATGGTTTCTGGGACTTGAAGTCCGTGGCACATTTCAAGGGTTTAAACTTTAAGTAAGTTCGAGTCTCTTTGCTCTGTAATGCTCCATATGTTACCTTGAGTAGGTCGTGTTGCATGAGAGCAGGCTTTGGTTCGAAGTGAGCACTGTGCTGATTGAGTCACGAAGGTTCCTGACTCCAGCTTCGTCCCGCTGGATACAGCATTACTCTTCCAACAGGCGATGGTGCCTCTCCCCACGGCCAGGCCGCCGTGTGAGTAATCGAAATACCAGATGCCTGTAGCATTAGGAGAGCACACACAATGCCCTGCCATCCGGCTGTATACTTCAGTGCCTGCCTCTCTGCTTCACTGTCATTAAAATTGCCGACGCGTTTCGAGGTCGAAGACCTCTTCTTCCAGGGCTGCACAAATGACTCGAAGAAACGTTTTCACAGGTTTGCGGCTCATTTTTATTTCAAGCCCCCAGTGGGCGTTGGTTAGCTGTAAAGTCACTGCATGGTTTCTGGGACTTGAAGTCCGTGGCACATTTCAAGGGTTTAAACTTTAAGTAAGTTCGAGTCTCTTTGCTCTGTAATGCTCCATATGTTACCTTGAGTAGGTCGTGTTGCATGAGAGCAGGCTTTGGTTCGAAGTGAGCACTGTGCTGATTGAGTCACGAAGGTTCCTGACTCCAGCTTCGTCCCGCTGGATACAGCATTACTCTTCCAACAGGCGATGGTGCCTCTCCCCACGGCCAGGCCGCCGTGTGAGTAATCGAAATCCATCCGGCTGTATACTTCAGTGCCTGCCTCTCTGCTTCACTGTCATTAAAATTGCCGACGCAGGTGCAGCCCTGGAAGAAGAGGTCTTCGACCTCGAAACGCGTCGGCAATTTTAATGACAGTGAAGCAGAGAGGCAGGCACTGAAGTATACAGCCGGATGGCAGGGCATTGTGTGTGCTCTCCTAATGCTACAGGCATCTGGTATTTCGATTACTCACACGGCGGCCTGGCCGTGGGGAGAGGCACCATCGCCTGTTGGAAGAGTAATGCTGTATCCAGCGGGACGAAGCTGGAGTCAGGAACCTTCGTGACTCAATCAGCACAGTGCTCACTTCGAACCAAAGCCTGCTCTCATGCAACACGACCTACTCAAGGTAACATATGGAGCATTACAGAGCAAAGAGACTCGAACTTACTTAAAGTTTAAACCCTTGAAATGTGCCACGGACTTCAAGTCCCAGAAACCATGCAGTGACTTTACAGCTAACCAACGCCCACTGGGGGCTTGAAATAAAAATGAGCCGCAAACCTGTGAAAACGTTTCTTCGAGTCATTTGTGCAGCCCTGGAAGAAGAGGTCTTCGACCTCGAAACGCGTCGGCAATTTTAATGACAGTGAAGCAGAGAGGCAGGCACTGAAGTATACAGCCGGATGGCAGGGCATTGTGTGTGCTCTCCTAATGCTACAGGCATCTGGTATTTCGATTACTCACACGGCGGCCTGGCCGTGGGGAGAGGCACCATCGCCTGTTGGAAGAGTAATGCTGTATCCAGCGGGACGAAGCTGGAGTCAGGAACCTTCGTGACTCAATCAGCACAGTGCTCACTTCGAACCAAAGCCTGCTCTCATGCAACACGACCTACTCAAGGTAACATATGGAGCATTACAGAGCAAAGAGACTCGAACTTACTTAAAGTTTAAACCCTTGAAATGTGCCACGGACTTCAAGTCCCAGAAACCATGCAGTGACTTTACAGCTAACCAACGCCCACTGGGGGCTTGAAATAAAAATGAGCCGCAAACCTGTGAAAACGTTTCTTCGAGTCATTTGTGCAGCCCTGGAAGAAGAGGTCTTCGACCTCGAAACGCGTCGGCAATTTTAATGACAGTGAAGCAGAGAGGCAGGCACTGAAGTATACAGCCGGATGGCAGGGCATTGTGTGTGCTCTCCTAATGCTACAGGCATCTGGTATTTCGATTACTCACACGGCGGCCTGGCCGTGGGGAGAGGCACCATCGCCTGTTGGAAGAGTAATGCTGTATCCAGCGGGACGAAGCTGGAGTCAGGAACCTTCGTGACTCAATCAGCACAGTGCTCACTTCGAACCAAAGCCTGCTCTCATGCAACACGACCTACTCAAGGTAACATATGGAGCATTACAGAGCAAAGAGACTCGAACTTACTCAAAGTTTAAACCCTTGAAATGTGCCACGGACTTCAAGTCCCAGAAACCATGCAGTGACTTTACAGCTAACCAACGCCCACTGGGGGCTTGAAATAAAAATGAGCCGCAAACCTGTGAAAACGTTTCTTCGAGTCATTTGTGCAGCCCTGGAAGAAGAGGTCTTCGACCTCGAAACGCGTCGGCAATTTTAATGACAGTGAAGCAGAGAGGCAGGCACTGAAGTATACAGCCGGATGGCAGGGCATTGTGTGTGCTCTCCTAATGCTACAGGCATCTGGTATTTCGATTACTCACACGGCGGCCTGGCCGTGGGGAGAGGCACCATCGCCTGTTGGAAGAGTAATGCTGTATCCAGCGGGACGAAGCTGGAGTCAGGAACCTTCGTGACTCAATCAGCACAGTGCTCACTTCGAACCAAAGCCTGCTCTCATGCAACACGACCTACTCAAGGTAACATATGGAGCATTACAGAGCAAAGAGACTCGAACTTACTTAAAGTTTAAACCCTTGAAATGTGCCACGGACTTCAAGTCCCAGAAACCATGCAGTGACTTTACAGCTAACCAACGCCCACTGGGGGCTTGAAATAAAAATGAGCCGCAAACCTGTGAAAACGTTTCTTCGAGTCATTTGTGCAGCCCTGGAAGAAGAGGTCTTCGACCTCGAAACGCGTCGGCAATTTTAATGACAGTGAAGCAGAGAGGCAGGCACTGAAGTATACAGCCGGATGGCAGGGCATTGTGTGTGCTCTCCTAATGCTACAGGCATCTGGTATTTCGATATATATATATATATATATATGGATGTATATATAGATATATATATTCTGTTTAATCAGACTGGTTTTCAGGAAGGTCAATCTGTAGTAATCCAGTCCAGTTGAAGGTGAAAGTAGGTTTATTGTACAGAGGAACACAGTACAGCATCTGCTCAGCAGGACAGGTCCAGTAGTAATACAGGCTGGAATCTAGAACCTTTGCCCTTAGTAACAGATTGCAGTACAAGGTTTATAAGGCAACAACAGGCAGAGCCTACTTAAAGAGATATATACATAATTGAATATGGAATACAACACATCTTATCCCTAAAAAGAAAAGAACAGAAAAGAAGAGGAGGAAAAGAGGAAAGAAGCCTAAAGAAGAAGAAATGGAAAAGAAAGATGAAACAGAAGAAAAGGAACAAAAGAAACATGAGGAAAATTGGAGGTATGACGCAAAAAGCAAACATTTCTGGAAAGGAACAAAATGTGGAAAGCACAAAGAACTGAATCAATCTCTAAACCTAAGTGGTACATTAACGCTTCTATTATTGGTCTTAACTCTAGAAGAAACAGAATCATTTTTTACAGAATCATTTTTTACAGGTGGAATAACATTGTCAAAGCTGTGAGTGTGAAGATTAGGACATTTAACAACTCGTCTCACATTCCAGACTTTGCCATCATTAGTTATGATGCTGTTGGTGTTGACTTTTACAACTTTTCGAATAGGCCCAAATTTAGAAGCACCCTTAATCAAAAATCCAGGTTTACGTATCCTGACAAAATCTCCCACTACAAAATCAGGAACTCTCACATTGTACTTAGAGTCATAATATTCCTTCATCTTCTCCTGATGATGTTTGACTCTCAGAGAAGTGCTTCGTACGTCAACAGGAGAAGAAATGGTAGGAGAGCTAAACTTCTCTTTCATCCACCACGGACACAATTTGGACACAGGTTCCCTTCCCCTCAATAAACGAAAGGGACTAAGCTCAGTAACTGAGTGAGGGGTTATTCTATACAACCATAACCTTTCTCTGATAACTTTTTTCCACACACTGGGAGTCTTTCTCGCCCATTCAACAGAATCTTTCAAGACGCGGTTAAACCTTTCTACCTGTCCATTACCTTGTGGTTCGTAAAGAGGTGTAGTGATGTGTTTAATCCCACAAGACTTGAGATAGTCCTCTACTTCAGTAGAAATCAATTGTACCCCGTTATCGGTAATCAGAACCTCAGGGCTACCTTCTCTTGCAAATACCTCTCTGAGAAATTCAACAATGACCTGCGAGGAAGCTGAAGACACGAACCTAACTTCAGGCCACTTAGAGTGGTAGTCTATTAACACCAAAGCAAAACGGGCATCTTGAGGTAGAGAATTGAAAGGACCGGAAATATCAAGCGCTAGCTTCCTCCAAGGATTCTCTGGCCAGGAAATAGGTATGAGTGGGGCAGGGTAGGTCTTCAACATCTTATCACTGCTGACACATATAGAGCATTCACGAACTACTCTGTCAATCATTTTATCCATTCCTGGCCACCAAAAACTAGTTCTCACTAATCTCTTCATGGAAGACATGCCTAAATGACATTCATGAGCAAGCCTAATAATTTCCTCTTGCATATCCTCAGGAGGTACACATTTTCCACTTTTAAAAACCAAATCATTGTCAACTTCTAATTCGCTAAGGACTTGATGAAAGGATTTCAATTCTGGAGGAACCATATTACTATTAGGCCAACCCTTTAAGATATACTCTTTAAGAGTAGTCCAATTCTTGTCATGTGTAACAGCATCATCCCAAACGGATTTTGAAATGGACGAGAATTCATCTCCTAAGAAATCCCTTAAAGAAGCAACAAACTCAACATCTTCTTCACCTTTGTCATTTGCAGTACATTTAGAGTCACAGGGAAGTCTCGAAAGACAGTCGGCTGTAACATTGCTCCTTCCAGGAAAATACTCCACATCAAAATTGTACTCTTGTAAGCGAGACATGAGTCTAGCAATCCGTGCTGTGGCGTTCCGACCACCACCAGGGGAAAGTATAGAGACTAGTGGTTTATGGTCCGTTTTCAACAGAAAACGACTACCCCATAAAAAATTCCGGTAATGTTCTATTCCCCAGACACATCCTAAAAGCTCTTTCTCAATGACCGAATACTTCCTTTCTATTTCAGTCAAAGTCCGGGAAGCAAACGCCACACACCACTCATCATTTCCACACTTTTGTGATAGAACCCCTCCTAGCCCATACTCACTGGCATCAACAGTAACCACACACAGTTTATTAACACAGAAGGGTTTCAATGTGGGAGCATTGGCAATATCATGCTTAATGATTTGAAAGGCAGACTCCTGCTTCTCACCCCAGTAAAATTCTACCTTTTGTCTTGTTAATTCTCTCAAGGGTTCCATTTTAGTTGCAAACCCTTTAATGAACTTGCTATAGTATTCACACAAGCCATTGAAAGAGAGCAACTTTTCCTTGTTGTCAGGACATGGAGCTTTAAGTATAGCATCAACCAAACATTTCTTGGGAACAACACCATTACCCGTAAGTGTGTGTCCAAGATATTCCACAGATTCACAAAACATTTTGCACTTGTTGTCCTTTAGAGTGAGACCATGCATACCCAATCTTTTACAAACCTCCATGACATGATCTTTGTGAGAGGCATTATCAGGGGAAAACACAAGAATGTCATCTTGAAAGCACCTCACAAACTTGTAGAGGTCTTTAAAAATATGATGCATAGTACGTTGGAAAACTGATGCCGCAGAGGCCAAACCAAAAGGCATTCTCTTATATTGGAATAAACCCTCAGGGGTGAGAAAAGCTGTCATTTGCTTGGATTCATCTGCTAATACAATTTGGTGATATGCTGATCGTAAATCAAATGTGGAAAAAACCTTCGCTCCCTCTAACATACATACAACCTCATTTATATTAGGAAGGGGATGGCAGTCCACTATGATGTTTGAATTGAGAGCTCTCAAATCTACACATAGCCTCAGGCTTTGATCAGATTTTCGGGCTAAAACGATGGGCGAAACCCATTCGGAAGACTCAACTTCTTCAATAATATCATCATCAATTAAGTTTTTCAAAAGTATTTTAAGGTCATCCCTGACATTTATGGGAACATTTCTTAACTTTTGAGTAACAGGAATGGTTCCTTTCTTGAGTCTGATCAAGTGTTGAAAGTTATGTAATTTTCCCAATTCTTTTGAAAAAACCTTGGGAAACAAATTAATGATCTCATTTATCCATGCTTCAGTACCAGTTATAGCTTTAACAGAATGAGTTTCTTCTACACAATCATCAATCATGACAATGGGATCCAATTTCCTGGGATTGAGAGTAATACCAAAACTCCACTGATCTATCTCCACCCAAGCACATTCACTCCCTTTGTGGCAATGTATATCTTAACAAACCTCATTCGACCTCTAAAAAGCATGTCTGCTCCCAAATATCCTTCCATAGGGATAACAGTTTCAAGAAAAGTTCTGGCAATTATGTCAGGAACTTTAAGATCTGTAAGACTAACAATGCCCTCAAACACCTCAGTGAAATATTGTTTAGTGATGATTGTCCAAGGTGACCCTGAGTCGGCCATTAATTTAAGATCCACACCTAAAACATGTACTATGCACTCAGGTTGTTTAAGGTGAATCAACTCTTGTTCATTGGGATCGACAATGGAAACAACTATGCCTCTTTCACAATTATCTCCATTATCTTCCTCAGGAACATCAACTTCTTGCACAGAGTCAGTAACAAAAGAAACTCTATTCTTATTGATATTCCCAGAAGTGGTTCCGGTAGTGGTCTTGCATAAACTACTGAAATGTCCTTGTCTACCACACTTGTTACATTCCTTCCCAGTCCAGTTGAAGGTGAAAGTAGGTTTATTGTACAGAGGAACACAGTACAGCATCTGCTCAGCAGGACAGGTCCAGTAGTAATACAGGCTGGAATCTAGAACCTTTGCCCTTAGTAACAGATTGCAGTACAAGGTTTATAAGGCAACAACAGGCAGAGCCTACTTAAAGAGATATATACATAATTGAATATGGAATACAACACAATCCACTACCACTAATTTGTTGGCTTTAACTTTGCTTGCGGAGAAGGCTGTCTTGAATAAGCAAAATGTATATATTGCTTTTATTGACCTTAAGGCAGCCTTTGACTCTGTGTCTCGAAACTTGTTATGGAAAAAATTGTCAGTTCTGGGAATTCCAAAGAAATTGTTGAAAGCTATTATACTTTTGTATACTAACACTTGGGTTCAAGTTAAGATTGGGGAGGATAGTTGCTTATCAAGGAAGATTAGAACATATAATGGCCTGAAGCTGGGCTGTGTTCTTGCCCCCTACTTATTTAATTTATTTTTATCAGATCTGTCACAGAACTTGGATGTTGTTAATGGGCGGTATTCCTAGGATGGGGGGAGTGCAAATTAGCTACCTCCAGTATGCTGATGATACGATTTTTGTGAGCCATACCCCCATCGGCCTACAAAGACTTATTACTGCCTTTGATGATTAAATGCAGCAGAATGGCCTTGAACTCAATGTTAAAAAAATGAAAGTGATGAAAATTGGTGTAGCTAAACAGAAGTTTAATTCTTGGAAAGCCTGAGTAGGTACAATTGATATGGTTAACACATATAGATATTTAGGGGTAATATTTGATAATAACTTGTCTTTCAAATTTTACCTTAAAAATTTAAGGGCTAAAACTGTGACGTTGATCCATGCTTTTAAATGTTTAAAGAAATCACTGAACTGTCAATCTTAGAAGTTTATTCTAAAAGTATTCAAAGCCAAGTTACAACCTACCCTAATTTATGGTTCTCCGATTACTAGAGGAAAGATGTGAAGGTCCTTGACTTATTGATTGTTAAGGTTTTTAAAGCAACCTTTGGAATTGCCAGGTCAGTGTGTCAAGAAGCAATTAGATTGGAATTCGGTCTTCAAAGACAGTACCTGGTATCAAAAGGATCTTTCCTAAAATGTATAACTGTATTATCAACAGCGGTACAAAAGGGGGTGGTGATGGACGGAGCATCTGAATCAATCAAACACTCACACCCAGTCAAAAGATCTGGGTTTAATCCATCACCGTTCTTTAGCCCACTCTGCCACCCCAGTTCAGATATGGCTATATGCAAATCAGTCTGACCCTGTGCCTCATGGGAACAGTCCAGCCCGAACTGCTAAGCCATGCCTTCCCTGGACCGGAAACAAGCTTCCGAGGACCGGCTTCTGGCATTCCAGCCGTCTTTAGCCCGGCTTGCTTGAATCCAGTGGCAAAGTGAGCAAGGGACTCACGTCTGAGCATACCCTGCCATACTTATGGCGGCAAAAAGCGGTACAAAAGGGGGTGGTGATGGACGGAGCATCTGAATCAATCAAACACTCGCACCCAGTCAAAAGATCTGGGTTTAATCCATCACCGTTCTTTAGCCCACTCTGCCACCCCAGTTCAGACATGGCTATATGCAAATCAGTCTGACCCTGTGCCTCATGGGAACAGTCCAGCCCGAACTGCCAAGCCATGCCTTCCCTGGACCGGAAACAAGCTTCCGAGGACCGGTTTCTGGCATTCCAGCCGTCTTCAGCCCGGCGTGCTTGAATCCAGTGGCAAAGTGAGCAAGGGACTCACGTCTGAGCATACCCTGTCACACTTATGGCGGCCAAAAGCGGTACAAAAGGGGGTGGTGATGGACGGAGCATCTGAATCAATCAAACACTCACAGCCAGTCAAAAGATCTGGGTTTAATCCATCACCGTTCTTTAGCCCACTCTGCCACCCCAGTTCAGACATGGCTATATGCAAATCAGTCTGACCCTGTGCCTCATGGGAACAGTTCAGCTTGAACTGCCAAGCCATGCCTTCCCCGGACTGGAAACAAGCTTCCGAGGACCGGTTTCTGGCATTCCAGCCGTCTTCAGCCCGGCTTGCTTGAATCCAGTGGCAAAGTGAGCAAGGGACTCACGTCTGAGCATACCCTGCCACACTTATGGCGGCCAAAAGCGGTACAAAAGGCGGTGGTGATGGACGGAGCATCTGAATCAATCAAACACTCACACCCAGTCAAAAGATCTGGGTTTAATCCATCACCGTTCTTTAGCCCACTCTGCCACCCCAGTTCAGATATGGCTATATGCAAATCAGTCTGACCCTGTGCCTCATGGGAACAGTCCAGCCCGAACTGCCAAGCCATGCCTTCCCTGGACCGGAAACAAGCTTCCGAGGACCGGTTTCTGGCATTCCAGCCGTCTTCAGCCCGGCTTGCTTGAATCCAGTGGCAAAGTGAGCAAGGGACTCACGTCTGAGCATACACTGCCACACTTATGGCGGCCAAAAGCGGTACAAAAGGGGGTGGTGATGGACGGAGCATCTGAATCAATCAAACACTCACACCCAGTCAAAAGATCTGGGTTTAATCCATCACCGTTCTTTAGCCCACTCTGCCACCCCAGTTCAGACATGGCTATATGCAAATCAGTCTGACCCTGTGCCTCATGGGAACAGTCCAGCCCGAACTGCCAAGCCATGCCTTCCCTGGACCGGAAACAAGCTTCCGAGGACCGGTTTCTGGCATTCCAGCCGTCTTCAGCCCGGCTTGCTTGAATCCAGTGGCAAAGTGAGCAAGGGACTCACGTCTGAGCATACCCTGCCACACTTATGGCGGCCAAAAGCGGTACAAAAGGGGGTGGTGATGGACGGAGCATCTGAATCAATCAAACACTCACACCCAGTCAAAAGATCTGGGTTTAATCCATCACCGTTCTTTATCCCACTCTGCCACCCCAGTTCAGATATGGCTATATGCAAATCAGTCTGACCCTGTGCCTCATGGGAACAGTCCAGCCTGAACTGCCAAGCCATGCCTTCCCCGGACTGGAAACAAGCTTCTGAGGACCGGTTTCTGGCATTCCAGCCGTCTTCAGCCCGGCTTGCTTGAATCCAGTGGCAAAGTGAGCAAGGGACTCACGTCTGAGCATACCCTGCCACACTTATGGCGGCCAAAAGCGGTACAAAAGGCGGTGGTGATGGGTGGAACATCTGAATCAATCAAACACTCACACCCAGTTAAAAGATCTGGGTTTAATCCATCACCGTTCTTTAGCCCACTCTGTCACCCCAGTTCAGACATGGCTATATGCAAATCAGTCTGAACCTGTGCCTCATGGGAACAGTCCAGCCCGAACTGCCAAGCCATGCCTTCCCTGGACTGGAAACAAGCTTCCGAGGACCGGTTTCTGGCATTCCAGCCGTCTTCAGCCCGGCTTGCTTGAATCCAGTGGCAAAGTGTCAACATCAGCCCCGGCATCTTTAGGGAGTATCTGTTGGCAAAAAATTGATAAATCTGCTTACACTGAGAAATGGAGAGCTTATATTTTAGCATCCCTACGAAATGTCTGCCTGCAAATTGAACTGTCAGCTCTGAAAATGCCCAACTATAAATTAATTTAAAAAAAGCATATTAAAGCTGAATCGTTTAGATTGGATAAAATTGCTTTAGCTGAGAAAAATTATGCATGGTACGTGATCAATTCATATCAATCCCCGCGTGGTCAGCCATATTTAAAGGTTTTCTTTTCTGTAAAGTTTTAAAAAATGTTTCTATGGCTACGTATGGGTATAAACCCAACAAAGGAAGGCACTCGTTCTTGGATCAAACAGTGACCGGATTCTAATTGTAGATTATGCAGATGGCCACAGGAAACTCTTGTTCATATAATATGTGTAGGCCCGAAGTTGATTAATCTTAGATGTCTTTTTTTGAGACCTTACTAAGTAGTGGTGTAAGATCTGCACGACAGGCATTAATCATGTCATTGTCTGGTGAATCGGTTCCATTATTCTGTCAATTAGTAAAATGTTTAATGGCAGTTGAAAAATGTTTAATTAAGATAGGGCAGATCCCCTCTAATTTTATGTTCTTGGTGCTATTAATTTTAACGGTTTATACATTTTATTAATTAAATACTTTTGTTATGATGGTATTAATTTGAAATGTAATAATAGCTGGGTCACCATTGCAGCAAACTGATGCACTTTTTGCACATTGGCACTTTGAAAGGAGTGGAAACTAATGTTTATTGGTCGATAATATTTCTTGGTGATATCCATGGAAATAGTATGTAAAGCACTCCCTCACTTTAAAATGTATAATGTCATTATAGATGTAATGTGGCTAGATTTGGGCTTATTAATAAGGTTTTAAATTGTATTTATGGGACTGTTTTTAGCATTATGTAAAGAGAAGAGCTCTTGTTTTAAATGTAAATGTGTTTTTCTTGGTGAATTAAGATGCTGTTATTGCAACGATTTTAATTAATCAAGCAATAAAGATTATACTACACTGGCATATATATTTTTACAAATCACCAGTTACATTTCTTTCAATAAACCTTCTAGGTGCTTTAATCACTCTGTCAGATCTGGTCACTGGAAACAGGGAGCCGTCATCTTCACTGTCAAGGATTTTCAAAGACGGTGAAGAAGAAACAGCAAATGCCAAAAGTGAGAAGGGTCTCTGGTAATAGACTTTGCAGGATGCTGGCAGCCACCATATGTCCATTGGTGGACACATCTTGGAAAGGGGCAGCATCATATGGAACATTAGACTTTCACCATTGCAGTTGGCGGGCCATCACTAGACCTCCTGTCTTAAATTCAATGTTCTTGGCATTTTGCCTCTTCTCAGCGTATCTTTTCTTTGTTAACCAAGTCTTTCATGCGAATTGCATTATAACCATTTTCTCTTTTGTTGGTCCATTGATGTAACTTGTTTGCCATTTCTCTCCCGAACATCAAAGTCGCAGTACTTTCGCACATGATCGAGTGAGGTGTTGAACGATAGGCTCGTAGGGTAGAATTCAACACGTTTTGCAAATTGAGCTCCTCAAGATGTACTGCTTTCTTTAGCGTACTCCTAAAATGCTCAACAAAACTATTGGCTTGCAGCCACAAAGGTGTACTTTTCTGACACTTCATGTTCAGATGCTCCTGAAAATCCTTGAATTCTTTACTGTTAAACGGCGGGCCTTTATCAAACTTCAAAATTGCTGGAAAGCTCATGTTGCAAAAAAAAAAGTGCTGTTGTCTCTCATTGACTCGCTCATGAGTTGTGGATGAGAGATCCTCTATTGATGGAATTCGAGAGTACCCGTCCCAATTACTATTAAATGATGTCCATCGTTGAGTGGACCAAAAAAAACGATAGCTATTCTCTCCCATGCATGAGCAGGAAGTTTTGACACGGTAAGCGTATGTTAAGTGATGTTTGTTGCGAGGCAATTGTATAGATGATAGGCCTTCAGTTCCTTGTCAAACCTCTCATCTAAATATGGAAACCAGACTTGATCTCGGAGAGCTCCTTAAATGGCAACAATTCCACGATGTCCTTCATGAGCCACTTCAATTACTTTCTGCCTTAAACTCTCTGGAATTAGAATTATTGACCCTCACAGTATAACTCTTTCTTGAGTTATAAATTGTTCATCTCTAACCTTCTTGTACTTTTGGTAATTATTATCACTGGTATGAGGCTGAGCATGTCTGTTCCACGACTGATGTATTATTACATTTTTTCAACTTCAACATGTCACTAAAAGCGAGTACTATGCGTCCAGAATTATGAAGGCAGACAACAATGGCAAAGAGATCTTTGCCATATTACAAAGCTTTATGTCACCTCAAGCTGAGCGAAAGTCTATCCCCGCCTCCGCGGGTTGGTGTGAGGAACTTTCGTACTTCTTTATCAATAAGATCAAACTAATTGAAGAAAGCTTAGCTCTGCCTGCCACCCCCTCACATTCCCCACCTGACTCTATGACTTGCTTTCCCCCAGTAGGTGTTTCTCACAGTTCAATATTATAGAACTCCCAGATATTCTCTCCATCCTCAAATCATTAAAATCAGGATCCCCCTCAGATCCCAGCCCTGCCAGGGTTATGGCCGGAGTGGCTGATACCATAGGCATGGAAGTCACGGACATAGTTAACAGGTCGTTGCAGTCAGCAACGATGCCGAGACAATGGAAGCAGGCTAAGCTCCTTCCACTGTTAAAGAAACCATTGGCTGATCCGCTCATAACGGCTAACTACCGGCCTATTTCCCTGCTACCAGCATTAGCTAAAGTCTGCGAGAAGGTGGCCTTTCGCCAACTGAATGCTTTTGTTGAGGATTCGGGGTCTCTCCACCCAGCACAGTCAGGCTTCAGATCATCTTATAGTACGGAGACTGCTCTTGTTAAGGTGACAGAGGCCATCAGGGAATGTTTGGACAAGGGCGGCAGAGCGGCTCTGATTTTATTGGACCTCTCTGCCGCCTTTGATACGGTACCTCACCAACTTCTCCTGGTGCGCCTATCTCACATCGGCCTCCCGGGTCAGTGTGGGCATGGCTGGAATCCTTTCTGAATTCCCGCTCCCAGCAAGTCTGGATGCCCCCTTATTCTTCTTCGGCCAAAGAGGTTCAGACGGGGGTCCCCCAGGGCTCAACACTGAGCCCGCTTCTTTTCAACATCTATATGACCCCCTTGATCTTCCAGGCTGAAAAACTGGGTGCCAAAATAATGGCCTACACTGACGACACTCAGCTTCTCTTCACCTGGGACGACCTGAACACCAATACAGAAGCGGCGCAAAGATGCCTAGCCGCCGTATTCACATGGCTTGCCCAGGCAAAATTAAAATGTAATGAGGGGAAATCAGAAATCTTATTATACGGACAATTTCCCTCTCAGTTTACAGAAGCTTTGTGGCCCCCGGATTTTCCCCGCCCTATATCTGAGGGCGGCCCAGCCAAGAATCTAGGTATCTGGTTTGGTGAAGACCTTAGGTTCACAGAGCACATAAAAAGACTCACAGGCATCTGCTTCGGGACCCTCAAGTCCTTAGGCAGATTCTTTCCTCTGCTCCCTCAACCAGCCAAGGAGATGGTTGCCCGGGCACTCATCTTGTCCCGCCTGGACTATGCCAATGCGCTCTTTCTTAGCATTCCAGCATTCCTGGTCAATAAGCTACAACTTATTCAGAATGCTGCAGCAAGACTTCTTCTCGGCATCTCTAAACGAACCAGCATACATAAGATCAGAAATGTGCGGGCTTCATTGGCTGCTGGTGGTCCAGAGGGAACAATTTAAGGCTCTTGTCCTAACACACAGAGCCTTACATGACTTTGGCCCCTCCTACATCAAGAAGAGAGTGTCCTTCTATATCCCTCGACGATCTTTAAGGTCAGCTGCCCAGCGCCTAATGGTAATCCCCTGCTCCCGTCGAGTTAGGATGGGCGGCCAGTCTTTTTCAGTTAAAGCAGCCATTCTCTGGAACGCCCTCCCTATAGCGTTGCGTCACACTCAGGACCTAAGATGTTTTAAAAAGCTCCTTAAAACTCACCTTTTTAAACAGGCCTATTAATTCACTTTTCTCGCCATCTGTTTACTACTGCTTCGCGCCAGGATACTCAAGAGTGGTTGTGCGCGCTATAAAAACCAATATAACATAACATAACATAACTATCTTGACTTGTGGCAGTGATGATCTGGGTTAATGATATTGCAGCTGGTGTGTTCGACTTTACCATGAAATTTATGTAAGTCTCAGCCGTCTTGGAATGGGTATCTTGACCTTGGATAGGCACACTAGAAATAGTGTCAACTGGGTTTTGATCCTTTCCTGGTTGATGGACAATGGTGTAATCATACTCTTGTAATCTGAGTCCCCATCCTTCAATGCAAGGAGGCATCTTGGCTTTCGGCTTGCCAATGATAGTCAATAAAGCTTGAAAGGCTTTCCATATAGAAATACATGAAAATGTTTACATGCCAATCCTACAGCTAAGCTTTCTTTTTTTGGTTGAGAATAGGCATGTTCTATCTGAGACAAATTTCTAGTGGCATATGCAACAATATGCCTTTAAGCATGGGGTTGGCCACTGTGCTGTGCTAAGGTAGTGCCTACCCTAACAGGACTAGCATAAACAACAACCTCTAGGTGGAGCTTTGGATTGAAATAGACCATTTCAGTAGCAGTTTCAATGGCTTGTTTAATTTCTTGAAACTGCTCTCACATTCATGTGTCCACTTGAATGAAACATTTTTCTTAGTTAACACTCATAATGGAGAACTTAAGGTCGCAAAGTCTTGAGCAGTAACTGGTCATACCTCGAAATGTACGCATCTTAGAAACATCTTGTGGGGGGGTCAGCCTTGGACAGTGCTTGTACTTTAGCAGGATCGGGAGCCATGCCCCCATCAGACAAGATATGGCCAAATATTTTTTGTTTAGTTTTGTGGAACTCACACTTATCTGCATTCAAAGTTAGGCCTGCATCAGTCAGTAAATGGCATACTTGAGTGAGAGCTTTTCATGTTCCTTTTGTGTAGCTCCAAAAATTGATATGTCATCACTATAATTAAATGCATTCACAACCTGCTCTATAACACGTTGAATGACATCTTGAAAAAGTTTTTCAGCCAACCACACACCAAAACAGAATCTTTTATATTGAAACAGACGTACATGTGTAGTAAAGGTTGTTATATACCTGCAATTTTCTTCAAGTTCCAATTGATGATAACCTTTATTTAGGTCAAGGGGAGAGAAAAGTTTGGCACAATTTAACTGCGTTATCATGTCAGCAATATGTGGACACGGATGTCATTCTCGCTCAGTAGCCTTGTTTGCTTGGCACATGTCAACGCATATGCGTGCGTATAACTCCTTCAGTGTTTTTTTGTACACTATCACTATGAGAGAAACCCAAGGTGTCAGACCAGTTGAACGCTCAAAATTGTCATGCTTAAGCATTGACTCAAGTTCTTTTTCAACATCCTCTTGTAGACGAAAGGCAACAGGACAGACATTGTCATTAATGTACATCTTTACTTTCATAGTCTTTAGTTTTCCCAAACCACGAAACAATGAGGGAAATTGACTTACTATTTCAATGTGAGCATTCAGGTTGTAGTTCACAGATATCTGTCCCATTATCAGCAGTGGTATTAAAACTGAGCAGACAGAATAGAATAGTTTATTGTGCATGGTTATTTAAAACCTTTACAATATAAATCAGGATTCAGTAAAACATAAATCAAATTTTAGCATGTTAAAACAGCGATTCCGTCCTTAAGACAAGACACAAGATTCCGTAGTGAGATAACTGCAGCAGAATTTAAAAGAAACTTAGCATCATATTAGACAGCCTATTTATCCTGAGAACAGAAGAATAATAAAATAATTTAAAAAAAAAAAAAAAAAAAAAAAAGTTATGGAATGGATTGTCCATCCTTGCCTGCCAACGGAAGACAACGAGACAAAAGTAAAAGAACATGCCACGGAGGAGGCGAGGATACATAAATTGTGATAACAGTTCGGAGGAGCCCTATTACCAGTCAGTACTGCACAGTCTTAGGAAGGGCAACGATGTCACTCTGGAGGACAGGCTTCTGGGGTGACATTTAGCTCCTTATTATGGCCCTTTACAGTACTACTTGAGTTGTTTGTTCTTTCAAAGAAAAAATTTTGAAGCGGGCCTCAGCTATTTCAAGAAATTTTACCATTCGACAGCTCAGTTGAATGTCATCTCCTTTGAAGCAGGCTAGCGCCGCTTGCCTGCAGGTCCGTATGTTACGAATGTTAAAAAGTGGTCGCAGGAGGAGGCGTCGATCTTTGGTGAGCTTAGTGCAGGTAGAGATCAGATGAACTATGTTTTCTTTACCAATCCCACAGAGTCGGCATGTTAAAGGTAGATTTGGCCGTAACCATGGAGGAAGGTGAGCCGCAGACGGCAGTAGACCTAGGCGATATTTCAAGAATTTCTCTTTTGTTTTTTTGGTGAATCCTATCTGCAGATAGGTTTGAGGCAAGAGCATATTGTATGATTGAACTGTAAGCCATCCATGAGCCCGCTCTATTAGGGCAGCTTTGTCCTGCAGCAATGATTCCTTCCGTACTATTTTATTGACCACCTTTTTGAAGAGAGCTGTGGAGCTTGAAAGTTCCCAAAGTTGCTGTAAGCCAAGGTCCTCAATAGCTGCTTCTAGGTACCTCCTTGCCGGGCATGTTTCTTTATTTTGAATCTCCTTCCACAGGAGAGCGTTTAGGGTCTTCGGGTCTCCCCTGCTTATTTTGTGCCAGGTTTTTATGTAGGCTCCCTTGCGCGCCAGCTCTTCTTTTTGTAATCCGAACTCTAATCTCATTTGGGCAGACGATGCATACCTCGGAAGGCTGAAGATCATGCGCAATGCTTTTGCTACTGTTCTATCTAGTGTGGGAGCGTCCCTTCCCCTCATGGCTTTGCTGCCATAAGTGATTGCTGGAAGTAATTTTGCCTGGATTACTTTTATGAGAGGAAGCAAGCTTGGCCCAGAAACTGTGTTTTTTAGTTTTCTAAGCTCCGCTGCAGTGATTAGTCCTCTCCTTTTAATGGCTTCACATTGCAGCTTAAAATTGCCCTTGTGGTCTATGATGACCCCCAAATATCGATATTCGCTGACCTTTTCTAGCTTTCTGGATGACAGGAGCCAGTTTCGTGTTACTTTCTTTTTAGAAAGATTAATACACATGATTTTGGATTTTTCTCGATTGATGGTAAGCCTGTTGGTAATGGAATATCTTGAGGTGATGTCCAATAGCCGCTGAAGGCCAACCGGAGTCCGGCTGATGAGTAACAGGTCGTCTGCGTAGAATAAGTTTGAAATCTGTGAGCCCCCTAACTTTGGAGCGTGCGAGTTGCATTCGTTTAGTAGTGTAGATAATTCTCCCATAAAAAGATTAAAAAGTATTGGGGCGAGTACACAGCCCTGTTTTACTCCTGTTTATGTTGGAATCTTTTTTGTTAGAAAGTCACCGGTGCCGAGCCTAACTTGCACCCATGTCTCGCTGTGTAGGAGAATTAATTGGTTTAAAAGCACCGGGGGAATGTTCAACTTGTCTAGTTTTTCCCACAAAAGATTTCTGTCCACATGGTCAAAAGCCGAGCTATAGTCAATATAGCACAAGTAGAGTGGGTGGTTCGCTTCTTGGGCCGCATCGATTAATAAAGAAAGAGCTAATATGTTAGAAGTAGTTCCCATACCTTTGCAGAAACCTGTTTGGTTGTACGGGATTGCTGAAACTTCAGTTGCCCAGGATGACAGTTCCTCTAGAAGCAGACCTGCGAAATATTTGGCTTCATTATCGAGCAGAGCTACTAGCCGATAATTTTTTGGGTCGTTTTTGTCACCCTTTTTAAAGATGGGGGAAATAATGGCTCCCCTCCATGATGGCGGGATTGAAGATGTCTGCAGAATCTTGACAAACATTGGTCTGAGGGCAGCTGCCCAGTAGTCGGGGTCTTGCTTAAATAATATGGGGGGGATCCCGTTTGGTCCCGGGGCCCCCTCACGCCTTCCCTTTGATATTCGGTAACAGATCGAGGCGCACTTAATTTCAAATGTCTGGTCTTGCTGCCAGGGATCGTTATAGACACGGCTGAGTGTTAAACGTTCCTTGGTGTCTTTTGTGGATTTGGACATTCCTTGGATGTTAGTGTCGGTGCCCTTGAAGTGAGCGCTAAGAAATGTTATCCAATCGTCTTCAGGGACGAAGGAATTAATGCCTTGATTCCCCCCCGTAGGCAAATTGTTGATTTTTCTCCAGAATTGAGCGCTGTTGTTTGATTTGGCTTCATATAGGAGTTTTGCCCACAGATGCTCTTCAGATTCTCGCTTAAGCCGCCAAATCAGCCTCCCGCGATCACGCTTTAACAGCCTCAGTTCGTCCTTGACAGCAGGGTCTGTCCTTACCCTTCGTAACTTTTGGCCGATAAGAGTTTTTAGATGTTTTAGGTGGACATTATTTATAAAAGCGTGATTCGGATGCCACGTCGGATTAACCGGCTTTCCCCCTCCATAACGCTGGTTTTTCCTCAGTGATTTTCCCATGTTTTTACGTAGTGTTTCTGTAAATTTCTCCCAGCTGGCAATTAGATCTGTTGTTTCATTTTGGGCTTCGCCAAGTGCTTGCTTTGCATAGAGCAGGAGGCCCGTAGGGTCATCTGTTCTGCATTTTAATCGCCTATCGTTTGCTGTATAAACTAGTTCGTGCCCAATGGCGCATGCTGGGGTTGAAGTTGCAGAAGCCTCTAAAGTCACTTCTTGTGGTAAGTGATCACTGTAGTCAAGTAAACCGATATGGAAGTCAGTTGTCACTTGAAACAAACTACCAGAGAGGAAGGTGAAGTCAATTGTTGAGCTGGTTGTTGTACTATGGAATGTTGCTGCTTGGGGACGGTCCCCTGGGAATCTCCCATTAAGCGCTCGTAGACCAAGCTCTTCAAGAGTTGCTAAAAGTTGCTGTGCTGCTTTAGTCCTGCTACCCCCTGATGAGTTGTCTTGAGAGTAAAGTTCCAATGCAAATGGATCCTCAATGGTGCTGACTTCAGTGGCTGATTTATTAAGCATGTTCTGATTGAAATCGCCGGTAACCATCAGATTATTGGTATCCTCTGCAGTTATTAGCTTTATAAGCTCTTCTTTCAGTTGCAGGGCTCCTTGCTTCTTACCTCGGGGATGTAGGTAAAGGTTGATTAAAATTAAGTCCTCCTTCTTTCTCTGATCTCGGATGGAGATTCGTGAAACTTGCATTGCGTTGGGGGAGTCTAGATTGTATGGTAGCTGGACTACTGTACGCGTTCTTTTTAACAAACAATAAGTGACGAGGCCCCCTTTTTTGTGACCAAATCTTGCAGACTGGGTTGGAGGAATGAAGTGCAGGGTAAATCCTGGAAGTGGTGGGGGAGAGTCTGACCAAGTTTCTTGCAAGGCTATGATGTCGAAGCTTTGCAAGTAGAGATTTAAATCTGAGTCCATAAGCTTATCCCCAATACCGTTGATGTTCCAGGAACAGACTTTGAAGTTTTTAAGAGAATTCCCAATTTCAGACTTGTTATGTCAATGATTTTCCGGCTTATTATTTATGGTCCTGGATAGCCATGACCAGTCTGAGTTAGATCGCACATTCCCGGCATGTTGCCTTCTTGCGCCTGGTCCTTTTGGTTCTGAACTGGACGGGGAGTTGCTGCGAGCCCCACGCAGTACAGAGAGTGAATGGTGGTCCTGGTTTGCCTGGTTTTGTGCGTTCCGGTGTACAAAGTCACTTGCCAAGGGATCTGGGTATCTCGGTTTTACATATGGGCAAAGTATTATGCCCCAGCTGTTAAGTTTCACTTGTTCGTTGAGCACGCGCTCAGCCACCTCGGTTGAGGCCCATACTGTTTTAGTGACCTCCACCCCCGGATGTTCCGGTGAGACTGTGAATTCAACCGAGTCGAGATCCTTGGTGGATATGTTTGTTAGGGTATCAATGGAGTTTAGCAGACGTAAAATGTTACCCCTGTTTAAGATGTCAAAAGCGCCCCTTGACGTGTATTCCGGGATTAATAAAATTGTGGGGTTATCTAAGTGCTCCTTTATCCGTTTGGGGCTGCTCAGCTGACTTGTGGGGGTAATTTCAACCCTATTGGATTTCTCTGCTGGCATTCCATGATCAGGGGCCTTTGTTTCTTCTGCTTCATTTATGACCTGTTTTGAAGAAATTCCGGTTGGTATTGCCTCAGGGGAATGGTCTGATTGTTTCCCTTTGTCCATTTTGGGAGCTGTATTTTTGGTTCTTATAGCGCTCGTGCTAGTGGTAATTATTTCTCCACAATCGATCAGGCCCTCGCTCGTGTTAGGTTTTATAATATTTGCGCTGCCCCTCGGGGCGGGGCCGTCAAATTTTGGTAGGGTCGTCATGTTAGGAATATTTATTTTTCGATTCTTTTTCCTTTGGCTCGTGTGCCACTGGTCCTGAGTAGGAGAGGAGCGTGAGTCTAATTCCGTGTCAGTCTCAGGCCTCGTTAAGGTCCACTTGTCGGGCATTGGGTCCGAGGGCAGAATGCTGAGTTTGCTATTTTTAGCTTTCCCTTCAGCCAAAATTCCTAGCTTTGATTTACGGCCCTTCCTCCTTTGCTTTCTGCCTCGTTTTGGGGAGCGTCCGTGGTCCCTTGGAACATCATTTTGGATTGGTTCCCGAGTCGGGAATGAGTCATTGTTCGCTGCTACCAGGGTTTCTCCGTCCCTGGATTGTCCTTGCGCTCTCGGTGGTGTTGCATTTTCCTCTTCCCTTGCCAGTTTGTCTTTTTGTATTAAGGGGGGCGCGTCCTCAGTGGGTGTTACCATTTCTTTGTTGTTTGTTTGCCGAGCTCTATTGGTACTCTCCAAATGAGCCGTTGGTAAACTATTTTTGACGGTCTCTCTGATACCTGTAAGGAGGTTGTCCATTGCTTCAGGTAGTGTAGCCAGCTTGTCCACAATTGCGATGCCAGGACAGTTTGTTTGTATAAGTGCTGTCTCCTCTTGTGCTCTTTTGACCAGACTGTTCAGTTCAGCTAACTTATTGTCGATGTTAGAGACAAAAACTGATAGTGAGTGTAGAACTGTTAACTGAAGGTCCATTTTGTCCGATTGGTATTGGATGGCATTAACAGACAGTTGCATTGTGTGCAAGAGAGATTCCCATACGTCTACTTTGGTTTGCGGAGATGCGATCGTAGGGCCAAACTGTGGGGCTTTGCATCTTGGGCTTATTACAGCTTCTTTTGGGGCCACGTGAGGCTGAGAGGTGTAGCGGGCAACCAGTTCTTCCCACTCTTCTTGTGTGGGATACGAAGCCACTGGGTCCAAAGGTTTTAATGGAGTGGGGACTGTGGTTGCCTGCACCTGGAGGTGACCTCGAGGAGGGGTTAGAGGTTGCTCAATCTGTGCCGAATGGTGAACTTGTGCCTGAAACACGAGCGGCTCCAGTGCCGTGGAGAGGTCCCCCGACCAAGGCTGTTCCGATGGTATGTCAACATATTCCACGGTTACCCCTGTGCACCTCGTAAGTTCTGATTGCTCTTGCCCGAGGTCTTGTGGAGAGGGTATGTTTTTTCCTACCGTAAGATCCTGTATTGGTCCTGGGGGGCTTTGCCCTGCCTTTGTTGTGGGACTTAGGATCCTCATCTTCAAGTTGCTTGGTATGCTAGGAACTGGAGCCGGGGAAGGCGGGACTTCTGGTATGCCAGGGATGCTGGGCTCCTTAAGAGCCATTTGGATCCCTGGATTTTTCTCAGAGACTCTGGCGATCTTGGACCAGACTTCTGGGGAGCATTTTTCTCCCGATGGTTTGGTGAGGACCTTCTGGGTTGATTTTATTATGGACCCCATACTAAGGGCACTCTGAATAGATTCCTGCTGTTTGCTCGTGAGTGCATTTGATTTTAATTCATGCACTTGGGCCTGAATTGAGTCTGAGTCTGGATCGAGGCCCCTCTTTCTGATGGTCATCGAAGAGATTCCCCCTCTGTGGGATTCGCTGTTGTTTCCACTGTGATTTTCGGTCTGTGAAGTGTCAGGGCAGTCCATCTCGACGCTGTCTTCTTCTCTGACATCTTCTTCTTCTCGTCCTCCTTCTCCGTCTTCGTCAACCAACTCCTCCGGAGGGGGCTTTCTTTTCAGCCCTCACGTTGGCTCTTTCTTTTGCTCTATCTGAAACTCTTGTTCTGGTGCGTAGGAAACCGGTAGTATCGGTGTTGGCAGGTTGTTGGGCTGCCGAGTATTCAGGCAAAGAACCGAGCCCAAGTCCTTGATGAATGAGAATTTTGTATAGATTTTTGGTTGGTAGCTTAACCCTTTAAGGTTATGTGATAGCTCAAGGCTTGGAAGGTGTGGGAGGAAAGGGGTCAGGGGGATCAGCCGCTCATCCCCCCCTCCCTCGCCCCCAGCCGCCGCCCCCTTCTTTAGATCATCTTCTTTGCCGACACTCGTAGAGTCTGTGTTGGAATTCTTGTTACCCTTATTTGCTCTCTTCGATCTTTTAGTAGGGTTCAGGGGTACATGTGAGTCCCTGGATCTTCCGGATCTCATTGTGATCTTCTTGTCTTCCTGCTTTTATTCCAGCCCTTTGTTCTCAACTACTTGTGTCTTCGACCTCTTCTTCGCGTGGTATTGCTTTTGCCTTAGCCCTTGCTGCGCTTACTCCCCCTTGAGCCCTTTAGAACCCAACACCCGTGGTTGAGTAATCTGATCTAATAGGGTCTGGGATAGGGTAGAATTGACTGCTGAGGCCTAGGGGTGGGGAGCCAGAAGACGGTGACCACGGGTTGGGAGGGGCTAGGTCCCAACCAGGTGCTGTGGCGTCTGAGGCGTCTGTGGATGAGTTGCTACTTCCTTCCTTCTGACAACTTGGCTTAAAATACTGGGGTGTCCTCCTGGATGTACCACTCGTGAGTTCTCTTCCTCTTGCTCTTGCTGGTTCTGTAACCCCGCCTCTGCCTTGGGGGTTTACTAGTAACTCTTTCCTTCCTTCCAACCGCCCAAGCAGCCGGTTCCAAGCCCGATTCCAGGCCCAGCCGCGGCAGCTGGGTAGTAGTGGGGTAGCTGCAACCTCTGTCACTCTCGCTTGCAGGAGGGGGGATGGAAGGGGGGGAAAGGAGAGGGCAGGAAGGAGGGGGCAGGACAGGGGGGGGAAGCAGACAGCTCTCCCCCACTCACCCCCACTCACCCCCTCGTGGCCGAAGGGCGAGAAGAGTGCTTGGGATCCTGCTATTCGCTTGCTGCTCAGTCTGCGCTAGCCCACTGCCACAGCTCACCTGCTCTCTATCCGGTCTTGGTCTGCCGGCCGCAGCGGAGGTTTAAAAAGTGGAGTTGCAAGGTTCCTTTTCCTGCTGTGGCAGGCTGCTCCAGCTGTGGTTGCGCAGTGGCCCCCCTGGCTCCTGGCAGTCAGCTGGTCCGGGGGAGTAAGAGGGGGCAGCTGCGGACTGGGAACGCGGGGCTGGGTCACCTCCCCTGCAGCACCTATGCAGCGTGATGTGAAAGGCTCCTCAGCAGCTCCGGCCACGTAAAGTAAAGTTTTTTGTTTTGAGGTTTATTCCACTGGCATCCAGAAGAAATATGTTTGCTCCGGTTGCATTTGAGCAAAGGTTTGTGGCGTGTCAGACTGCTTAGCGGCCGAAAAGCGAAATCTTTGGTGGCTACAGCGGAGAGCAGAGTTTTTTTTTGCTGTTCTCGCCCAGGCAGTTTGGCAGCCTCTGCACTGACCACCAAAAAATGCCCAGCGGCTCCGGCCCCAGCCTCGCCAAAACGTTGACCTCGCTGCTTCGCAGCCCCACGCTGCCGAAAAATGCTTACAGACGCTGTCTCTGACCGCCAGGCTCTGGGTCAGCTCTTCTTCCCACGTCCGAAGCTCTTCTCACTTCTCACTTGCTCGCTCGCTCCGTCCGAGCTAGTGGCTGGGTACTGGCTGCTCTGCTGCCCGGCTAGGGGGTGGGGTGCTGTGGGGGTGCAGTAGACTGTAGACTGCTACGGGCTGCTACAAGCCGCTGTACTCCGCAGCCACTCTCTGCCCTCCCGCCTCTCCTCTCTCACACGGCGGTGTCAGCCTCAGCCTCAGGACAACTGCAAAAACACGGACCGGATCAAAGCAATACTGCGCAGACAGGCACTTGCTGACATACCTTGTAACACATGGATGGGTGCTTGCACCTCCATTTTTTTGTGTTTCAAAATAGCGACAAAATTAACCTTGACTTTTTATGGGCGTGACTCAGCTCAGAAGTACACTTTGATTTTCAATGGCATTAGTCGAGGTAATGGAGACAATTCATCATATTACTCTTCACTTATTATATTTATTGATGCACCGCTATCCATGATGAAAGGTATCGAACAGTCATTTATTTCTAATGTCATTTTTGGACAATGTTTAAATGACTTTGGTGCTTTGGCAAGTCAACTTTTCTTTGACTGGCAATTCTCCTCGCATGTGGCCAGTCCGACATGTGCTCTTTTTGATGGCGCTGCTTGGCCTTGTGGGGTTGCATCAAACGTTGTCTCCGGGAAGGTTTTGATGGCCATTTTGTCTTTGCACCATGACATACTTGTCTTTTCCTTTGCTTACATACTGTCACAAAATGGTTCTCTTTCCTACAGCCTTTACATATCTGTCCAATGGTGGGACGTTTACTTTCATGTGGAAATGAAAATCCACATCTAAAGCACAACTTCTTATTACTGGTAGACAACAGTTTGTGCCCTTCAGTCTTTAGTTTTGGCTTACTTTTAATGCTCATGACTGCTTCACTGTGGGCATCTCCATCCTCCATGTATGTGGATTGTCTTTCAGCATGATCTTCAGCTCTAGTAGGCATCAATACTAGCTCCAGACTAAGGGGCTTATTTATTAGCTCCTTGTGCCACCAGTGCATCACTTTTTATGATGCTCTGGTGGCGCAGGAGCCTGCTCCACACTTACCAGGCAGCACTAAGCCACTTTTTTTTTAGCTTAATACTGCCTTGTAAATATTGTTCCCTTTATCACCATTTATTGCATTAAGGCGGTAGCAATGGGTGTTGCTAGGGCTTTCCCAGCCACATCCATGGCTTTTTGACACTGCCCAAGGTTTATGAGAAATCGTAACTCTGAGGCAGCTCTAAAATCTTATGCTTTCCCAGGGGAGGCATAAGGGAGGCACAACGAGGAGAAATATCTTTATTTCTCCTGGTTTTCCCTTTTTCTATGTGTTCAGCATTCTACAGCACACTGGAAAGAGGAAAAAGCCTCCTGTGATTGTTTTTGTGCAGGAAGGTTTCCCTTCCTGCACAAAAGTAATCATACCTGCAACACAGGCACTCTTTGTCACCCTTACTGCATGGTGCAAATGCATTGGCACACAGCAGCCCATTGTGCACCAGTGCAGGGGAAAAGGATATGAATGCGTTGCATCTGATAGATACGGTGCATTCCTGCCCTTTTCTTTTGCTGGAGGGTAGCGCAGCAGGAAGGCTTGCGGTGCTACCCTATGGGAAAAACTCATAAATGAGGCCCAAAGAGTTTCTCTCAACATTCCCCGTCTAAACGAGTCTGACAAACTTTCATCAAAAACTCTAAGTCACATAGCTTCTTCTTTATTAAAGTAATTGAACTTACAGAGTTTGATGAGCGTATCAAGTCTCTATAAAAATTAATCAATGGTTTCATCCACTCTGACATTCTTGACTGGAAATATATCTTTCATAATCAACATTTAGTACTTGATTACATTTTAGATTCAGTATTTCGTTAATCTGAGAATACGTGCTTTCTTCACCAGTTTGCTGCATTTTCTGTATGATTTCTTTTATATCATCACCAGATTTTTGAGATATTTGATCCTCTTTTTGTTATCAGTCTTTTTAAGCGCATCAATAAAACCATGAAATGCAGACGATCTGTGGCAAATTTTGGGTTTTTTTCGGCAGTATCGAAAGGTGGTGGTGGTTCAGTAATGCAAGAGCTTGTAGACAAGTATGGAACTTAATGACAATGCAGGTGGGTCCTCGTGATTTACTTTTGATGACTCATCCGTGGAGCCTTGCAACGTGCTTGCCTCATATTCACCTTTAACAATGGCTGGAAACGTGACTTTCTTTGCAGCCATCTTAAACATTTCACTTTTCCGAGAGTTGCTCTCAGCTTTCCAAAGACCTGTGCCCCACTTGGCATCTTCCTGAATGAAACGCTTCAAGTATGGACAGTTCTGTAAGCACAAACCAGATTACTTCTCTTGAAATATCTTCACCGAGTGTGGTAACACTAGGACTCTCTTCAAGGCATTTGGTAAGTCATTTTTTTCTCTTATAACACCTGGTTGATTTCCGCCTTGCAGCGCATTTACCCACCAGCATTATTTTGTAAGTTAAGATTATTAGCAGCTGTACTTCGTAAACCTGGTTGAATCTGCCTTTAGCATGAACACTCCATCTGATATTCAGCGTTATCTCATTTGGTAGCGGAGTACCTTTATGTATGGCTTGACCATCAGGTTCTCTACCATGAAAGTGTAAAAATTTTGCAATGCATCCACGTCTTCATGTGCTTTACAACAGTTGTTACTATACTGTGACTCCACAGGCGTGAAGCGTTGATTCTGATCTTCGACAGAAACACATGTGGCACGCACGAGTATCTTACTTGGACAATAGTAAACTCTTTGGGTGAGCACAGTCGTTCTTCGGGTTACTCATCCCATACTCATTGCCATTTGTAGCTTCTTCCCAGACTGGGCACTCGTAAAAACCACTCCACACACACGGTTTATTATTACACATCTTTATTCTGCTGTGTGTGACTGAGAACTCAACATTCTAAAACAAGTTTTCATGGCATTGCACTCTGACACCTACGTCACAACCCTATGGAGTCTGCAAGGAGATAAAAGTGTTAAGTTCTAAAATATGGTTAGACACTGCACTGCGGTATGTATCAGTGATCCTCACTCGCATGTACACAACATGTGAATTACTTCTTGAAAGTGACAGGTGGCAAGGCCGGCTGTACTGAAAATCTCCAAAGAGGGCACTCTATGCCATGAGGTCTTCTTACAGCCCACCACAATGTTAATAACATCAAAACCTTATATTTGAAAGTGGATTATTAGTAGTGATGAGTAGTGACTTACCACGAGTAATAAGGTTACAAACACAATAAAAGTTTCAGTTAGGGTCTCAATAAATGATTCCTTCCTCAACCCTTGGTAGCTTGCAATGACCAGGCAGGTGTGTAACGCATTTACAAACAATAATACATTAAATAAATAAAACACAACACACAATAAAAATGTAACTCCAATTTATAATAATAGAACATATTTATATGAACAAATAGACACCAAAATGACAACAAATCCAATGTATTGTACAAGAGATATGAATTTTTAAACAATAAACACTTTCTAGTGCTCAAAAACTTTGGGACTTCTGGTCGCACTTGACCGGGACCAAGTCAAAGTTTGAGGCCATCCACAATGGAGCCCTGGTCAGATACTCTAAACGGGAGGCTTTGATCAAAATTTCACCTGTGGAATTGGAAACCTTTCTGGAGGATTTTTCTCTTGACATCGAGCAGTTCCCTCCAGCAGGCCAATTTCTATGTAAAGCCATCGGATTGCTTCTCCACGAATCCTCAGTCAAATCCTAGAAGTCTGGAGCTCTGAAGCTTTCAGTTGGACAAACCTGAAATCCAGGCTGGTTCGCAGTTGAAGGTAGGCGGCTTGACTCTCAACGTCGAGTCAGTCACCTTATAGAGCTATTTGACAAAAAGTTCCCATACTTCACCAAACTTCTGGAACTTCTGCCTGACGTTACTCGAGGGTTCAAAGTGACAAAAACACACATCCATGACTCTGGAATCTCCTAGATGGTCCTTGGGATGTCAGGACTACAATTTCCACAATGAACATGGCCAAATGTTTCAAAGTCCACTGGAGGCACTCCAGGATAGAATCTCTTGATGGAGATAATGCAGGTGGGCTCTGTTAACCTGTAGCTTGCTGGAAGTCCACTCCTTACTCCTTCTTAAAGCAAGGGAAAGTCCTTAGGGATGTAGTACTAGATCATGGCGCAGGTGCATCCCTTCAGAGTGCAGTCCTTTGGGTGCAGGTCTAGATTCTAGCAGGGCAGTCCTTCTTCTCCTTGTAATTTCAGGCAGCAGATCTGAGGAGCAATACAGCTCTCCCATATTTATTCACAGTTTCTGGGTGTAAAGCTCAGATGCAGGATGCCACAGGTGTATGACCGCTTCCTCCAAAGTGTGGCATATTCTTGTCCCAGAAAGCACTATTCTCCCAAAACCCAACATGGAGAAACTCCTCCTTTGGGGTTAGATCTGGCTAGGCCAACAGACTGGTGTGGCTAAGTTTCACTAACACACCCCTGCCAACTCTCGGACTACTCTAATTACTGAAACTTCTGTGTGGCTCGGGGTACTGGATGTGAGGGTCAGCCTGTGCTTGTCCCAAACTGTCAATTCTCCCTTTGAAGACACAGTTTGGCTCCCCACCCTCTTGTTGCCTTTTGAAACTAAAGTGTGCCGCTCACAGGAAATCCATTGTCTACTCTGACAGGACACTTCACACCTCATCAAGCAGATCTGGCTCAGCCTGGGAAAGGATGGCCAATTAGGAGAGGGAAGCTGGAAAGCTGGACTTTGGGTCACAGAAAAGCCAGTTCTATTTTCTGTAATAGTTATGAATCTAACAGTGGCAAGTTGTTGGATTTATCTTAATTATTAATTATCTAGATTGAAGTATATTTTTAGGTGGCTCCTGTCAATATCTATACTTAAATAAAATATCTCTATGTTAGCCTATGTAGCCATTCACTACATTGGGGGGAACAGAATTGGCATTTTGTCCCTCACCAGGCTTATAAAACATCTGTTATAATATCCCTGCTTACTGTTACAAGGCACCCTACCTCTGGGGCACCTAGCAGAGACCTTAGGGGTGTCTTATATGTACAAATAACGTAGGCTGAGACTTTGAAAGTACCTTTACACCCAAAGTTAAATTTGCATGTACAATTAAGGTAAAAGGCAGCCTGAAAAGCAGTGTTGCCTTTAAAATGACAGCACCACTGTAGTGCACCCTTAAGTGCATTAAGTTTAGGGCTTCTAAACCTACATGCCCTATTAAATACTATGGACTTACAGCTAGGCTGTCTGTACAAATTATATTTACACCTAATTTGCATATCCTTATAATCAAAGCACTGGCCCTGGGCCTGGTAAGCAAAGCCCAGGATCAGGCAGAGTCAGTTATCACCAGTACCAAGAATAAAATGGAGGTGATAAGTGTAAAAGGGATGACTTTCTCACACCTTAGATATTACCAGACATGATCCGGTAAGGTAGCAGCCCTTATTTTTCCATTCATTAAAGCAATAGATGAACTGAAATAGGCTCCTCGATCACGGAAACAGGTTGATTGTTGTAGTCTTTAGGAAAGGGGCAATTGCAACTGTGAACTGCTATCTTCAGTTTTATTGATAAAGATTGAATGAAAGTCCTATACAAAATTGATGTCCATTTTTAGAATTGGGATGCTGATATTATTAGTCTGGACAATCAGCTGGCCTTGCTCTGCTTTTTCCTCCTACTAGTCCTACTGACTACATTTGCACGGCGCTTCAGCACTTTTGACCATTATTGTTTTTTAAGACAACTTATGATAATTCATGTGACAGCAAAATCGGGCCATCGTTAGTTGGCGTTTGAGGAAATGAACATAGCTGTTAGTATTGCAGTGACTGAGAAAGTCTTTTCCTCTGCCGAAGGATATTTTTTAACCTTCACGAAGTTCAATGGAAAATTTTGCAACAAGGAAAACAGTCCTACATGGATTATATTTGTTAGAAACTATGGGGCATATTACCAACAAGTAGCGATAATTATCGCAAATAGGCTTAGCGACGATTTTTTTATCACTGCCTATCGCTGGATATGTTAGCGGAGAAAACATGCTATTAGCAACGTTTTTCTCCATTGTGCTAAAATATCCAGCGATAGCGGCAAAATGCGTGAATATCGCTGAGAGTACAGCGATATTCACGCATTAGCGACTAAATGGGGAACATCGTTTACGATGCGGTTTTTACACTGCGGTGCCTTTACCCCGCAGCTATTACAACGCAAGCCGTTACTACTACTTGCGCTGGATGGCGCTGTGGGATAAGAAATCTTGCAATTTTATATTCCAACACCTTCCCTACTGTTACGGGGACTGGTGTTGGAATAGAAAATTATAAGATTCCTAAATCCACGCCCTACAACGCAAGTCGTTGTAACGACTTGCGTTGTAAGACTTGCGTGGTAAAGGCATGCGTTGTTACAACATGCGTTGTAACAACGTACATCCCGACTAAATGCTCTTAGCCATGTTATCCACCTCCCATTGGATAACATGGCTAAGAACTGGTCTGAGCAGGCGATAGCGGGAATATTTCCATTGCTACGCCTGCTTTGCTAATAGGCGATAGCGACGTTAGCGACTGCTTTCAGTCGCTAACAGGTTGGGTACGCCTACTTTGCATGTCATAAGCGATAAATATCGCTGACATGCAAAGTGGGTCCCAAACCGCTCGCTATCGCCTAAAAGCTGTCGCTAACATCAGTTAGCGACAGCTTGCTAATAGAGCGATAGAATTATCGCCGCTTAGCAGCCGAAAACGGCCGCTAAACCGGCGAGAATTGCCAATCGCCACCCTTGGTAATATGCCCCCATGTTTTTCTGTGTAGTATGTGTTCTGTGGCAGTCTGCATAGAAAAGTTTTTCAAAAGGTAAACATAAGGAGTGAAAATCTACCTACTTGATTGACCTTGGCTGGGTTCGATTAGAAGGGAAATTACCAAGCAATGGCATGAAAATGAGCTCCCAAAGTGCAGAAAACTGATGCAGGGAAAGGTAAACTAGGACATTCTGCAACCACCACCAAGGATGCAAATCAAGAATTTTGCAAAACTTTTGTGGGTGGAATAGAAAATATCACACGCCTTACCAACGAAAAGAATAGCTTATTTCAAGGTTTGCCTGGTTTGTTAAGCAGTTACAGTACTAGGCTGTTTACGTTCATGTGTATAAAATGATGGATGCAATGAAAGAAAGAACAATTTTGGTTCAAACAGTCTCAGATTAGAATTCTTAGAGACTGTTTGTTAATTTTACGGTCCTTAATTCGGTTATTAGAGAGAATGTATTTATTTATTTATTTGTTTTATAGAGTGTGCAATTGCCTGAAGGTGCCCTGATTCTAGCACAAAATACACTCAATACAGCAACTCACATACTCAATGGCTTCAGGCAAAGCCTATGTTAACAGAGGGGTTTTTAGAGCCCTGCGAAATTTTAAGATATTTGGCTCAAGGCGTAACTCGGATGGCAGTCCTGAACTGTATGCCTGAGCAGTAACCACATAAAAAGCACATCCTCCCAATCTTGCTCTCCCATATATAGGTACCATGATCAGACAGGCGGAGGTCAAGCTCAGCAACCTGGGAGGAATGTACTTTTTAAAACATATCAGATATGTTCTGCTCCTGAAACAGAAAATTGAGATACCCAATATCATTGCTGGCAAAGAAGTCTTGCATCTCTTTCTACTTCAAGTGTACAGCGTCACCAGTCATAACCTATATCGCTAGCCTCAGCCGCATTGAATGTACGATGTACAAGGCACCACGAGGAGATGTTTCATAATTGTGTAACTTCCTGCCTCTCCTACGCTGATTCTGTTGCTTTGCGTGTGGTCACGTGATGCATTGACTCCGCATGAGGGGATAATGAGAAATGTAGTCCCACCGAGTAAAGAGAATTGTAGTTCCACTGTGTTGGTTATATTTGCCTTGCTGCTTATCTTTTATTTTCCGGACCAGCTACAGGGACCCAGTTAGATCCACTTAACAAAATACCTTTAAATCCTGGTTTGTGGTGTGTTGCAAGAATCGGCATCAAAGATACATCGTGCAGCCAAAGGAATGCAGTAGTTCAGAAATGCGACACGTCTTCAATGCAAGAGCCTTCTTCAGTGTTGAGGGTCCCGTCGACGGGCCTTGTAATGCACAGTCCGGTGTCGAGGATGCAACGTACAGTTAGGGCGATTCATTTGTTCCAAAAAGCTGCAAAAATGCGGCCCATGCAGGTAAGATCGAAGGGCCAGGTTGGGGGGGGGGGGCATTCGCCAGACAACCATGAGAGATAATGAAATAAATAATTACATTTCCCTCGTGGTCGTATGTCGAAATCTCCCCCTTCCCCCAACCTACAAAACTGCCCCACCGCTCTTACCTGCACAGGCCGTGGCTAGTAGTACGACATCCTTGTCGGGCATTCTGTCAATGAGGGATGGAGGGCCTGTGCTGAGAATGCGTTGTGCAATGGCAGTTCTGATGGGGCTGTGAAGGCATTGCAGGTCGTTGCAATGAGTCCAATCCACACAGCAGCCGCAGAGGAGAAGTGTTGTTTCTGTTAGATCAACATAGGCTGGCAGAGCACCTTATGCAAGCTTTCAAGGATCCAGAACTGGAGTGGCACCACTTGGCAGGGTAGACTCACAGATGGCAGAGAACAGGTGCAGGTGTATGATGGGGGGGGAAGCCTGCTGTGTCACTGAGGCTTCAGATCAGGAGGCCAGCCAACTAACCCTTGGAGTCACTCTGGGTTGTGGTTTCAAGAGATGCAGGTCCAGTCCTTCTCTTCCAGGAAAGAGGGCAGCAGGCAGCAGGTCCAGAAGTGTTCTCAAGAGCTGGTGTCGGAGGTCTAGTATTTATAGCCAATTGCACCTTTGAAGTGGGGAGAAGCTTCTATAGGTAGTCCTTTGAAGTGCACAGGGGCCCTGCAGTCCTGTCCCTGGCACCAGACTAACTGCAGAGGGCATACAGCATTTTGTGTGGAGTTAGGAGACAACCTATTCAGGTATAAGAGGGGCTGCAGCCAGCTCCTTCCTCCCATCCAGCCAGTGATGGCCCATCCAGTCACACCTAAGCTCCCCATCCAGCCAATGATGGCCCATCCAGTCACACCTAAGTTCTCCATTGTGTGTGGCTGTCTATGAGGAATACACAAAGCCCCACTGTCAACCATACCCAGTCATGTAACCTAGGGCAAGCTGTAGGCACCATATGGCTAAGCAGGAAAATGCCAAAATGTTTTAAATGTCGCATTTTCAAAATTGCCTTTTAAAATCCAACTTCACCATAAGGAAGGATTTTTAATTCCAATTCCAGAGACACCAAACATAAACTGGTTACCTGTTTCTATTTGGAAATTATATTTATACAATGTAATAAGGTAACTCAAATATTATCCTATGAGAGAGGTAGGTCTTGCAAAAGTGAAAAACAAATTTAAGAGTTTTTTCCTTCCAGGAACATGTAAAGCTTTAATGCACATGTCCAAATTTTTAAATACACTGCACCCTGCCCTCTCGACCTACCCTAGGAGTGACTTATATGTATTAAAAAGAAAGGTTTGGGCCTAGCAAAAGGTGTATTTTGCCAGGTCAAAAAGGCACACACGCAATGGCAGGCCTGAGACATGTTTAAACTGTTACTTAAGTGGGTGACACAATCAATACTACAGACCAACTAGTGGCATTTAATTTACAGGCCATCGGCACAGGTAGTACCACTTCAGTAGGGACTTCAGGGATGTGGAATTCCTATAGCCCGATGGCCCGGACATATTGTTTGGGGTCAAGGCACAACATGTTTCCATGTGTTTTTTGTCCTTGGGACAAGTAGGCCAAACCCCCTGCTGCACAAACCCTTTGGCTGGCAATTTGCAGTACCACATTATGGATCACGGAAGGGCACTGTCGGCAGTTTAGGTAATATTTTTGTCCATATGTTAATGCTGGTCAAACTTGTATCTATGGTTCATTAATTGAAAGCCTTTTTTATTAGGGTGAGTGCTCTACGTAAATGTTGTAAGCTCTGACTGCACTACTGACACTGGTTCCAGTATAAAAATGTGTACACACGTTGCTCTCTGATGTGGTGCAAATATTTGCAGAAGCTTGAGAGCAATAATAATGATTCTTTGCTTTCAAAATAAAATGTTCCTAAAAAAATGAAAGCGGGATAAAAAACATTTCGCTAAACTACTGTCAAATTTCAGGTACCATTTCTTTGCAGCATCATTTAGTAATATATGTTGATGCATGCAAGTATTTTCCAAAAATATTCATAATGGAAAATCAGTGTAACCAGTTTCAATAAGATTATGGAAAACAAAAATAAACAAGCATTAGCAAAACCAGTAAGTCTGAAGATGGTGGTTAGCTTTTTAGTTTTGTCAATAAATGACTTGTTTTGCCATGGTTTTCGTAAAACCTTATTGGTGTGTGAGAGCTGTCGGGCCCTCACTAATATAACACTATTATAACAAACACTGGCAAAAGCAAATATATTTTTGGTCTAAAAAAGGAAACACTGCCACAGCAGTTACTGGCACTGAACAAAACTACTTTGTGTGGCGATATGCCCTTTGTGACATAGCAGAATGCTGTCACTCACAGTGAAGCTAGCCAATACAGAGAGACAGAATTTTAATAAAAGTAAAAGGTCATGGTCAACACCAGGTCAAATTAGGGGCCCAATTATTAAAGAAAGTCTTAAAAGTGCACCTGTGGTATATGCCATTGCAATAAATGCTGCTATACAGCTTTTGTGAATTCCCAAGAATTTACAGAAGTAGGACAAGAAAAAGCCCTTCTAGAAAATATTTGTGAACTGCATTTTAGCATAAACAAATATGCACGTGTAGATTTGCTCATGAGAAAATGTAATTATTTGCGAGTTCACTTTCCCGCCTACCACTTTTTTTCCTAACTCTGGAAGAAGGTATACGTCTACCATTGTCAGGTGTAAATTTCCAATGTTTCTCAGTATGAGAAAAGATTAGAGAAGAGTTGTGGAAAACCCTTAATAGAGGCAAGTTAGTAGGTTTGCATAAACTAAAAAGGGCATTCTAACTCAGGAACTAGTGCTTACCACTACCTTCAGCCCCAGTATGTAGATCTGTGGAAATGTAGCAACATAAAGGGATTGCAAGTATTCTAATACTACTATGGTATGAGCCCTGCATAATCAGAGAGGCTATATCAGAGCTCTTTATATAATGAGATTGCTGCCATAATTTTTCACCGCCCTACATGGCACCAAAGGGACAAGTGGACTTTGTTACAGGACAAGTAGATTTATGAAACAACCTACCCCATGGACGAGTAGATATTTTATTAAATTCCACACCCCTGGGCATACTAGTAAATTAAAGATGCCAACTGGGTATAAGCCAATCTTGTCATGTTTTAAGGAGAGACTGCAAGCACTTTAGCATTGGTTAACAGTGGTAAAGTGTGCAGTTATAAGGTCAGCCAAAACAAAGTCAGCAAAAACAGGAGGTCTGAAGGCAACACGTTAGGGGGAAAAACCACACCAAGGATGCCAGGTCTAACTTAGATGTTCTGCTACGCTACCTTGCACACCACATACAATCGATCCTCAGGTACTGGAGATAATAAACATTTACGGGACCACTGTGACCTACATATTAGCTGGTCAGAAGCAATACTGTTTCACGTAATGTTGTGGGAAGCCGAATGGAATGAACTGCCCACTCTAGATTTCAGGGACAGGATTCCGAAATCTGGGGATATATGTCACCAAAGAGACTGAGACCTTTATGGACAAGAATTTGACCACCTTTCTTGTTGAATAGAAAGCAGATGGGCCAGGATGGCGCGAGAGCTCACTCTCCCTGCTGGGAATTGCAGAACTTTACAAAATGAGTTACAATTCAGATTTTAGTTTATTAGTTAATAAAAACCATAAATGTGCACAATTCCAGCAATCAGAAAATCATACTTTCATCTACAACAAAAAACAACAGTTAAACGATTTAAGATCAATAAACCAAGGGGCAGATTTACAAGCCCCTTGCACCACTTTTGCTCACTTTTCCCATGTTAAAAATGACGCAAAAGTGCACAAATGCCTTGTAAATAAGCCCCCAAGTCTGTATCAACCTCAGAGAAATCATACAAAAATGCAATGTGCGAGTCTTGGGAACATAAACCATGCTAGGGGCAAGGCATTATACAAAAAAAGTGCCTTGTGTAAACGATCAGGCGCAAGAAACAAACACAGGCATTTACAGATAGCCTACTACTCAACAGGGCTTTCTATAAAGTGTTTTTGTGCCAAACTGCGGTGTGGCAGGGTATACTCAGACATGAGTCCCTTTCTCACTGCTCCATCAGGATTCAAGCAAGCCGGGCCGAAGAGGCTGAAATGCCAGAAACCGGTCCCCGGTAGCTTGTCTCCTTTCTGGTAAAGAATTGGCTTGGTAGTTTAGTCTGCCCTGTTCCCATGATGCACTGGGCCAGGGACAGACTGATTTGCATATAGCCAGGTTCTGAGCTGGGATGGGGCAGTGAGATAAATAACGGTGATGGATCAAGCCCTGATCTTTGGACTGGGTAAGAGTGGTCTGCTCAATTCAGACACTCTGTTCATCACCACCCCCTTTTGTAAATCGATTTTGGCCACTATAGGTGTGGCAGGGTATACTCAGACATGAGTCCCTTTCTCACTGCTCCATCAGGATTCAAGCAAGCCGGGCCGAAGAGGCTGAAATGCCAGAAACCGGTCCCCGGTAGCTTGTCTCCTTTCTGGTAAAGAATTGGCTTGGTAGTTTAGTCTGCCCTGTTCCCATGATGCACTGGGCCAGGGACAGACTGATTTGCATATAGCCAGGTTCTGAGCTGGGATGGGGCAGTGAGATAAATAACGGTGATGGATCAAGCCCTGATCTTTGGACTGGGTAAGAGTGGTCTGCTCAATTCAGACACTCTGTTCATCACCACCCCCTTTTGTAAATCGATTTTGGCCACTATAGGTGTGGCAGGGTATACTCAGACATGAGTCCCTTTCTCACTGCTCCATCAGGATTCAAGCAAGCCGGGCCGAAGAGGCTGAAATGCCAGAAACCGGTCCCCGGTAGCTTGTCTCCTTTCTGGTAAAGAATTGGCTTGGTAGTTTAGTCTGCCCTGTTCCCATGATGCACTGGGCCAGGGACAGACTGATTTGCATATAGCCAGGTTCTGAGCTGGGATGGGGCAGTGAGATAAATAACGGTGATGGATCAAGCCCTGATCTTTGGACTGGGTAAGAGTGGTCTGCTCAATTCAGACACTCTGTTCATCACCACCCCCTTTTGTAAATCGATTTTGGCCACTATAGGTGTGGCAGGGTATACTCAGACATGAGTCCCTTTCTCACTGCTCCATCAGGATTCAAGCAAGCCGGGCCGAAGAGGCTGAAATGCCAGAAACCGGTCCCCGGTAGCTTGTCTCCTTTCTGGTAAAGAATTGGCTTGGTAGTTTAGTCTGCCCTGTTCCCATGATGCACTGGGCCAGGGACAGACTGATTTGCATATAGCCAGGTTCTGAGCTGGGATGGGGCAGTGAGATAAATAACGGTGATGGATCAAGCCCTGATCTTTGGACTGGGTAAGAGTGGTCTGCTCAATTCAGACACTCTGTTCATCACCACCCCCTTTTGTAAATCAAACTGCGTTATGCGAGCATCAACGAGCGTAAGGAGCATAGAAGCATAAACAATAATTAATTTCCCATAAACCTGAATGTGGGGTACTTGAAGTTGGTTGTCAAATCCTGCCATAGTGACAAGAGGCTCAAAAAGAAGAAGAGGAAGATCTTATACAATCAAATAAGGGATGAAAAGCTTACATAAATTGTGTGCAGAAGCTACCATGTGTACATACAGCATTATAACATACTCCCAAATATTTAATTGAAACTGACCGAAGCTAGACAGCCAGAAATACACGGGATAGGGGACAGTGGGGCACATGCATCAAGCTAAGCAATTGGGATTCCTTATTAGCAATTATTAAGGAATCGCCATTAAGGAATCGCAATTGCCTATGCATGAAGGTTTTGCAAAAATATTTGCGATTCCTACACATTTCTTAATTTTTAATCGCAAATTGAGATTCGCAATTAAGGAATGTCTCCCCATTCACTCCTACGGGTCTAGGGGCACAAAGAAATGAATGGGAAGCCATTCGCAATTTGCAAGTACCACATAGAAACTCGCAAATTGCGAATGCAATTTGATGGGGGGTAGGTGGCCTTAAAGGCCACCCTGATGCACCCATAAATTTGGCATGTATGCTCATGTGGTGCACACATTTGCCCTAAGGGCGTATGTGTGCACCACATGGCACTTAGAAAAATGCACTTTTGTGCATTTTTCAAAGTTTTTTGCAATTTACCATCAACTTGCAGTAATTAGCATTTCCTAAATGCAAAGTCGCATTTAGGAATGGCTTTGATGCATCCTAAATAGGATCTCGCAATTTGCGATTCCCTAAAAGCATTTGCAATTTAGGTAATCGCAAAATTTGGATTACCAGTATTGCGAATTGGTTTTTGTGTGATGCACCCCAATTGCCTAAATACCGGTTGCAAAGGGGCTGATTCTGCAAATTGGCCATTTGTGATCGGTATTTAGGTTGATGCATGTGCCTCAGTATTCCTTGCAGCCTTCTCCTAGCAACCTGCCCATTTGACTAATTCACAACTACACCAATAGCCCATAGTATCACTCTCCCTGCCGGGTATGGCAGCACTTTACAGATTGATACCTCCCAAGATTTCTATATGTGTTCTAGAATACCCCATACCAGGTACCTGATATATACATTCAAAAAGTTGAGACTAACACGCACCCAAATGTGGGATGCTGGAAAGCCTGGAATCGTATTGCCCACCTTATGCTGGTGGGTGTATGAGGGATGAATTGGCACATTGAATCTCAAGAACTACTACAGGGCATCTAAAATAGTAAGAGCCATCAGTGACGAAAGATAGGACAGTAGGGCCTAGCGGATGCCCAATAAAATCTCCAGACCTCACCAACACACTGATAAGTTGCAATGGATCCTGCGTTGTAAAAGTTTCATTGTAATGGTAGTGCGTTGTTTTAGTTGCGTTGTAATGGCTGTTTCCCTTCCAGAGACAAAAGACCAATCCCCATTGGAGTAAAGAGTACTTTTAGAGCCATTACACATACACCTCATATCCCTAGTGTATAGTTCACTCATAAACAACATCCCAGTTATTCACACTGAGTGAGGTAGCCATCAGGATAGGGTTCAGGCTGGTCCAATGAAAAATCATCTACCAATCTTTCGATAGAAGGAAATGGCTAGTATGGTTCGTCAGTGAAACCACCAGGTTGGAGTGTGCGTCCACATCGCTTGAAAAAGCATTCAAATTCAGATCTAATGGAACAACGTCAGGGATAAGAATGCCAGAGTGATTGGGAAGAAATGTGATTTGCAGCAGTACTGGAGGTCTGGAGAGATTTGACTGTGCCAAAATACAATGAATATTTAGTAACATGGCCCTATCGATGGCCAGAAGAGACATAAGACCCACTTTAGAGACTTGGGGGCCCATTTATGAGCCCTTGCGTCACTTTTGCACCACTGGTGCGTCACTTTTTGGGACGCACCAGCAGTGTAAAAAATGCGCCTTGTTGCCCGCATTTACAAAGTGACGCATCTAGGTAGATGCGTCACTTTGTAAACACCTGCGCTACATTATACCTGCGCCAGGTATAATGTATGCAGGGGGGTGTTTCCACGCAAGAAAGGGTCATAGAAGTGACCGAATGAAATCTACCAGATTTCACTGCGCCACTTCTAGGACTCAAATGTGTCAAAATCCTACGCCTGCCTCACAGCAGGCGTAAGACTGACGCAAGCCCTTTCACATGGGGCTTGCCCCATGTGAAAAGGCACATTGCTGGGGTTGTGTCACTTTTGTGACACACTCTAGCAATGCGTCACTATTGCGCCATACAGATACGTCAGAAATACTGACGTATCTGTAACTCCTTGCGACATGATGCGTCATACAGTAAATATGACGCATCAGGTATGTCGCAAGGAGTGCGCGCTTAGAAGTGACGCATCGCTCCTTTCATGCAGTGATGCGTCATTTCTCATAAATGAGGCCCTTGGTGCAGAGATATCGACTGGTGCATGGCGGCCGAAAAAGTGGTGTAAGCAGCTACCAACTGCCCCCAAAAATCTGAAATGATTATGGAGTCTCCTATGCCCTTCAGAGGAGGCCATGGACAGAATTCCATGGCCTTCTTTGAAGGGCATAAGAGGAGACGGCTAGACAGAGCTATCTCTGAAGGAGTGACGTATAGCAGGACAGAGGCACAGGAGAGGAGAAGCGGAACGCCCTGCATAAACTTACATAATGGAACTGTTAGCTAGAATAAGAGGGCAAAGTGCCAAAGAAAAAGATAACTGTGTTCTGAAACTTTGTTGCTGAAACATGCCTGTATTGCTTTGAAAGTTATTGCAAGGTTTTAGAAAAAAAGAAACTCGCGATGAAAGTATGAGTAGAGGACAGTAACTGAGCTAGAGAAAGGGAGGGGGAGTAGTGACGAAGGAAACAGTGAGGCTATTGCATTTAAGAAGAGGAAGGAGTGTGAATGACAACAAAGAGTTCTAAAGAGTAGTTGTTGGAATTCTGTGAGAGACAGGAGAGAACGGGGACAATTTGGAGGGAAGAGAGTATGAATGTGGATACATAGGCTACAACTAGCAGGGGGTGTCATGTTACCAGTAAAAGTCTGGTGCTGCCCTGTTGCTCCAGCTATGTCTCTGATCATAGCACTCCGCAGGCCTCCTATGCTTCTGCTGTTGCAGGGCAGCGATTATTACTAGATCATCCTCACTTGCTTTGCTAGTGAAAGAAGTACAGGGAATATTAGCAAGAACCTTGTTAAAATTATCGCTGTTTTAACGGCAAGAAACTGCCGCTAAAACGGCGACAATGGGCTTGCTAATATGCGTTATAGAATTCCAATAGAATCCCACGTTAGATGTGCAGGACATCTAACCTGGGCTTCTATTGGAATTCTATAACGTATATTAGCAAGCCCATTATCGCCATTTTAGCGGCAGTTTTCTGCCGCTAAAACGGCGATAATTTTAACGAGGTTCTTGCTAATATGCCCCTATATTCTACTGCACCTATTACTTCACAAGCACCGGTGCACAGCACAACTATGACAGCAGAAGGGAAGTGGAGTGGGAAACACGGAGAGCAGTGAAAAAGCAAAGAATGATCGAAAAGCAGGGTAGAAAAGTAAAAGCAAGGCCTGCAGTTCACAAAACCATAGACCTTGGAACTTCTAAATCCAAAGATGTAATATACAAATGGGGCGGTACCTCTGTTATGGCGGAGGAGCATCGCCCCCCCCTGCTGGAAGCAGCAGACCAAAACATAAAATAAAATAACGAAAAAGGAATTATTTGAAACTGCTTTATTATCAGTTTGCTTGACCTGTAGGAGCCAGAGTCATCATCCGAGTCTTGGGGACGGGGCCATCAGCAACAGGAGTGATGGGCGCTGGGCACTGCTGGCAGTGCTAATGTTGGTTTGGCTGGCTGTCTCAGGATGGCCAAACCAACATGCGCACTGACAACTTCCCAACCCGAGCTGCATTGCCGGGTGGAGAGAACAGCAGGCGCATGCTTCCATTCCCCTTTGGAGCGGGAAACAAGCCTGCAGTAGGGGAGTCTGGGATGCTGCGCTCATGGGAACTGCAGTTCCAGAAGCAGAAGAGTACCGAAGCGTGGGAGAAGAGGATCATAGAGGCGGCGGCCGGAAGCAGGAAGGCAAGTGCATTTAGTTTTTGTTTTCCCCCCTGCTGCCCAGGTGCTGCCCCACTTGGTATTGGCAGCAGCCGCCACTGATACAAAAGGCACTTTGTGAGTTTGAAAATGTATAACAAAACAAGTGCACTGTGTGACCTATTGCTATTTTTGATAGTGAGTGGCTTTATAGTGATGTAGCAATTGTTCTAAGTGCAGTTGCGACAGCAAACCATTGATGGGATACCAAGCTGTTCATGAAAGATGGAAAGCTCACACTTTGAGGCTGACAACTAAGGGCATCTGTGAGAGAAGATTGCGCCTCAGGTGGCCACTACATACTCCCCCAATGCCATCTTGTAACATTCCATTAATGTGCATTGATAAAATGAGGCACCAATAGTAGGGTTAAAAGGGGATGGCTGTACTTCAATTGGTTCAAATCATTCCTTACTAATAGAACCCATCAGTTAAGTCTCAGCTCATTTATATCTACAATTGCCCCTGTGATGTGATCCAATATTTATCACTCTCAATCATTTCGACTCACCCATCATGGCGAATCTAAACATAAAACATTGTTGGCTGTTTTATGCATGCAGATACAATTCAAACACACATTAAAATTCTGGAAGAAAATAAGAATACCAGGAAAGTTCACATCTGCCCCCACCACATTTGGATATGTCGGAAAGCCTTCAAAACGAACTAAGCTTCAACTCATTTGTTTCGTAAAAGCATGAGTCCCTGGCCGTGATCTGGCCCTCTCTGTTGGCCACCTTCTATCCCCCTCTGAATCTTTCCAAAACCTTGGGTCAACCTACAGAATAGACTAAATTTCTCTCATCATAGCTGTGGCCTCTCTTGAACATTAACTGCTGGTAAGAGTGGTATAATGTTATCCTAGCAAAAACCTTCATGAAACTTCAACGAGCGCAAATCTTTGATGCTCGATACATCTTCACCACGAAGGTTTCTGGCCACATCAGCCCAGCTTTATAATCCCTCCACTGGTTTCTCGTCAAACTAAGGATTGAATGTAAAACCCTTTGCTTTTTACACAAAACCTTACACGTCACAGTCCTAGACTACCTTCCCAAACTCTTCACTCGATGTAGCTTGACCACATACCTTAGGTCGACCTCCCAAGACTAGGGGCCATCATTTCAAGAACAGTGATAACATTATTTGCGAGCGTGCTCCATTCTGTCTACCTTTAGAAAGGGACTTAAAACTCATCTTTTTGCCCTGTAAGTTGTTCCTGTTGATTCTTAGTGCCGCTTTGGCTGTCTTGTTAGTTGCTGGTATTTGTGTAATGATCTATAGCGCCGGGACGCTCTTCGGAGCAGCTGAGCGCTTTACAAAACCCCCAGTAACATTAACATAACATTAACATTATCGCAGCTTAAGCGGCAGGAAACTGCCTCTAAAGTGGCGATAAGGGGCTTGATAATATGCCCGTGTGAATTCCCATAGAAGCCCAGGTTCACACCAAAACCTGGGCTTCAATGGGAATTCACAAGAGCATATTATCAAGCCCCTTATCGCCACTTTAGCGGCAGTTTCCTGCTGCTAAAGCGGCGATAATGTTATTGCCGTTCTTGATAATTTGGCCCCATCTCTTAATATGGTGATCAGGGTGAAATGATTCGGGGACAATTCTCTGAACCAAGAATGCTCCTCCCTCTTTGGCTCTATTCAGGCATCTCCTTCCCACTGTCAACATCTGCTCCTACTGCAAACAACAGAAAATGCACTTCTTCCTCTAAGCAATCGCATGTTCACCCATCTGTGCCGTGGTCGCACGAGTGTCCTACAGAAAAACAGACAGATAGATAAATAAAATAAATGACATTACTGTAGCATTGCACATTTTGTATCAATATGTGTATTGCTGAGTAAACATAGAAATCGAGTTTGGGATATATGTACATCACTGCAGAATTGGGACAACTAGACTGTAATGCAGACATTTGGTAGATAAATATATTCCTACCAACTTGGGGTTGTAATACTAGTAATTGCGGTCACCAGCACTGGTTTTGGGAGTAAGGTCTGATGCATAGAATTTCAACATAAGTTGACTACCTAGATATTGATTAATGTGATTCCAAACGGTTGTATTTTCCATTAAAATTCCCAACAAATAATAGGTGACTAATAATGATGAAGTTCTGTTTAAACCATATTTAATATGATGTATGCTATTGCCTGGATGCAAAGTTAAAGTAAGTGGCATAACTTAGAGTAATTATACACTCACCTCCACAGTAATTTGCTTTTCAGTCCACTGCGGTTAACCAATTTTACCAGACCAATTTATTTTATAAGTTGCCATTTGCACAATGCTTCAACAAAATGCTTGGAGTTGATCCACAACCTTCTGAAAACTTTTCCTCAATAGAAAACCTCACCTAGAAAAAAAGAACAGCCATCAACCATGAAAGCATATGCCCACTCAATCAAGCAGGCCTGTGTTATTCGGGACACTTGAAGCATTTGACTCACGAGCATTAAGGCCCATGCCATCTTTGACACTGCCATTAACTGCGTCCACAACCCATGATTTTTAGGTCTTGCCTGACCCAGCGCTTGCGCTGGTCTGACGAGACTTTAAGTAAGGGCTTAAAAAAATGCTACGCCAGCCACAAACCTGCGTGTATGTGCGCGGGCGCACGCTTTAGCAGAGGCGCCATATGGCATTCCTCATGCTCATTAAGCGCATCGCTTGCTACATGCTTGTTTTAACTTTGAACGCGAGGTGCACGCGCGGCCAATGCTTGTTTCGTGACTTAAGGATTATTAAAGAAATCTTACCGTGAAACTGGACAACGTTCACAGTGTTTATTTCTGATTGCAGCGGCTGCTTCATGGCCGTTGCACCATTCAGGGAGTCCTTTCGTTGGCGCTTTCATGAGGACATGATGAGGAAGCTGGAAACTTTTTGCTCATTCTCTTTAACAGCACTGTATGTTGGTGACTGGTTAGTCGATTAGATCTATGTAGCGCTTTAGATCACAAAGTGCTATGGTGGGTGCAGCAGTTATAACTCATGAAATATGGAGTGCAACTCACAAGGAGGGGGCAGGTTTGAGTGCACATTGGCTGCAACCGAACTAACTCTTACGATGAGGGGCTGTGTGTGTCCATTATCAGCAGTCAGTCTTCGCTAAGTGATCTTGTTTTGTTGTTGTGTCAATGCTTTGCTGTGCCCGTTTGACTTACAACGTGCTTTCTCTTTCCCCAAACTCAATGTTTGTGTTCTTTTATTTTGAGATGATTTTAATACTACTGTCACACACACAACCACAAACAAACACAACCACAAACACACACAACTACAACCAGACACACAACCACAACCACATGCACAACCACACACACAACCACACACAACCCCACACACACAACAAAACACACACACAAACACAACCACAAACACACACACAACCACAACCACGCACACACAACCACACACAAAACCACACACAACCACACACACACAACCACATGCACAACCGCACACACAACGACAACCACACACACAACCACACACACACAACCACACACACAAACAACCAACCATCCACACAACCACCCACAACCACACCCACAACCACACATACAACCACACACAGACCCAACCACACACACAACCAAACACAACCACACACACACAACCACAGCCACACACACACAACCACACACACACAATCACACACAACCACACAACCACACATACAACCACACACACAACCACACAAACACACAACCACACACACAACCACACACACACCCACACCCACACACACACACACACAACCACAACCACACACACACACAACCACACACAACCACACAACCACACAACCACACCCCCGGCCACTCACTGCCTATCAGCCTCCTCTCAGCCAGGTAGCGCGATCGCGATCAGTTTCACTTTCACGGCCACGTTTGCCGTTAAAGTGTTCGCGTTTCTAGTTTTATTCAGCATTCACTCTTGTTTCCTAGTGCTTGACAATCCAATCTCTACAATATTTAAGCAGCCTACATGTCTCCTGTCAACCGTACCACTCCATGCATTTTCTCCAATCCACATAAATATCAGTGGTACAGACAAAGGTAACCAGGTTTCTTATCCTACCTTCAAGCAATACAGAGAATACTAAACTGCATTAGTGGGCCCACTTAGTTTTAAACAGCAAACAGTTATTCAAATTGGTTTCTTTCACAGAGGTTGTGTCTTAGGAGAAGGGCAGTGGCAATCGCATGGCACTATACGCTAGTGTGCTCAAAAGAGTACTTTAAACAAAAATGTTTTATGAAAAATTTACTCTTTTAAAAATTCTGATTCCACCAGAATCCGAGTCCTCCGCAACATCCTGTTTTTTTGGCTGTCAGCAGTGAAAAGGAGACCAATATTGCCCCCATTTCTATTATTCTGTATCCTCTGTTCAATTCTCGTGTGCTTTTCAACTTGTTGCTAGTTCATTGCGAATCTTACCGTTACTAATTCAAATTGTGTTAGCTTTGGCTTATTGGCAATGCAAACTTTATCTCAATAAGTTGCTGTAACAAGCTGCAAGTCTGCTATGGAAGCCCATTCCTTTGCTAATTATTTTCCACATAAGGTTGCAAGACCATAAAGTGGAGTTTTCAGGATTTTGAATAGTTTCTTGTTTGAAGATGCTACTCTCTGTGCACCCCACTCCTGTACTAAGATTACGAGTGACTTGGCACCCGCCTTTCAGAGGTTCTTGCATCCACCCAAGTCTGACCTGGCACTGGTGCGTCCCAGCTTGGCACCCACCGGGTGATGATCTCCGCACCTCTTTCTAGACCCCAGCTCACTACTGTGTGCAGTCTGTCACTCACCCCTCACCTGCCTGGCACTCACCCTTCACCCCTCAGGCCTGGCAGTCACTCCTCGCACCTCGCACTCACCCTTCTCCCTCTCTGGCACTCAGCATTGACTCTCCATGACACTCAACTGTCATCTCCCTGACATCACACTCGACCCTCCTGGTACTCATACTTACGCACCCTAGCACATATCCTTCACCTCCCTGACACTCACCCATGTCCCTCCTGGCATTCACTACTCACCCCATTGGCACTCACCCTTCACCTCCATGGCACTAGCCCTTCACCCCCCTGGCCTTGCAGCTACCCTTCACCCCTTGCACTCACCCTTCCCCTCCCTGGCACTCAACTTTGACCCTCCTGACTCTTACATCTCACCTCCATGGCACCCAATCTTCATGTTATGTTATGTTATGTTATAAAGACTTTTGTAACGCGCTCTGTTACTAGCAAGTATCCTGGCGCGGAGAGAGAGGTGGCAGAAATAACGAGGGGGGGGGGGGGCGGACAGTTACAGGTTCATATTAAACAGATGGGTTTTCAGCCCTTTCTTAAAGGCGGCAGTGCTCTGGGCAGCCTTAAGATGTAATGGAAGAGCGTTCCAGGCCCTGGCAGGCAGCCCTGACTGAAATGGACTGGCCTCCAACTCTGCAGAGCTTAAATCTAGACACGGTCATTTGGCACTGATTAGCCATCTCCCTGGCACTCACCCTTCATCCCCCTGACCTGGAACTCAACCTTCACCACCGTGGCACTAGCCCTTCACCCCCTTGGCCTGGCAGCTACCCTCACTCCTGGCACTCATACTTCCCCTTCTCAGCACTCACCCTTCCCCTCCCTGGCACTCACCCTTGACCCACCTGACTCTTGCGTCTCATCTCCCTGGCACTCACTCCTCACCTCTCTGGCACTCACCCTTCACCCCCATGATCTGACAGTCACCCTTGTCCCTCCTGGCATTCACTCCTCACCTCCCTGCCACTCACCCTTGACCCTGCGGCACTAGCCCGGTTTCCCCCAAGAACAAAAAATACCAAGCATTGGCATAGCCAATAGGTCTCGCCTTTGGAACCTTATAAGTGTTTAGCCACGCAACAATTGATGTGGTTGCACCAAGGACATTGTGCTACATAACTAAATGCTTAGAAGGTCCCAAAAGCGACACCTATTGGCTATGCCAATGCTTGTTTCATCTTATAGCCATCTGTAAATCTTTAACAAATTCCATCAGAGCCTACTCTGCTTACACTTTCGACTATGCATCATAACCTCCCTTTTTTACATTTTTACATGTATAATCACATCCTTACTTGGTTACTTTCCATTTCCCACATTTTCACGTGTGCTATCAGAGCCTGACTTGGTTACCTGAGACTTCCTTGCTTACTTTTTAGAACTCCCTTTTCTACCTTTTTTCACCAGTCCAGTCAAAACCTCTCTGGGTTACCATTTCCTCCATCCTCCTCCTACACTAAGGGGCATATGTACAAGGAGTTAACGCCGCCGTAGCATCCAATTTCTGATGTTACGGCTGCTTTTCTTTAATCGCCTTATTTACAAGTTGGTGCATACCTAAGTTAGTGACAGTTTTCTGAGGAAAACCGGAATTTTTAGGATCGCTACTTCTGTTAGTGGGAATTAACGAAAATGAGATGCAAAGTAGGCAAAAACTGCTGCTAACTCCACTTCGCGATATTTACAAGGAATTCCTTGTATGGTACAAAAGCAAAAAAAATGCCTCTAACTGCAGTTAGAGACAGTTTTTTAAGACCAGAAAATAGCTGGACTTAAAAAATGGTGCAAACACTTGGGGCCTCATTTCAATCAATCAATCAATCATCGGCATTTGTATAGCGCGCTACTCACCCGGAGGGTCTCAAGGCGCTGGGGGGAGGGGTCCGTTACTGCTCGAAGAGCCAAGTCTTGGTGAGCTTCCTGAAGGAGAAATGATCCTGGGTCAGCCGGAGGTGGGTCGGGAGGGAGTTCCATGTCTTGGCTGCCAGGTAGGAGAAGGATCTTCCCCCAGCGGTGGCTTTGCGGATGCGTGGTACGGCGGCAAGGGCGAGGCTGGCCGATCGTAGCTGGCGGGTGGGCGCGTAGAAGGTCAGACGGTTGTTGAGGTACTTGGGGTCCAGGTCGTGGAGGGCCTTGTGTGCGTTGGTGAGGAGTCTCAACGTGATCCTCTTGCTGACGGGGAGCCAGTGCAGGTCTCTTAGGTGGCTGGAGATGTGGCTGTGTCGGGGGATGTCCACGACGAGTCGTGCGGAGGCGTTCTGGATGCGCTGGAATCTATTCTGGAGTTTGCCTGTGGTTCCGGCGTAGAGGGTGTTTCCGTAGTCTAGCCGGCTGGTGACGAGTGCCTGGGTGATCGTCTTCCTGGTATCGGTGGGGATCCATCGGAAGATCTTGCGGAGCATGCGCAGGGTGTTGAAGCATGATGATGAGACGGCGTTGACTTGTCTGGTCATCGAGAGGGAGAAGTCCAGGATGAAGCCCAGGTTGCGAGCGTGGTCCGTTGGTATGGGAGTGGTGCCCAGGGCAGGGGGCCACCAGGAGTCATCCCAGGTGGAGGGGGATGATCCCAGGATGAGGATTTCCGTCTTGTCTGAGTTCAGTTTCAGGCGGCTGTTCTTCATCCATTCAGCGATGTCTTTCATCCCTTCGTGTAGGCTGGTTCTGGCAGTGGCGGGTTCGTTGGTGAGGGAGAGGATCAGCTGGGTGTCGTCGGCGTAGGAGATGATGTTGAGGTTGTGTTTGCGTGCGATGGCTGCGAGAGGGCTCATGTAGACGTTGAAGAGGGTTGGGCTAAGTGAAGATCCTTGTGGTATGCCGCAGATGACTTCGGTGGTCTCGGATCTGAACGGGGGAGGCGGACTCTCTGGGTTCTTCCGGCGAGGAACGAGATGATTCACTCCAGTGCCTTCTCTTGGATTCCGATGTTGTTGAGGCTCTGTACTAGGGTGCGGTGGCAGATAGTGTCGAACGCTGCAGAGAAGTCCAGGAGGATGAGGCCGCTGTTTCCCCGTTGTCGAGCAGGGATCTGATGTCGTCAGTGGCTGTGATGAGGGCGGTCTCGGTGCTGTGGTTGGCTCGGAAACCAGACTGCGAGGAGTCGAGGGATCCGTTCGTCTCGAGGAAGGCGGCAAGCTGTCTGTTGACGGTCTTCTCGATGACTTTGGCAGGGAAGGGGAGGAGCGAGATGGGGCGGTAGTTCTTGAGGTCGGTGGGGTCCGCTGTTGGATTCTTTAGTAGGGCGCTGAGCTCGGCGTGCTTCCAGATCTCCGGGAAGGTGGCGGTGTTGAAGGAGGTGTTGATGATGTCCCGGAGTTGGGGTGCGATGATGGAGTCGGCCTTGTTGAAGACGTGGTGGGGGCAGGGGTCGGTTGGTGATCCGGAGGGGATGGTGTCCATCATGCGGCTGGTGTCTTCGGTGCTGATCGGGGTCCAGGCGCAGATGGTGGTTGTGGGGGGCGTTGGTTCAGTGGTTGGGTGCGTTGTTGGTGCGCCGAAGCTGTTGTGTATATCGGTGATCTTGCGGTGGAGTGACGTCGTTGTTTCCGACGCTGGGGTTGGAGAACTCTTTGACGATGCTGAAGAGTTCCTTGCTGTTGTGGGAGTTGTTGTCCAGTCGATCTTTGAATGCTGTCTTCTTGGTGGTGCGGATCAGCTGGTGGTGTTTGCGGGTGGCGTGCTTGAGGGCTGTCATGTTGTCTGTGGTCTGGTCATGGCGCCAGGCTTTCTCGAGGGTGCAGCAGTTCCTCTTGGAGATCTTGAGTTTGTTGGGGAACCAGGGGGCTCTCTTGCTGCCAGGTCTGCTGGGAGGGTTCTACAGTGGTGCTAGGTCATCTGCGCAGTTGGTGAGCCACTGTGTGAGGTTGTTGGCTGCTTCGTTGGGGTCTGTTGTGCTGGCGGGAGGGTTCTTGCAGAGGGAGGTGGCGAGCTGCTCGGCGGTGATCTTGCTCCAGCTCCTGCGAGGAATCTGTTGCGGGTGGTGGTGGGTCGTGGGTCTTCTGAAGCTGAAGTGGATGCAGCTGTAGTCAGTCCAATGGAGTCCGGTGGAGTGGCTGAAGGAGATGTGTTTGCTGGAGGAGAAGACAAGGTCAAGCGTGTGGCCGGCGTAGTGGGTGGGGGTGTTCACCAGTTGCTTGAGTCCGAGGTTAGTGAGGTTGTCCAGCAGGGTGGTGGTGTTGCTGTACTTGTTGTTCTCCAGGTGGAAGTTGAGGTCCCCTAGGAGGATGTAGTCGGCGAAGGGGAGGGCGTGCGGGCTGATGAAATCGGCGATGTCTTCGCTGAATTGGGTGCGTGGTCCCGGGGGTCTGTAGATGAGGGTGCCTCTGAGGGTGGTTTTGGGGTCGGTGTGTATCTAGAAGTGGAGGTGTTCGGCGGCGGTGAAGGTGTCGTCGGGGTTGGTCGTGATGCGGATGGTGTTCTTGTGTACGATGGCGATGCCTCCTCCAGTCTGGTTGACGCGGTTCTTCCGGGTGATCTTGTATCCGTCCGGGATGGCTATGGCGATGTCCGGTGCTGAGGAGGCGTTCATCCAGGTTTCTGTGAGGAAGGCAGCGTCTGGTGATGTTGTGTCGAGCAGGTTCCAGAGTTCGACGGCGTGTCTGTGGATGGAGCGGGTGTTGAGCAGGATGCCCTTGAGGTGGTTGCTGCTGGTTATGGGCTTGTAGGGTGTGGTGCAGGTCCGGAGGCAGGTGAATTTGCAGGCTTGGCAGGTGAAGGGTCCGTGGGTGCGTTTCGGGGTGGCTCGGTAGCAGGCGGGGGTTCGGCCGGCGTTGAGTGCGTTGAGGGTGGCGGCGCCGTTGGTCCGTTGTGTGGTCTGGTGTCGACGGGGGCCAGGGCTCCTGGCGACGGGGGCGGTCCAGGCGCGGACGGGCGCAGACGGGATTGTCTTTGGCGCGCCTTCGGGGCACAATCGGCGCACCCGCTGCGCGCGTCCGCTGCGCGGTCGCTCTGAGGGCATCATAAATCAGGAGCCGGGAGGGAGGAGCAGCTGGGTGGCGGGAGCAGGGTGGCGAATGGGCTGGAGGGGGGAGGGGCCGCAGGGAGGCAGCGGTGGGAAGATCCGGATGTTGGGCGGCTCAGCGGTGGCTGGGTCGTCAGGAAGCGGCACCAGCAGGCAGGCTGGTAGTCAGGCAGCAGTGCTTGGGGGCGACCTAGCCTGGTGAGAGGCTCAGCAGTCGCTCCGATTTCAGAATGTTTTGGTGCTGGACAGCGCTGCAAGGAATGTTGCTGCGATGCCCTGCCACAAGACTACAGGGCAGGAATGCGCATCATCAATAAGATAGGGTGCATTCCCGGGCCTCATTCATGAAAAGTTTTGCATCGCTGTGACAAAACAGCGCTGCACCACTTTTCACTACGCCCTTCTTGCAACACCATGAAGGCACTGTATTCACTGTACGGAGCTTCATGGTGCAGTTAATGACAAACACGCCGGGAATCCTGACGTATCTGTCAGGGCTAAAGCCACACATTGGTGCAATTGTGTCACAAGCATGACACAACTCCAGCATTGCATGGGGACAGCCTATCCCTGTGGCACTGCCATGAGGCAGGCGTAAGGTACTGACGCAGTGGCAACGTACAATTATTGCAGTGAAATCTGATGGATTTCACTGCACCACTCCTATGAGGCTTTGTTGTGTGAAAACGCCCACCCTGCATACATCATACCTGATGCAGGTATAATGTGGCACAGGGCTTCACAAGGTCATGCATATGCCTAGATACGTCACTTTGCAAATACGGCGCAACGTGGTGCAAGTATCACGCTGCAAGTACGTCAAGGAAATTACGCAGTGGCAGGCTGAAACTGTCAGAAGGGGCTCATGAATAAGTCCCCCTATCTTTTACTCCTACGCTGGCACACAATGGCTGCAATACGCCAACGCAGGCACCCTTGCGCCATGATGTAAGGGTGACTGTATTGCGGAGTTGATTGATGTTGTGGCTCCATCACTTCTCGAGACGTCTGCAGGGGCATCTGGACTAGTGAAGGGCGGGAGTGAACCAGTTGGCCTTCTTCAAGAGTTGTTTGCCTGGGCTTTTCTTGAGGGGTACGAGGGTGTCAGTGCAATTGGAGATCCATCGGTGGAGGTTGCGCACTGCAGTGTTGTCGTCTGTAAGCGTTGGCGGAGTGGTGGTGCTGAGGGAGATGGTGAGAAGTTCTTCAGTTGCCTTGATCCAGCTGCGACGGGGGGTAATGATGACGGTGGTGTACAGTGGGCATGGTGAAGATGTGATTTATGCAATGATGCTCGTTCCAGGAGAGTCCGGTGGTGTGGCTGTAGTTGAAGTTCCCGCTGGCGGAGAAGACGTGCTCAAGAGTGTGTCCACCTATGTGGGTTGGTGGAGTGACTAGCTGCTTGAGTCCAATATTTGCAAGGTTCCTCAGGAGGAGGGTGGTGTTCTGGTAACTGTTGTTGTCCTGGTGGAACTTGAGGTCTCCTAGTAGGATGTAGTCGATGGATTGGAGAGCCTGGCATGCAATGAGGCCTACAATGGCATTGGTGAATGTTGGTCCATAGCACAGGGGGCCTGTAGATGAGGGTGCCGCGGAGGATGGTGTTGGGGTTGGTCCGGATCTGGAAGTGAAGGGGTTCCATGGTCACCGTTGGGTCAGTAAAGTCCTTGGTCAGTCTGAGTGTGCTTTTGTAGACGATGGCAATGCCTCCTCCTGGACGGTCGGGGTGGTCTTTGCGGGTGATTTAGTAGCCATCAGGGATGGCAATGGCAATGCCCGGTCCAGGGCAGAGGTTGGTCTAGGTTTCAGCCAAGAATGTGATGTCTGAAGAGGCGGCGGCGAAGAGGTCCCAGGTGTCTGTTGCGTATTTGTGGAGAGACCGCACGTTGAGGAGGATGGAGTTGAGCCAGTCGGGTGCACTGTTGGTCAGCTGGGCGACAAGAGGCGCTGATGTGGAAGAAGGTGCGTTCACAGTTGTTTAGGTGCAAAGTGCAAGGGTAATATTCGGTGATGCTAGATGGCAGGCAGCGTGGTGTCCATGGTTGAGGGCGAGGGGGGTGCTGGTTTCGTAGCGGTGGAGTGTCCATGAGGCAGGGTCCCTGGTGCTGGGCACGGTCCAGGTTGGACAGACAGACATGGCTTGCCTTTGGCTTCCGTTTGGAGCATCAGTGGCAAGCCTGCTGCGTATGGCCACACATCGTCTGCCAGTAAGTAGTGCTGCAGGGGGCTAAACAGCTGTGAGATGGAAAACGTCGAAGAGGACACTGGAGGGGGCGGGGATGCGGGTGATCGCAGCGGCAATGAGGAGGAGGATAGGGAAAAAGGACCTGCAAAAAAGCACAGGGAAATCAAAGCCAAACACAGCAAAGATAAAAAAATAAAGAAAAAGGTTGGAAAGCAACAGAGAAGAGCAGAAAGATGTACAGGAACAGCAGAAGAGAGGGACAGGAGGGCAGTCAAGCTGCAGAGCAGTGACGCTCTACCACTGTACCACCAGGGATGAGGCACACCCAGGAGCCTTCACATGAAGGAGGCATGGCGTCCGCAGGAGGGGGCAAGGGGGGGCACTTGCCCCCCCCCCCCCCCCCCCCCCCCCCCCCGGACACGCAGCCCTCCATGTCTGGTGCTGTGGTGGTGGTGTGTTTTCAAATGTAATTGTTGAGTGGCATTTTCCATTTTTAGTTCCATTGTTAGAATGGATGGATGATCGGATCTTTTAATTTTGTGAGCAGGCCTCTTCATTGTACATAATTTTAGGCCAGCAGGCAGCAGCACCAAATCCCATCATGACATCATGACGGAGTGCTGCGCCACCTATCTTACGCTGCAAAGAACCGCGGCCGCGGGTAAGGTCACACAGCCCCCACAGTGGTGTTTGTTTCCAGGGCCGCGACACCATCAATATTAGGAGAGGGTCGGGAATTCAGGCTAACTGCTGCTGAGCCTGACCGGCAAGATCACAGAGATTGAAGGTCCGGGCTTGCCTGCTCCCACAGCTTGAAGTGGAAGTAAGTCATAACCTCTCTTTTTTTTCTGTTTCTGTCTAGCTTCTCCCTGAAAACCGTGACTCCAAGAACTGCCTCATTGGCAGATGTATTTCACAATATACTTGCAAGTTGTGAATTTTGTACTTTTCCAAAGTGCAGCATTATTCGACAACTGAATATTTATGCTCTGTCTTCTGTCACAGTAAAATGGCTTGTTGGATGTTTTCACTGCTAGGCCTTGTCACATTAGAAGGTGATTTAATTTCTGAGGGGCCAGGGGTGTTAGCAGCCCTGCCACGTTTCCTGGCATGGTGTAAATAGCTGCTCCTGGTTTTTTTAAAAAGCTGAACTTCGAACTTTTGTTCAGTTTCCTAAGCAGAGTGAAAATTGGGCCGGCTGCTTCAACTTCGAACTTTTGTTCAGTTTCCTAAACAGAGTGAAAATTGGGCCGGCTGCTTCGAGTGGCTCTTGCATTTCTTGTCAGATTTGCCTCGTTTGTAGTGGTTTGTTTCCTTGTTTTTGGTCTTTTGTTACGCGTTTCTGATTAAGGTTCCAATGCCCGGGGGTCTGTTGTAATCCTTCCCGATCTCATGTTCCATTTTTGCTATTTGTGTGTACTCTTTTAAAAAAAGAAAATCTTTTTTGTCTTTCTTCTGCACTTCTCCTTTTGAAATTGTGACGATCACCTTTCCACTTGTAGGCAGGGTTGTTGCTGCTGCTCTGTTGCATTGTTTGGTTCCTTTCGGTGGAATCTTACTTAAGAATGGGGTACTTCTTCAGGGTTGGGGTGGAGCTGGGGAGTTGTGTATAGGGCTGACTCCCTGGTGAGGGATACACTGGTACCCACAGTTCATGGCCTCCCCTCTGGTCTATGTGCCTTGTGGCCCTTGTTGAATAGCACCCATGCTCATGTCCTTGGTAGCTACTATATTGCTCCTTTGTTTTGCAACCCTGTTCCGGGACACCCGTTTTGGAGCGGATGAAGGGGGGTGAGGTGCGGAGTATAGTGGCAACGATGTGATGCAGGCGGTTGAACTCTGCCTTGGGTCCATAAGCCTTAACCGCCTTACCCCTGATACTTCTTCTGCTTCCCGACTTATCCCGGGCCACAGTTTGCCTCGGTAGTCTTCTGGCTGTCTTTGTTCCCTAAGCCCCAGGGCCGGGTACAGCGCATAAAGGCTGGGGAGGAGAGGTCATTAGGCTGTTGGCCTAGTGGAAGATCTCAACCTCAACCTCGTCCAACCTAGTCCAGAGCTGTGCCCATTGTGTGTGTACTGGAAAATGTCTCTCAAGCTTCAATGGCGCTCACAGAACATGTGTCACACTGGCAGCAGCAGTACAGTTTCTTCACGCAAAAGTAGATTGGATTATTGCATGAACCTGGCGCTCACAGAACATGTGTCAAACTGGCTGAGCTCTGCTTTTTTCTTTGCCAACTGCTGGAAGGTGTGAATGATATCTAACACAGGCCACAAAAGAAAGAGATGGCTGTGGCACAATAACCCTATTGTGTATGAGATCATATGCAGCCTGCTCCCTGCCCCCCATGGCTCCTCCTGCACCCACGTTTTTCTTGTGCCCCACCTGGCACACATCATGTCGGAGGATGGTAATGACGTTAACATTTTGCCCCCCCCTGGAAAAATTTCTGCGGACGCTCATGGAAGGAGGGGCACGAATACCTGACCTCCATGTCAGACGAACCAGCAGCAGCTGATGGGGACAGCTGCAGCAGCAACCAGATGGTGCAGCGCTGTGAAAAGAGAAAGTCTACTAAGGGTTAGGCCCGCATACACCCAAAAGCAAACTAACCGGGGGCAAGGAAATGCAGCACCATCCGGATCTGGCAGGGCGACCAGATTCTGTATTTTCCAGTTCTCCAGCAAGTAACAGCAGATCGAGCTGCATATCCAAGGCCTGGGCCAGAATCAGCCCTCATGCGCCTGCACCCACTGCCATCAATGGCCGTTCTGTGCAAATTGAGTGAGTTAATGGAGTCCCCCACCAATCTTATGCGGTGCCCTCAGTGATGTAGGTCAGCTGCAGCACGGGGATTGCTCAGGGCACGGTGTGCATCACCCACAGGTGCTAGGCCTGTGCCCAAATTGCATATGGGACCCCTCCGCTACGCGTCCCACCTTCTCCTGACCTGGACATTGTAAATGTGTTTGTATTTATATAGCGCCTTCTACCCAGAGGTCTCGTAGCGCTGTATTCATACCGCTGTGGAACCCTTCCTGGCTTTCCTGTGAGATGTCCACTACTGGGCTGCACTTGTCCCTGGCTTCTCCATTCTGCATGCCATTGGTTTTATTACCTATTTTTCATATGAGGTGGACTTATAGGCTATTGGTGCCTGTAGAAGCAACAAAAGTCACTTTGGGCTGACTAACATGCGTTTCTTGCCGCTAATGGGCATTTCGTCAGTTTTCACCCGCTAACGTCAGAACTTGTATTGCCTTCACACTAGTCTTACCAGCAGTTTTCATCACAGCTACCTGAAACTATCGCCATGTAGTGACGTATTTTAAATTCATGGTAACAGAGGATTTGTTTTTGGTGATAGGCCGCGTTAAGAAACTGCTTCTAACTAGCATTAGCGCTAGTTAACGGCAGTTCTTGTACATATGCCCCTAATTGTCGTTCATTCTCCCCCTGAACTCCATTCCATCTGCCCCCTCAAACATCCCAACTCAATTCAATTCAGTCTATCACTGTCAAACTTTTTTCCTACCCCCTTTGATCCTTTGTCTCCCCCAAATCGTGTATTCCCACTCCCTCCTTACACAGCACCATTTATCTTGTGTCCTTGAAGATCCCTATTGATTGGAAACTTTATCCCCTTGGCACAAGACCTGTCATCATCATCTCACCAATTATCTCCTTGTACCTCTTCCTTCAAACATTATGCAATATGGTTCACAGTATGAAGTGCTGTTCTGAACAAATTCCCCAGCCTCATATATAATAATATCATGGCCTCCAATGATTCCTTGGTAGCTTCAAAAATGTCCATCGATAGAAACACCACATAACTGCTGCCAAACTCCTGAACAACTGCCCTTTCTCTTCCTTGCAACCCTCTACTAGAATGCTGCTCTCTATATGTTAGGACTAATAATTCCTCTTCAATCATCAAACGGCTAGTCAAAAAACCTCTTCTGTTGCCTATATATGTAAAATAGGGACAGAGAGCACCACCATTTGCTGAACCACCATCAAAAATTCATGAGACCCCATTACACATAACACATCTTGGAAGATACATGTCCAACCAAAGAGCTCTTCTAAAACCCCACTAGCAAATAGAAAATATGCACAGGAAATCTATAATACTCTTGTATATAACGTCATCAAGAAAGCCTCTAACCTCAAAGCTTACTTCCGCACAACCATGTAACACTATCTCAGGACTCCCCCACTAAATTGTGCCACCTTAAGACCGTAACTCATACAGTGCTCATTAAGCAAATTAACCGATAAATACATCACCCAAATATTTAATGCATGGCTGGTCAACAGTGGATCTTTGCTGGCCAAACATTATCAAATCAATCATACTTGAGTCCTCCGCTACTATACCAGCGAGAGAGGTCATCACTTTTTCCCTATCCGCTGTGGAATTCCAAACAAATTGAAAGCATTAAGGGCCATATGTATGAAGGTACGGATTTGCGATTCTGAAATAGCGATTTTTAAGAAATCGCTATTTCAGAATCGCAAATTGGTATGTATGTACAAATTCGGGTTTTTTTAGCGAATTCTTAGTATTCCTTAATTGCGATTAGCAAATTGCGAATCGCAATTAAGGAATACTTTCCCATTCATTTCTATGGGCGCCCATAGGAATGAATGGGAAGGCATTCTCAATTTTGCGATTCGCAATTTGAAAATCGCTAATTGAGAATAATTTCAAGGGTGCAGGGGTGTCCTTTGGACACCCTGTTGCACCCCTGAAATATGCACGGGTGCACATGTGACACACATACATGCCCTAAGGGCATGTATTTGCGTCACATGGCACTTTGAAAAATGCTGAAATGTGCATTTTTAAAGGAAATCGCAACTTACCACCAACTAGAAGGTGGTAATTTGCAATTTTTTTTGGGCTTCATACATTGCATTTAAGGAATCGCAAAATTTGCGATTCCTTAAATGCAATTGCAAACTAAGGAATCGCAAATTTTGCGATTCCTTATTTTGCACCAGAATTTACTTCATACATATCATTTTCCTAATTCGCATTCGCAAAGGCCGCTTTGCGAATGCGAATTTGCTTCATACATATGGCCCTAAATATTAAACTTAGTGCAAAAACAGAGACTCATACTCGCTAACCTAGCTGATTATAGACTAATAGCTAATGGACCCTTTCAAGGCAAACTCATTGAAAAGGCAGTCTTTGCCCTGTTACCAATACTTATCCAGCAAAGCAACCTCCTGGCAAACAGACAAAATGGATTCAGACAGGGAAGACACATGGAATCAGCAGAAATTTCCATTTGGGTTGACAGGAAGAATTCCGTTGCCAGCTTTGCGATTGCTGCTCTATTTGACTTGTATTCAGCTTTTGATACAGGTAACCACAAACTACTTGCCCAAATGCTGCAAGACACTAGGATAAAGGATTCAGTCCACAACTGAAAAAAATCCTTCAATGCCAGGCCCCATACCGGTGCAATATCATTATTCAAATGGGCACCCTACATCTGTCCCCAAGGGCTCCATTACTGCACCTTTTTACTCTTAAACTAGTTTATTTGTTTAAGTCTCACCTTCTAGAAATTTGCTGATGACTCTCGGATCAGCTTTAAACTATCTCAGGTCAAAACTTCAAGCATCTGAAACAATGGATGTTAGAGCATCATCTCAAACGCAAATCTTCAAAAACAGGACCACTCCCCCATGCATTGTTACAAAACAATATCCCAATATCTTTTGACTACAGGCAATGGGGCAGCCACCTACCACCACAACTGAAGTGAAAAAACATTCTGGGATTCCATTCTCTCTCTTCAAGCAAAATCATTGACATAATGGGAAAGGGACTCATTCTCTACAATGTGAATTTTATTACTGGTTTACAAGGTTCTCTTATATGATACAGGCATCATTTGCCATGACTGGATTATGCAAAGAGACTCTACTTCAGACAATTTAGAAAAGCAATTGCCAAAAAACACAGAATACAAAACACGTCGGCAAGATAGCTACTCCATTTAAACAAACAGGACCATGCCACACCTGCCCACAGAGCACACGCTACTTACCAGTGGGCAGAAGAATAACATTTAAAGCCCTTTGTATTGCACACCAAGTAATCCATGGGCAATGACCTAACTTTCTACAGATGAGCTTCAGCATATGCAATCAAAGATAAAAAAGCATAGGAGAAACCTTATATTAGGAATGACACCATTGTTGATAGTTCCTAATTAGGAGGTAGCTGCTTCATAGTCCTAAAGCTGCAGAGGATTCAAAATATGGCTGCTAAAATGGCCCTTTCTCGCCCACGCTCTGCTTCTTCTTCTGCAGCACTAGCTGATCTTCATTGGCTACCTGTCCAGCAGAGGATTGCCTTCAAGGCTTTATGCCTTGTCTTTAGGGCTCTGCACGGACTAGGACCAATACCACTTCAAAAAAAAATGTTCTTGGTATCAAGCTGCCAGACTTCTGAGATCTTCCTCCGCGTTCCTGGTGAGGATTCCTAGGATTAACAGAGTGAGGATGGGCAGCCGTGCTTTTAGTTTCACGGCCGCCACGTTATGGAACACCCTTCCTCTGACGCTGAGGAGCAGACAAGATCTGACCTCCTTCAAAATGGATCTTAAGACCTACCTGTTTCCAAGAGCATTGTAGTGCACTGCACCTGATGGTTAGATATGGTCTCAGCGCCAGGATACCCTTTGGGTGACATCTGCGCTTAATAAGTATAAATACATACATACATAGTCAGACATGAAACCTTTTGCAAAACATGTCAAAAAAATCAGAAACAATCATTTTCGTTAAGAAAGGCTACCAAGTCCTGGCTTTTCCCTTAACCTAGATTCAGGTACCTCCAATGCCACAACTCTGATTCATTTGTAAGCATATGTGAAATTTGAATTATGCCAGCATAGCCGGAGCAATTTTGGAAGTTTCTGGCAAAATTACAGAGATTATGCCATTACACCACATCACATAGTTTCAATAGGTAATTTTTTAATGAAGCAGCATTTCAGGTAGATTGTTTTAACCCAAGCAGACTGTAATTTTTGAGCATAAAACTACAAATCCGAACCAGAGAACAAAACTACAAATATAAACATAAGCAGCAGTATTTTGAACACGAGCGACATGAAAGCAACTGTAAATCACATGTTCAAGTTGAATTTTTATCCAAATAGACCAATTAGGTAATTTGTTGAGAGCAAGATGCATTTCGATTCATTTTGCAGTCATTACTCATAATTACACTGGAGCATAATTACATTAGTTTCGCACACCCCAACTGATTGATACATACTGCATATGCCACCGTGGGAACTTTGAAGCACACTCTCTGAACATCATGATTGACACCAGTACTCAGTACTAACAGATAACAATGCTGACTGAACCTCTCGCTCATCTATGTATCACAAAATCAAAATCATTGATCTGTGGTCCGCAAAGCACTTCAATTCCTTGACAAGAGGTAGGACAGCACCAAAGAAATTTTGAAATACAATAAAAAGCAGGCTGTGTTGCCTAGCAGCAGCCTGCATCTTGTACATTGTCATAATTTAGGCTAGTGTTATGTATCTATAAGCATTTGAGAGAGCAAAGCCTAAAAGGATTAAATAGGAATGGCAGCACTGAGTTGAGTTTCAGGATTATTTACAGTAAACCAATATGTTCGTGGGTGGATAATCCTGCTGCGTGGAGATGCAATGCTCTCTAAAGTGGTGTGTTTTCAACACCCTTTTAAATATCTGCACATCATCCCTTTCAAACTAACTCTAATGAAATACCTAGAAATAATTGTCACCTATTTATCATACTTATAAATAACAACACATAATTTTATATTAACATTAATTAGATCCTATGATCTATTGATTGACTAGAAAACTGACCATCCCTCCACACGCTCCTACCTATGCTCTGTCATTTTTCACAGTTTTGTAAAGATGAGCTTGCTTTTTTGTTCACCAAGGAAGCTTTTACAAACCGTAAGTGCAAAGTTCTAAAACGCTCTGATATAACCAAAACAAGTAGGAACCTTGTTGAATGAGCAATTCCTATCCAGTAGGAATTCCTGTGTATTAAATTGTGAGTATATCAATTTGTAGCTCATCTATCCTATTACCAAAGAAAAGGAGCTATACAAAAATCACTCCGTGCTCTTACCTCATCCTGATTTACAAAGCCACATTCCCCATGGTCATATGCGCCTCAAGAGTCAGCGGTAGCTTGAGTTCATTGTCATTGTAATACAACAAAGCCATTTACCTTAGGGGAGAGGGTGTGGCATATGATCCGGAGATTTCAAGTTCAAGTCTCAACATTGGGTCAACATTCAGTGTATTTGGGCAAATCACTTAATCTCCCATGCCTACGGGCAGCGCCTAGGACCCTCATGGATGATTAGCTGCGCTATACATATCCAAGTATTATCATGGTGAGCAAGGGATCCAGGGCAAAGCTGTCTAAACTCACTGAAGCAAAAAACAAATTTTATCACTGGGAGTTCCTCCAGGTATCATTCCATTCAATTATGTTTTTAATCACCTGTGCCTCTGCAGAACATGCATGTTTCAGAATGGTGCAGTGTACTGTCGTACAAGAGATTGTCAGACGGATAATCCAGTGAGTTAACATTTGCTCTCGACATCTGCTATGATCTGCAGGTTTTTAGTTAAAATCTTGGTAATGCAAACTCACCCTTCTTTCATAAATAGTGGGCAAATTTGGTACCAATCTATTTGGTTATAGCAGAGCCTGTCATTTACAGTACTCAGAAACCAGTCAAGTGGAGTATGAAGCGTTATTCCTGTGGAAAAAGCAATGCCTTTGCATGATGTAAAATCTGTTGTAAAATCCCTGGATTCTACACAGTACTTTAAAGCCTCAGTGGTTTCCCTGGCCTCAGAAGATACCATATGAAGCCCACAACTGTGCCGTTCTGTCTCATTCTTTGAAAAAAGTTAAAGGTTACAGGGACGTTATAGTTAGGAAATTGAAGGGAAAAAACCCTTAGAAATTCACTAAAAACAAAGGTTATAGGGACGTTATAGTTAGGTTCGGGTTTTACACACACAAAAACATACACATTCATCAGTTATAGTTGTCTCAAGTAACTATAACTTGTGCCCTAAGGTAACTATAACTTGCACACCCACCATGCACAGTGTTATCAATAATTTCATTGCAAATGTTGCAGTAATATTATAAATGATGTCATAGACTATGTCATGAGTGATGTAATATGTGGGGTAATTAGCAGTGCATGTCGAGGGCTCAAGTTATAGTTACCTTAGGGCACAAGTTATAATTACTTGAGTTAACTCTTTGATAACCATTGTTTTTTTCCAGTGAATTTCTACAGTTTTTCATGCTATTTCCTAACTATAAAGTCCCTTAACCTGGGAGTGTGAGTGAGTGTGTGAGAGGTTGTGTGGGAAGTTGGTGTGTAAGAGTGTGTTGGGTGTGTCAGTCAGAAATTCACTAAAAACAAAGGTTATAGGGATGTTATAGTTAGGTTCGGGTTTTACACACACAAAAACATACACATTCATCAGCTATAGTTGTCTCAAGTAACTATAACTTGTGCCCTAAGGTAACTATAACTTGCACACCCACCATGCACAGTGTTATTATCAATAATTTCACTGCAAATGTTGCAGTAATATTATAAATGATGTCATAGACTATGTCATGAGTGATGTAATATGTGGGGTACTTAGCAGTGCATGTCGAGGGCTCAAGTTATAGTTACCTTAGGGCACGAGTTATAATTACTTGAGTTAACGCTTTGATAACCATTGTTTTTTCCAGTGAATTTCTACAGTTTTTCATGCTATTTCCTAACTATAAAGTCCCTTAACCTGGGAGTGTGAGTGAGTGTGTGAGAGGTTGTGTGGGAAGTGGGTGTGTAAGAGTGTGTTGGGTGTGTCAGTCAGTGTGTGTGACTGGCTGTGTAGGTCTGTGAGTGGGTATATGAGTGACTGCAAGGGTGTGCAAGTGGGTGTGTGATTGTTTGGGTGTGGAAGTGGATGTGTGAGAGCGTGTGTGACTGGCTGTGAGCCTGTGAGTGGATGTGAGTGGTTTTAAGGGTCTCTGTATAGGTGTGTGAGTGGCTGTATGGGTGTGGGAGTGGTTACATTGATGTGTACATGGGTATGTGAGTGGGTGTATGAGTGGTTCTCTGGGTCTCTGAGTGTGTGTGTGAGTGGCTGTATGGATTTTTGTGTTGGTGCCTGAGTGGTGTGTGGGTGTGTAAGTGGGTGTGTGAGCGAGTGTGGGAGTGAGTCTGTGAGTGGGTGAATTTTTTTAATGGGATCTTGATCCATGAATCCATCATGGATTCACTTGGAGGCTGTGCTGAGTGACTCTGCAGACCCTCATGCGCTCCCCAAAAATGGTTTTGGGCAATTTCTTGCTCATGAGGTGCCCCTCACAGACCCCTTCAGCAGTCCCCTGGGGCCAGGGTACCTCTATCCTGACTCCTTATATCCTATTTACACTGTATTCCCCCCCAGGAACTGTGTCCCGATTGACAAAATTGCAGCTGCAACTTTTTTCTCAGGTTGCAGCTAGGCAATCATGGCACTGTTCTTGGCAAGTGGATCCACGGCTCACCCGTGGTGGATCCGCTTCTCTAGATATACATGCATCTTTTTCTATAAGAACTCAAAAACTACTGAACAGATTTACATCAAATAACAAAAAGCACTTTCTGGACCAAAATCTAGCTTTCTCCCAAATGTGGTTTAATTCCGTTCAGCGGTTAGAGCTGTAGTCGTGCCTGAAATCCCTATAGGAAATTGCATGGGGAAACCACATTTTGGTGCCCACCTTTTACCCAGCCCCCATTGACGTATCACCCCTAAACTTTTCAGATAGTTGCTGAAGTCATTGGCAAACTTGTTTTGAAAATTTCATAAAGGGTCATTAAATGGCACCAGTTATTAGCAAATAAAAAATGATTTTCTTATGGAAACTAGGTCCAAATTATAAAGATCTACTGGCAAATGGCAGTAGGTAAAAAAAAAATATATATATAGATATATATATTTATTTATTTATATATATTATATGTATATATATATATGCACATATGTGTGTGTGCGTGTGTGTGTGTGTGTATATATATATATATATATATATATATATATATATAGAATAAACAATAGAGGAGTATCACCAAAAGGACCTTAAAAGGTACTTAATGGGATGTCAGAAGAGAAGACAATAGGATATTTCCCTTTTGTTAAGAAACCACTCACTCACCAACCTGGTTGGTGACATGCTTTATCATTGGGGTTCACCCAGATGGCCGAGTACCATCCGGGTGTGCTGCGACACCGGACTAAGTATGGGCGAAATTTGCGAAATTCGTGGTCTGTGAATTCGCACGAAATCGAACTCTAAATCCGCAAAATCCGCGAATTTGTGAGAAATTTTTTTTGCGTGTTCGCGAGGGGTTTTGCCAGTTCGCAAGGGTTTTTAACAAGTTTGGGAACGCAAATTTACTTGTGTGGTTGCAACGGTCGTGACCATGTTGTTTCTACGTGTCCAGCCTGTTTGCGACCCTGTGGTTAATTGCGGGCACCCTCCGGTTCATCACGGCCACCCTCTGGTTCACCACTGCCACCCTCTGGTTCATCACTATCACCCTCTGGTTCACCACTGCCACCCTCTGGTTCACCACTGTCACCCTCTGGTTCACCACTGCCACCCTCTGGTTCATCACAGCACCCTCTGGTTCACCACTGTCACCCTCTGGTTCACCCCTGTCACGCTCTGGTTCACCCCTGCCACCCTCTGGTTCATCACAGCACCCTCTGGTTCACCACTGACACCCTCTGGTTCACCCCTGCGACCCTCTGGTTCAGCACTCACCACTGCCACCCTCTGGTTCATCACAGCACCCTCTCGTCCACCACTGTCACCCTCTGGTTCACCCCTGTCACCCTCTGGTTCATCACAGCACTCTCTGGTTCACCACTGCCACCCTCTGGTTCACACCTGCCACCCTGGTTCACCACTGCCACCCTCTGGTTCATCACAGCACCCTCTGGTTCACCACTGACTCCCTCTGGTTCACCCCTGTCACCCTCTGGTTCATCACAACACTCTCTGGTTCACTACTGCCACCCTCTGGTTCACTCCTGCCACCCTCTGGTTCAGCACTGTCACCCTCTGGTTCATCACAGCACCCTCTGGTTCACCACTGTCACCCTCTGGGTCACCCCTGTCACCCTCTGGTTCATCACAGCACTCTCTGTTTCACTACTGCCACCCTCTGGTTCACCCCTGCCACCCTCTGATTCAGCACTGTCACCCTCTGGTTCACCACTGCCACCCTGTGGTTCACCAGTGCCACTATCTGGTTCACCACTGTCACTCTCTGGTTCACCACTGCCCCCCTCTGGTTCACCACTACCACCCTCTGCTTCATCACTGCCACCCTCTGGTTCATCACTGCCACCCTCTAGTTCATCACTGCCACCCTCTGGTTCACCCCTGCCACCCTCTGGTTCACCACTGCCACCCTCTAGTTCATCACTGCCACCCTCTGGTTCACCCCTGCCACCCTCTGATTCAGCACTGTCACCCTCTGGTTCACCACTGCCACCCTGTGGTTCACCAGTGCCACTATCTGGTTCACCACTGTCACTCTCTGGTTCACCACTGTCCCCCTCTGGTTCACCACTACTACCCTCTGCTTCATCACTGCCACCCTCTGGTTCATCACTGCCACCCTCTAGTTCATCACTGCCACCCTCTGGTTCATCACTGCCACCCTCTGGTTCACCACTGCCACCCTCTGGTTTATCACTGTCACCATCTGGTTCATCACAACACCCTCTGGTTCATCACAACACCCTCTGGTTCACCACTGCCACCCTCTGGTTCATCACTGCCACCCTCCGGTTCATCACTGCCACCCTCTGGTTCATTACTGCCACTCTCTGGTTTGCCACTGCCACCCTCTAGATCATCACTGCCACCCTCTGATTCATCACTGCCACCCTCTGGTTTTCCACTGCCACCCTCTGGATCATCACTGTCACCCTCTGGTTCATCACTGCCACCCTCTGGTTCATCACAGCACCCTCTGGTTCACCACTGCCAACCTCTGGTTCACCACTGCCACCCTCTGGTTGATCACTGCCACCCCCTGGTTCAAGACTGCCACCCTCTGGTTGATCACTGCCATCCTCTGGTTCATCACAGCACCCTCTGGTTCACCACTGCCACCCTCTGGTTCACCCCTGCCACCCTCTGGTTCATCACTGCCACCCTCTGGTTCATCACAGCACCCTCTGGTTCACCACTGTAGATTATGGGGGGAGAGCACACCTGCCCAGCCTCAACTGAGATGAATTAATTGGGGCTGGTTAATGTTTCACTGAATTTGAGCTTCAAGTCTGGCACCTGCTTCCTTAGCTGTAAGTGCTTCCTGTTGCAGTTTCATTTTTTTTACAGGAGCATTGTGCCATACTTGTAACTATTCTCTGACCCTGCTTTGAGGGTCAGAGCAGGGTCAGAGAATAGTTGCAAGTAGGCAACTGAACTCTGGAGGGGCCCCTCAGGAAGCACTACAGGGAATGGTTACAAATTAGCTTGAACTTTTGCACCTGCTAAGTGCTTTCAGTTTTGCAAAATTCGTTTTGCTGCAATTTTGCAAGATTCGCGGGGCGCGGATTCACGCAAAATCGAACTCGCAATCCGCGAATTCGTGCAAATTAGCGGATTGTTGTTTTTTTGCGTGTTCGCTGGGTATTTTGCATCTTAGCAGGCCGCTTGCAGCGCAACGACCGCGAAGTTACCCATTCGGTCGTACATGGGAGCGGCCATCTTGTGCGCGTTGCGTATTTCCGGTTCCGGGTGCTAGCTGCATGCTCGCGTTGTGCGCGTGGCGCGTTTACAAGTCCACGGGCATTTCTGCGTGCTCGCGGGGGAAATATCGCACAAACTTACCCACGCGGTCCTCTATGGGCGCGGCCATCTTGATTTTCATTCATTGCTATGGTTTTTGGGCATGCTACCTTTCTATCCATCTTACATCTTTGTAATCCTATGTTTTTCTGAACTTTTTTTTGTGCTTTTTTTTGCTTATTATCTATCTCTACAATTTCCTACATCTATATTTTGTGTTTTTTTTTTACTTTTCGTTACTTTATTACCTACTTTATTTCTTTCGCTCTCTCTCTTATTTTTTTCACACCTATTCTTCTTTCCTTCTTCTTTCGCCCAGGACCATGGCTAAGGGAGCCGACAAAGGCAAGGGGAAGGGCCCAGCACCCCGTATCCGGCTCCCTTGCGGGCGTTTGAGGGGGGAGGAAGCCCAGGCCATGGAGATCTCCTCTGCGGTGGAGTTGGCCGCCTTGATGGTTTTTGTTCAAGTCCACCTCCCTAAGACCGTGGCAGCAGGTGGGCGGATTGCTTCCGGTTACGGCCTCCGGGAGTGTCGCCAGCTGTGGGCGAAGGTGTGCCGGGGCATGTGTAATGAGTCTGGGGTCCGGCGCACCTACCAGCAAGCGACGCACCGGTGGACTGACATCCTGGACCGGGAGCATGACATGCTCGACCTGCTAGGATTGGAGATCCCTGGCCTTGGTAAGTAGCTATTTAATAACTACTTTTTTTTCTTCTGCTCTGTTATATTGCTAATCTATTTTTTTCTCAAAGAGTACGAATGCTGCTGATTCGATTACATTGCAGGTAAATTAATCTTTAAATAGCTTCTGTCATTGCAGTTGCTCGCCTGGTTATTGGCGTTGCTACTATGCTTACTTGTTTGCAACTTTTTACTCATTTGAGAGCATTACTGCGTAATGCTAGAGACAGTAGACTCAAGTCCAGTCATTCTTTGTACTCCTGCTGCTGCCACTTTGAAGAGATAGTGGTGGAATGATACGTTGAGTATATTATTTATTACTTGTCATAGGACATTTGTTAGTGGTCTGCAATCATGATGACGGACTGTGTCTGTCATGAGACGTCTCGTGCTGCTGAGTGATGGCAGTCGTAGTAGAACCTTTTTGTTGTTGGTGTAGTTAGTGAATTACATAACTTTCCTATTAGACGGTCTGCGAATCCTGCAATACTGTACTACTATCCTCCTAGTTGACCAGATCAGATGCAATTGTTGTTAATTTGTTTCCCCGACATAATTTTAGATTGTGTTCAAAGAAATCAAATATTTCCAAAAAAACAATCATCCATGTTGTGTTTCTTTATTTCATGTTCACCAGCAACTCCCAGGGGCAAGGCGCCGGCGGCAACTGAGACTCTGGTGGAAGAAGGTGGACAGGATCAGTCCCTTGCAGGCTCTTCTGCTGGCCCCAGTAAGTTGTTCTATTCTTATATTAATACTTATACTTCCCTAACTTTTACAGCTCCTATTCATTACAAACTGTTTCCTAATAATTCTATGTTTTACAAAATAGTCTTTGATCTTCTTCCAATGTAGACTACTTTCTACATTCTTATCCTGCCTCTACCATCACTCTCTGTGCTACTACTATTTATGATTATGAGTCGGTCTGTGTAGGTAGCTAAGCTTGCCCAGTCGGCAAACGGTGTGAAACAAAACTCTGATCCAGCAATAGCTCTAGGCACTGAGTGCAGTCCTCTGGGTTGCCCTTGCTGTCTATTTCAGTCTTCTTAATGTAAGTGCTTTGACAATTTCCAACAACAAAATGTCATTGTTTACATCAAGTAAAAGGTAGCAGTTGCCTTTTTGATTTGAGAGGAGCACATCCCATACCGCTAGTGTTTCAGGGACTATTCTGCACACAAAGAAGTATGGACAAGAAAAATAGGACATTGTTGATGATAGGTGCAGTTTGACTTTTGACATAGCTCAGTCCGAACAGAAGTTGAACCCCCAATCCCCTGACCTACTATCTAGTGTGTCTGACCAATAATTTTACGACCCAGAAGAACAGAAGAAGACTACCGATGAGTCCCGGCCTATCTGAGTCGAGTCACTGAAACATGACTGCCAAGTGCAGTAGTTCAAACCCTTCCGCTCACTCACTCGTAAACAAAAACCACACAGTGTTTGTTAGTTTTAAAGTTTTATTTTCAATTAAAAAATGAAAACATTATTTCTTTATTTTTAATAGCGCAGTATTCGGAGCGAGCAATGGTGATGGATGAAGATGACGTTAAAGTTTAAACAACATTCCCATGAATGAAATTAGTATGACTCAAACTTAATAATAGTTAACAGACACATGAAATTATTAGAATAACTTCCCCCCACCTTCTTTAAAGTACTTAAAGTACTGCTGGTGATGACTTACTAGTAGTTGGTGAATCGTCTGGCAGAAGGGCCATGGAATCTTCTTTCTGTAATGAGACCAATGGTGCACGTTAAGCAAGCATTCATCAGTTGTCATAAGAAGAAGTGTAGCATTTAATGGAATAAGCATATAAAAGGTTAACACTTCCTCCCAAAACCGTTACTTTTTTTCAATCCCAGTAATGAAAAATGTGTTATGTAACATTTTCTCGAATTACGAGACAAAATAGGGAGTTGTGTATGGCATCTGAAAATATGACATGTTTTTCCTAGACGTCACAACATCTATTGCGGCACAGATGACCGCCAGTGCCGGGGCCAGCAGTGCGGAGGGGTCCACCCTGGATGCGGCGGTGCCAACAGGAGGAGATGGGGTGGGAAGACTCAGCGGCGGCGGACGGTGGTAAGTTATTATACTCCTTACTCATTGAAATGTTTTTGAGTGGGCTCGCAAAGGAGTGTATGATGTACTGTACAGTAGTACACAGTACACTAGTATAAGTAGACTGTACTGTTAAGAACAGTTACTAATTTAAACTACTTTTTGGGCTATCACATAGAAGACAGTCAACCTTGACTTGTAATAGCATTAGCGGCGGTACTTCTCGGGTAACCAATGGCCCCCTCTAATTCACTTCAACTCAGCTGGCAAATTTTTATTGTGAAGCCAATTCATATCAGATGTAGTTTAGGGATGTGAAGAACGAAAAGTTAAAGAAGGGTGAAACGAAGGACGAGCGAGTCTTAATATTTATGACTGTAAAGAATGGTTTTGTTGAATGCAATTCAAGATAAGAAGACGGCGGTTTCCAAAATATAATGAAACGGGTGTTAGTTGGTTGTTGACAAAAAGAAATGTTGGTACATTTGAGACATTAAGAAGAATCATAGACGTACTTTGGAAGCCTGGATGTTATCTTCTTTATCCTCATCGATAGCAGAGGTGTATGATGTAGTAGAGCAGACGCTGAGTGGATGAAGTATGGCCAGTGGCAGTGCCACCCCTATAGAAAAGTAAGACATTCCTATCCCCACCTGCATGTACTGCTTAAAGTACTGCGAGTCTGCATCATCATGGCCTGTGTCTGTATTTCTTGGGTGAAAGCTGAGTGAGCTGCCATTATGGTGGCTACCACAAGTTCACGTACCAGTAATTTATTTTGCAAAACAAGAGAAAAAAAGTAAAAAAGGCCTTTTTTTAGTACTCTCTGACTATATGTGTAGTAGTGAGTCCACCCATAGTGCTGCTAGTGGAATTCCTGAAACTCCCAGTAATGTCACAGGCTTACAAAGACGGCGGAAAGATACATGCAAAAATGTTATACTGTGTTTGCTACTTGCTGGTGTTACTGAGTGTCAACTTTCTGTTGAATTATTTTGACTTTATGTTAAAGACTATTGGCTACAGTATTTTTCTTTCTTTCTTCATAGATGCTACTCCAAAAAAGCTAACCCACAAGGAGATGGCTGTCCGGGCCAGGGCCCGTAAGCTGGAGGCTATTTGTGCAGAGTATCGGCGGTTATGGACTCGGGAGCATGAGGAGACATCAACCAGTACATCCTCCTCCACTGCCCCCGGGCCACCAGCCAGAAGCCTCCAGCCAAACGGAGCCGTGGCCCGACAGCCTCCTGCCGCACAGCAGCAACAAAATTAGCGCCCCCCCCCCAGATCCTGGATGGTTCGTGTGCGCCGGCTACGTACAAGAGTGGACTACCTGGATTGTTGGCGAAAAACATCAGCGCCAGCTCCGGGACCTCCGCAAAGAGCTGCGGGACGTGCAGCACCAGCTGTCCGAACTACGCCACCGGAGGAAGTGACTGTCCCTTACCCCTTTTTTAAAGACTGTTGGGGGGGGGTGAGAATTGGGTGAAGGGGGAAATTAAGGCAAAGGACACGTCATCAACGTAACATAAGCATTAAGCATTTAATTGTTCACGTCGTGTAGGAGGAGGATGTTCCTATCAATCCACGATGGCGCAACTGAACTTCTGATTGTAATGATTTTGGTTGCTTTGACCTTATACTCTCCAGCAAGTGTGTGGAATTTATTGTTGTTGTCAGTCACACCACAATGAAATACCACACAGCCCGGGGGAAGAGGGTTAGGGTTTTAAAATTGGATGGGAATGGGGGTTTTTGGGAAAGTTTGGTAGAGAGGAAAAAAACACAGCATTGACAGTCAAACAACAAATGAAGAGAAACAAATCTTTGGATTTGAAGATATTGATAAATCTTTAAAGGGACATAAAGGAAGTGCACTACTGCATGCCAGAATTTGTTTACTAAATGGATGGTTAGGTTACTGAAAAGTAGTACTACTACTTACTGCAACTTACTAGTAACTACGAAGAAACAAGTTGACAGTACAGGGATGCAGTCTTTACGCAATTTCACTTGCCTTTCTGCCCTCAGAGTGAATAAACACTTAGAACATTAAATACTGTTAAACATAGCAAAGACTTATCAAATAGCTGGAGGGATGAATTTGAAGCAGAGATCAAACAAACGCACAGAGTCACACTCGTAGAAGTAAGTTCAAGTTCACAAGAATATCATTTAAAAGATAAGGAGAATTTTGGATACTGTAACTGTTTTTTGTAGTTGTCCCGTTGAATTTGTGAAGTTGATGCATCCAGTCATTCTTCTTATTCGCGGTAGTCCTTCGGATGCTCCATCGATCAATCTTGGTGACCAGATACACTGTCCACTGCCTGCCTGCCTGATGCGGAATTGCGGATCGCTAATTGTAAGCCTAAGTAGTACATCGATGGCACAGGGTAAAAGCCTGCCTGTAATTGTTGATGGAAAAACACAACAGTAAGTGATAAATACACCTCGGAGAAACAAAATATATAAGGTACGCTGTGTAGTGCAAAAATTACACTTTCTGAGGTGACAATCCCCAAAATCTAGAACACCCCACATTACCCTCCCAAAAACGTGCAGAATAGTGCTGCTACCTCGCAGAGGCCTAATTTAAAATCCTACCAAAACGCACTCAGAAAGTATGCCCAAGGGGAGTTAGGGCCTAGCTCTGCAGCTAAGCCCTAACTCCCCTTTCCCACCATGGATTTTCTTCAAACCACTTGCAATCAAAATTAGACATTCCCACAAGTGTTCCAAGACCCCACCCAGTCGTAAAAATCTAGAACACGCCCAAACACATGCAGTACAATACTGCTAACCCTAACGAGCCCTAAGTTAAGAATAGTGCCAAACGCTTTCTGCAACTAGGCCAAATCTCCCCTTCCCCACCATGGATTTTCTTCAAACCACTTGCAACCAAAATTACACATTCCCACGAGTGCTCTAAGACCCCAGAACCCAGTTGCAAAAATCTAGAACACCCCCAAACACATGCAATACTGCTAACCCTAACAAGCCCTAAGTTAATAATAGTGCCAAAACGCTTTTCACCTCCGATTTCTCCAAACCATAATTTAGCCCAAATCACTCTGTGCGCACTCTGCAGCTAGGGCCTAACTCCCCTTTGCCACCATGGATTTTCTCCAAACCACTTGCAATCAAAACTATCCATACCCAGCGTTGCTCCAAGACCCCAAAACCCCCTCACAAACACCAGGAACCCCCCAAACAGCCCCTGAAAACGCTAAAGTGAGCGAAATGTCTGAAAATGGAAAAACTTTTTCACCTCCGATTTTCTCCAAACCACTTTTATCCGGTATTAGACCTTCCCAGCAATGCCCCCAGACCCGTCAACCCGGGGGGAAACAAGTTTAACACCCCCAAACAGCCAAAAAGCAAAACCGGAAAAAGTGAGACTTAAAATAATTTAGCCCTCAATCCCAAATCACTCCGTAGGCGCTCTGCAGCTAGGCCCCAACTCCCCTTTGCCACCATGGATTTTCTCCAAACCACTTGCAAGCAAAACTATCCATACCCAGCGTTGCTCCAAGACCCCCCACCCCCCCAAACACCAGGAACCCCCCCAAGCAGGCCCCCGAAAACACAAAAGTGAGCGAAAACTCTGGAAAGTGAAAAACTTTTCCACCATGGATTTTCTCCAAAACACTTTTATCCGGTATTAAACCTTCCTAGCAATGCCCCCAGACCCCTGCAGCCACCCGCAAAAAAGCAGAACACCCCCAAACAGGCAAAAAGCAAAAATGGGCCTACCTTCAATTCAGTCCAAATACGCTCTGCAGCTAGGCCCTAACTCCCCTTTTCCACCATGGATTTTCTGAAAAACAAATGCAATCAAAATTAGACTGTGCCAGCAGTGCTCCCAGACCCCAAAACCCACCCCAATAACCTAGAAGTCCCCCAAACAGCACCCCAAAAACAGGCAAGTAAGCAAAAACGGAAAAACTTTTTCACCATGGATTTGATCCAAAACACTTGATTCCTAAATTAGACCTTCCGAGCTATGCCCCCAAACCCCTGCAGACACCCACAAAAAAGCAGAACACCCCTAAACAGGCAAAAAGGAAAAATGCAAAAACTCATACTTAGAACATTTTCAGCCAACCAGTCAACATCGGTCCAAACACGCTCTGCAGCTAGGCCCTAGCTGCAGAGCGTGTTTGGACCATGGATTTTCTTCAAATCACTTGCAATCAAAATTATCCTATCCCAGCAGTGCTCCCAGACCCCCAGACCCTGCCCCACAAATCTAGAACACCCACAAACAGCCCCCCAAAAACATGCAATACTGGTATATTCAAAACATGGCAAATTGCGCTGTTCAAAAAAACATTGCTGTTTTCAGCACTTCCACTACTTCGATCCTCTTGAAACTTACCTGGACAGTCACTTGTTCCAGCGATTCACAAGAATCTCAGCAAGGCAGAACAAAATCGAACCATTGCGCTCTTTGAAGAAGAAGAAGAAGAAGAAGGTCTACGACTAGTTTTCATTTAGTTTTCATCCAAACACACGCGCCCACAAAACACCCAAAAAGGCCAAAATTCTGCCAATTCTGGACCAAAGAACACCAAACCCCCCCCCAAAACCTTGCCAACATCATTATGAACGAGCCTGCATCGGGCCCCGAGCCCTAGAATCAGCGTGAACCATACCAACTTAAACCCAAAAACCCTAGTAAATCGCACTGAACCCTAAACCCTAGATATGCTTTGTCTGTCTGTGTCAAAGAGCCTAGTTATGCTACATCAGGAGGATGCTTCACTCAGTGGTGCCTGCCTTGACCGTCTGCATGGCCCTGCCGCAAGCATGGGCCAAAAATCCGTTCCGCTAAAAAATTTGCGATTTTTCGGTAATTTCGCGTGATTTGCGAAATAGCGAAAAACAGCAAATTTTGCAAACATAACAGATGTTTGGCCCAAGCTTGAGGCAGTGCCATGCAGAGGGTGAAGGCAGGCACCTCTGAGTGAAGCAACCTGATGTAGCATAACTAGGCTCTTTGTCAGACAGACAAAGCATATCTAATTGTATGCAGCAAGCCACCTAGCCCCAATTTTACATGAACTGCTGTCTGGAGTGGACTCTGCCTGGCATAACAACAACAGCACACTGCCTCACCCTCGACCACTACATACCACGAATAGACAGACATGTATTTCTGCTGTAGTAGTTGTTGTAGACTGGTTTACCTGTTTGCCACTCACGAATTGGCCATAGTTCTTCCGTAAACCGACTCTGATGATCCATCCATCCCAGTGAGTGACTGTAAAGAAAAAAGATATATTATTTAATCAATCATCATAGTATATTGGCAAGTGAGCTCGCTCCAAGGACATTTTGTATATTGTGAAATGCAATATAGTGGCCCCTGAATTTGAAGAACAATTTGAATTAAACAAGGTAAAAAAAAAACAGAGTTGTTGACATGAGTTACAATTACTGTGTAAAAGATTAAATAATAACTAAGACAAGACATATGAATCATCATTTCATGCACAAAAAACAAACAGCAATTGGTTTCATCAGAGCCAGACAGCCATTGCTGTCCACTGCATGCCATCTTCTCAATTATTCATTACCTGTTCTACTTTTTGTCCGCATCTTCTTCGGAAAGTGAGGGCCCATAGGGCAGCCTCTCCTCTCAATATCAGAAGTAACTCTGTCAGCAATCAGCAAGCATGTAGTCAGTCAGTAATTTCAGTACCACTTGAGGGGACTCGTCGTAATCCATCCATCTGCCTTGAGGGAAATGGATAGGGGGAGTCTGGATGAGGAGTATAAAGGAGCATGATTGAGTTGTGAACTTGTGAACCTCAGGAATGCAGACTGTGGCACCTTCAAATCAATAAGGAATATAAGATGAAGACGGTGCTGCTGATGGACTTGTTGTGATTAGGTGATTAGAGTTTTGTTGTGGTAAAAGTTGCAAAACAAAGAAAGACACACAGGAATAAAAGTGAATAAGGACGAACAAAAGGAAGTCATTTTCAGGGCTCGGTGTCAGGGAAGTAGAGCTCGTCCTCAAACTCCTTGAATTGAGACGGGAGTAGGTCAGGTAACAGAGAGGAACTTCCGTCACCTAAGTCGGTGTCCTCTTCTTCCTGCGTGCATTCACGTACTTTGTAATCTGGTGGTATGAAGTGCTGATTCATCTTGATCAGTGTTAACCTCTCCACATTTTTGGCCGAGAGGCGGGTCCTTTTTGAAGTTACAATGGCACCAGCAGCACTGAAAACACATTCAGAAGACACGCTTGCGAGTGGGCAAGACAAATAATTTACAGCCAAGTTGGTGATCAGTGGCCATAGAGCCATTTTCCTGTACCAATACAGCAAAGGGTTCTTATTAAGAAAGACCTCTGTTGGGTCATCCAGATAGGCCTGCACCATCGACTCAAGGTTCTCCATGGTTGCTCCACTTTGCGTACCATCTGTGGCCTTTGCAGCACTGGAACGAGCAAACCCTTGATGAGTTAGTCAATCCGCTTCCGACAATATTATGGCTGGGCCTGGTGCAGGTGAGGATGATGATACGGTTGCTGCTGGTGTCGTTAACGGCTGTGAGGGAAAGTGACTCCCTTCGCCCACAGATTCAGAAGTGGAACTTGACGCCGGGTGGCCTGTCTTTGTACTTTGAAACATCTGCTTCATCAAAAGGAATGAATGCTTTGCTGGCCACTGCCTTTTTGTACAGTGGATCCAGAATAGTGGCACAAATGTAATGTTGTTCTGTATGTATGTTTTTAATGTAAATGTGTAAATGTAGGTGTATTTATATAGCGCAACCTGTCACCCAGAGGGCATCCTGGCGTTTGCCTAGGGAACCCGTCCTGGTATTCCCCTGTGAGAGGCCCCGGCAGGGTGTCCACAGGGTGAAAGCCAGGCATCCCGCCGCGAGGGGCCGTCGTGGAGATTAAGCAAGCTATTGCCCAGAGTTGCAGAAGAGACCCCGTGAGTCGAGTAGGCACCGGAGCGAGAATTGTCGAGGCCGTGGAATTTTGAGCCCCAGACCCGCTGAGGCGGGGAATCGAACCCTGGTCCACGGTCGATCCCAGCTCCGGGTCTGCCGCCTCTAACCACTGAGCCACACTTCTCCACAAGCCTTTCATTAGCAACTAAGCGGCTTAATAAGCTCTCTGCCAACCGATATGCGTCTTGCTTTTTTTCACCAGCATCTCTGAACGTTGAAGACACCGCCTTCAGTTGGTGCTCTAGCATGACCAACAATGGGATAGCTTTGCCCAAAGAACAGTCCTCCCTGCTGACTTCACGCGTGAAGACCTCAAAAGGACGAAGCATGTCTTTCAGGCTTTTAACTAGCTTCCATTCCTCCAACTCTAGCCTCATGTCTTTCATAGTAGAACCTAGTTGAAAGACATACTCATTGATTACCATGCACTACTCAGACAGACGCTCAAGCATGTAAAAGGTTGAGTTCCAACGTGTTGCCACCTCCTGGATGAGTCCTTTGACTGGCACTTTACGTTCATGTTGAATGCTCCTCAGCTCCTTCCGGGCCTTAAAAGAATGGCTGAAACCAGGTTTATACAGTGCGCCAAACACGGCACTCTGAAATAGTCACCTTGCTGCATGGCCTTAGCTATATTACTGTCATTATCCGTGGAAACATAACCAACTATGCGATTTCTGGTTGCAGCCATTCAGAGACCTTACTGTTAAACTCCTCCAAAATGTTTTTTGCAGTATGAGATTTCTCCATGGCAAACATGGCTAATGTTGCATGTTTCCGAGTACCTTGAAAAAGTGTGTCCAGGTCAACAACTGCACTTGACTTGTCTCTAACCCCTGCAAAATAGACCCAGTGTGCAGTGATGCACATGTAATCAAGGGCTTGGCAACTGGTCCACATGTCTGTTGTCAAGTGGATAGTGTGAACAGCACTCTTCTGCAAAGCTGCCCCAATCACCTCCAGCACATCTTGATGTAGTGCTGGAACCGCAACTCTGGCAAAATAGGACCGGCTAGGAACCTTCCATTTAGGGCAGACTGTTGGCACTAATTCTAGAAACCCCACTCCTTCCACGAAAGAAAAAGGGAGAAGGTCCAGCGCTAGCATTCTAGCCAGCTTTGCGTTATACAGACGTACCCTTGGGTGGTGCGTTCAAATGGCGCCTCCGACCAAAACATGCTTCTAATGGTGGGCTGGACCGTTTTACGTGATGACGATGATGATGATGATGATGATGCGGATTTCAAACCAGTTAGGCTCATTGATAGACTTTTTTGCATTGGTGTCTGTCCCCCTCTTAGTGTGCCTCATACATGTTGCAGGGGTAGAGGGTGTGGGCGCTACCACTGCAGTGCTGCTGCCAGGGGTACTGGGTGTACCAGAAAAAATGTCGCTCAATTCTTGACTTCCCCCCTGCACAATCAGCCCCTCGTCAGCATCAGATGCAATGTGAATGGATACATTTGGATCAGTTCTACTTTGTTGGGCTTCCTCGATCTTACTTAGTTGCGTATACCACTGGATATGGTGGTGTTTTTTGAGATGACCTCTCTGGCCTCCGGTACCATAGTTGGTACCAAGCTTACCCCCAATTAACAGATACTTTACAAATCGAACAAACAACCATGTTTTCAGCCTTTGCGCTAACAGTAAAGAAGTCCCAAACTGGGGACTGGTGATGTGTGCTGGTGGTGGAGGAGCTACTTTGACTTTCAATGCCAGATGAAGTGGAGGATGGGCGTGGCTGAATTTGTTTCTGTTGTTCACTTACAGCACCACTACTTGAGGTCGAGCTGGATGGAGGTCCATGCCGGCCCTTCTGACTAAAAAAGATGGAAGCTGTAGGTCGTGTTGGTGTTGTATTTAACGGTGGTGGTACCAGTGCCACGCCGCCCATATCCCGCTAAGCAGCCATTCGGGATAGGGTCAAAATGTTTGTCTGCTGCATGCCCGCTGGGGCTGGAGTGACGACTGTGATGACTGGGCCGTCGTCAGACTGTTCATCAGCAGCAGAAGACACCACTTCTTGTTCGTCGTCATCACCCATAAGTCGAAGCCTTGCGGGAGCCTTCCTTTTAGGCTTAGCTACCTTTGTCGGCTCATGGCGTGACTCACTCTCAGACTGCATTGCTGGGTTCCAATCACGATCAAGGTCATCAGAATGAAGGGGGCTTGAAGAATAACTTGTAGTAGTAGTAGTATCCCTCCTTGACCTTTTTCTTGCTGGGGATCTGGAAGACAATGGATCATCATCAGGAGGACTGGCTTCCTCGGATGATACCTCCTCTGGAATATTAATTTCCTGATGTGCCCCTACTTCTGGAGGAACAAGCGTTGTAGGCAGTTGTGCCGCTCCATGAACCTCTAGTTGCACCTCTCCATGCGCCTCTCCAGGCGCCTCTCCTTGCGCCTCTCCTTCCGCCTCTCCTTGCGCCTCTCCTTGCTCCTCTCCATGCGCCTCTCCATGCGCCTCTACTTGCGCCTCTCCTTGCGCCTCTCCTGGCGCCTCTCCTTGCCCATGTACTTTTGCTTGTACTAGTTGAGGGAGGCTTGGACAAAGGGTTTCCTGCCTTGGGAGGTGCTAGCACCACCCCAGACAGGATTTTGTGTATTGGGTAGGACAGGGCTGAAAGGAATGAGACATGCCTGGGGCACACAAGGTGTCCCTGTGCATACACCGGTCTAAACCAGTTCCTGGGGCACTCCAGCCCCAGAGCTGGCGCAAGACCGGACAAAGGTAAGGGGGTGTAACCACCCCCCTTCCTGGTCCCACCCAGAGGAGGGACCTAGTCGTAGTACAGCCCCCTTTAGCTGGATAAAGGTAGGAGCTGGTCCCATTCCAATTTAGATTATCCTGAACAACTTTACAAGAAAAAACTCTGGACTTCGACGTTCTGCTCCACAGAAGACTGAAGAAATCTCCCTTGTGGGCAAGGAGTGTCCACCCTGCACAAGCAGGCACCATCAGCGTCCAGCGGCTTTCCTTTGTCGTCTTCCTTTCCAGATCCAGACTTCAGAGCCCAGCGAGACCCGGATTCCCAGACCTCTCCGACCTCTACCTACGTCTGCAGCACAGCTGAGATCCGTGGGTGCGACGAGACACGTGGGACTGGCCGTCTTGAAAGAAGCAGCACTACGCTCCAGCACGACTTCAGAGGCATCCTCGTCCAAGTGCTTTGGGGACTGAGAAGCCCGGACACTGAGCAGCTCCTGCACCGAAGATCAGCCCTCCAGCATCAACGAGATCTGCGTGGGGCCCTTCTGCCTGGTTGCTGCTCGACGCGTTGTCTGGTCACTTGCCGGCTGGCTGGTGACCTCCTAGACAACGAACTCTGACAACTTCACTGCTGGTCTGGTTGCTCCAGACTGGCCCTTGCTCCCTTCCAAAAGAGGAGCACCCCGGACCCTCCTGGTCCACTCCAGACTCCGTCTCCACTCACCGCGTGGGTTGCCTTTGCCAAGGCCTGTTGACTCCGAATCCGAAGCCGACACCGCCGACAGCGAGAGCCTGCGTGGGACAGCGCGTGCCTCCATCCTGGTTGTCGAAGACACCACCTGGTCCTCGTGGCTGCAGAGACAAGTGTCCACCTTCACCTGATCGCGACAACAACATCTGGTTCCACTCCTGGTTCCACTCCAGTCACTGGCTAGTGACTTTGAACATTGTCCCCTCTGCTTTCAGGTTCTTCTCTTCACTGATCCACCCTTGGATCACACCGGACATCTTCCCCCTGACCGCCTGCAGCATCTTTTCCTCCAGGATACATAGACTTCAACAACGGAACCCAACACGACTTGGCACCTATGCACCCGCAGCCTGTGGGTGAGGTAACACAAGCATTTCGGTGCTCAAGGGTAGCTTGACTTTCCTAGTGTCCAGTTCCGCAGTTGTTTTAGTCCTATCTAGTCAAGGACGTCCGTACTCACCATTTTCTTAAACTGTACTGTCCATAGACGTTTGTACGCATCTCGCGTGTGAGTTCACACTCTGCACACACGCTCCGTGGGCCTCCTATTACTTACCTCAAGTTAGTATAGCGTGGTCCCAGCGATCCTACAGCCTCTGGACAGCTCCATTCCTATTATCGACTTTCACATTCTACTTACTTAGTATATGGTTTGTTGTGCCCCTAGGGCACCATTGTAATTTGTGCAACGTAAACGTATTTTTCCTAAGAGATTGTCATGTGCTTAGCCCTCTGACCTCATAAAGAGTTCAGAGGTGTATGTTAGTTAATAAATATATTGTTTATTTTCATAACAACCTGTGCGGTGTCCTTTCACTTAGTATTCAAGGGGTTATATGTGGTAAAACAGCTGGCTTCACATGCCAAAAGAGTTTAGCCTTAGACTGCTTTGCCCATGCTACCATTAGGATAGCTGGTCTATAAGGTTGACTTACAACCAATCACCATAAGGGTTGTTTGGACTGATACAAGGTGATCACTAGAACTAGTGAGCATCATATATCAGGCCAACTTCTCACATTCATGCACCACTAAGTACCCCTGGGCATAATGGTTGAAAGCAAGGCAAACTGGGTGCAGGCCTGAGCACACTGCCTGGCTTCAAAATGGCCCCTTGACCCCCACCACATGGCCAGGTCCTGCCTGTCCCAGGCCTCAACATGGCTCCCACCCACATGGCCAGGCCCCAACAACGCCCCAAAAAGTAAAACAACACTCAAAAATCACCACAATCCAATGCCATCCATGCCCTCAATGATGTTTAAATTCAAGGCACCCCACAGAAAGACTAGGCCCATGCACCACTGAGTACCCCTGGGCATAATGGTTGAAAGCAAAGCAAACTGGGTGCAGGCCTGTGAACACTGCCTGGCTTCAAAATGGCCCCTTGACCCCCACCACATGGCCAGGCCCTGCCTGTCCCAGGCCTCAAAATGGCCCCCACCCACATGGCAAGGCCCCAACAACGCCCCAAAAAGTCGAAAACCACTCAAAGATCACCACAATCCATTGCCATCCATGCCCTCAATGATTTTTAAATTCAAGACACCCCACAGAAAGACTAGGCCCATGCACCACTGACTACCCCCGGTCATAATGGTTGAAAGCATGGCAAACTGGGTGCAGGGCAGGCATGAGCACACTGCCTGGCTTCAAAATGGCCCCTTGACCCCCACCACATGGCCAGACCCTGCCTGTACCAGGCCTCAAAATGGCCCCACCCACATGGCCAGGCCCCAACAACGACCCAAAAAGTCGAAAAACACTCAAAAATCACCACAATCCAATGCCATCCATGCCCTCAATGATGTTTAAATTCAAGACACCCCACAGAAAGACTAGGCCCATGCACCACTGAGTACCCCTGGGCATAATGGTTGAAAGCAAGGCAAACTGGGTGTAGGCCTGAGCACACTGCCTGGCTTCAAATGGCCCCTTTACCCCCACCACATGGCCAGGCACTGCCTGTACAAGGCCTCAAAATGGCTCCCACCCACATGGCCAGGCCCCAACAACGCCCCAAAACGTTGAAAAACACTCAAAAATCACCACAATCCAATGCCATCCATGGCCTCGATGATGTTTAAATTTAAGACACCCCACAGAACGACTAGGCCCATGCACCACTGAGTACCCCTGGGCATAATGGTGGAAAGCAAGGAAAATTGGGTGCAGGCCTGAGCACACTGCCTGGCTTCAAAATGGCCCCTTGACCCCCACCACATGGCCAGACCCTGCCTGTACCAGGCCTCAAAATAGCCCCCACTCACATGGCCAGGCCCCAACAACGCCCCAAAAAGTCGAAAAATACTCAAAAATCACCACAATCCAGTGCCATCCATACCCTCAATGATGTTTAAATTCAAGACACCGCACAGAAAGACTAGGCCCATGCACCACTTAGTACCCCTGGGCATAATAGTTGAAAGCAAGGCAAACTGGGTGCAGGCCTGAGCACACTGCCTGGCTTCCAAATGGCCCCTTGACCCCCACCACATGGCCAGGCCCTGCCTGTCCCAGGCCTCAAAATAGCCCCCACCCACATGGCCAGGCCCCAACAACGCCCCAAAAAGTCGAAAAACACTCAAAAATCACCACAATCCAGTGCCATCCATGCCCTCAATGATGTTTAAATTCAAGACACCGCACAGAAAGACTAGGCCCATGCACCACCCATTACCCCTGGGCATAATGGTTGAAAGCAAGGCAAACTGGGTGCAGGCCTGAGCACACTGCCGGGCTTCAACATGGCCCCTTGACCCCCACCACATGGCCAGACCCTGCCTGTACCAGGCCTCAAAATAGCCCCCACTCACATGGCCAGGCCCCAACAACGCCCCAAAAAGTCGAAAAATACTCAAAAATCACCACAATCCAGTGCCATCCATACCCTCAATGATGTTTAAATTCAAGACACCGCACAGAAAGACTAGGCCCATGCACCACTTAGTACCCCTGAGCATAATAGTTGAAAGCAAGGCAAACTGGGTGCAGGCCTGAGCACACTGCCTGGCTTCCAAATGGCCCCTTGACCCCCACCACATGGCCAGGCCCTGCCTGTCCCAGGCCTCAAAATAGCCCCCACCCACATGGCCAGGCCCCAACAACGCCCCAAAAAGTCGAAAAACACTCAAAAATCACCACAATCCAATGCCATACATGCCCTCAATGATGTTTACATTCAAGACACCCCACAGAAAGACTTGGTCCATGCACCACTCACTACCCCTGGGCCTACTGGCTAGTGAGGCTTTACAGGCACCCCAATTTTTGTTTTAAATCTACATATAACAGTGAGCTAAAATTCCATGACATAAATGAGAATTAAGTTAAAAAAAAATCACTGAAACATTTGTATCATGCACCCATGACTAACCCTGGGCCTACTGGATACTGTGGCTACCCACAATATATATTTTGTTAAAGTTGTGAAAAAAGTTTTAGAACTGCAGTTGCCTCAACTGCAATGCCCCAAACAAACAACACCAATTTACTTGTAAAATCTCAAGTCCAAAAGTGATCCAAACTCCAAAGTCCAAAAAGTCCTCAAATACAAATATCCAGCAGCAGCCAAAAAAAGTAATCCTTCCAGCTCCAGATCCAAAAGTGACCAGGACATGGACAAAGCACTGGGAGGAGCCTGCTGGACAGGAACAGAAAGTTGGAGACTCTGGGGCACTTCCTTCCTCCCAACACACCCCAAAAAATGGACTCCTGCACCGAACAGTGCAGCCAAATGTCAATCTGACGAGTTAATCTGATCAAAATCATCATTTTAACAAGGTTTATGCTTCCTGCGGTGGATTTCTTGTGCAGAATTGCATTTTTTGCAATTTCAGGAACACGAGCTGTTCAAATCTCCCGCCGGAAGTCAGCTGCGCGCCGCATCTATGTGTTCGGCATTGTTTACTCCCGCAATGCGTGATCGCGGGCCGTTATGACGTACTCGCGTTGTCAAACTCTCGCTGTGCAAGATGGCAAGCCGCGATAACGTAATTGAGTTCGAAAAACTCTCGCGCGATCACTCAGCAAGATCGAAAATGGCGCAGCACAGGCAAACCGGGAGAAAAACAACTCGGCGGACTCAGAATCACGGTAAGTCAACGCAGCGCTCGCGATATTGTATTTTTCAAGCGCGACCAAGCAAAATAATTTATAGCTTGCAAATTTGCGAATTTTTGGGCAAATTCGCGAGATTCGCGGATCGCAAAATTGCCAAAAATCCGCTAATTCGCCAGCTAAATGGATTTTACGCCCTTACTTACATCTGACTACAGTGGAGCTGGTTTTTAATGTAGAGTGCAAAAAAGTGGTGTTAAAAATTTTCCTGGTATGACTTGTAGAAAAAAACTTTAATCAGAAGCTACTGGACATTAATAAAAACAAGGTGTAGATACTGGTAGGCGATAATGATCAGGAGTATCTATGTGTATGTTATATAAAAAAGGGGTCTACATGTTTCAACCTGTAAATGGTAATCCCAGGTTTTCGTCAGGACCAAAGAGGAAAATGGGTGGTGTACACACACTAACGTGTACCCAGTCCTAGATTCCTTGAACCGTACTGCAAAATTGTGCAGCAGGCTGCCTCAAAAAACCAAAATAGGTGAGGAAAAACAGAGAAACCTTTGGGAGGAAAATGAAAACAATCACAAACAGATAGTAAGTTTCTCAGTCAGTTCAGTTGCTTGGCCATGATAGTCAGGGGTATTGTTGCAATTGCGGCGGAGTCTTAAATATTGTCCATAAGGAAGGTTTTCCCTTAGGGGACGGGGGTGGAATCTTTCAAAGCGTAGAAAGTAATTTTTTGCCGTTGGTTTTTGATATGTTTTTTTTTCAAGACAGGTGTTGTCTTTGGTTATTCTGATGTCCCGAAAAACCATAGTATTTTTGTCATAGCTGTTGGTGAACCTTAGATTCTGGTCACACGTGTTGATCCATGTAATGAATTCATGCAGAGTTTCCAGGGGTCCTTGCCAGATTGCCAGGAAGTCATCTATGTAACGTTTCCAAAAGGTCAGGTGGTTGGAGAAAGGGTTCTGGTCATTGAGAATACATTTCTGTTCAAAGTCCAAAACATAAAGTCACGCTGGGAGCTAAAATACTGCCCATGGAGGTCCCCTCTATTTGCAGGTAGAGAGAACCCTCAAACTCAAAGTAATTTCTTTTTAAGGCAAGTTTAGCGCATTCCAAAATAAATGCCTTTGGTGTGTTGAAGATCCAGGTGCTGTTATTCAGAGTTTTCTCTAGGACAGTAATGGTATCATCCTGGGGTATGCTTGTGTACAAGCTTTCAATATCAAAGCTCAACAGTATGGTGTTTTCATCAACTGTGATATCTTGTAGGAGTCTCAGTAGGCTCTTGGTGTCCTGTAAGTAGGTTGACTTTGATTGAACAATTGTCTTTAAGAAAAAGTCACAAAACCTGGACAGTGGTTCCAGTAGGGAGTCTCTTCCTGAAACTATTGGTCTACCAGGGGGAGGGATCTTGCCTTTGTGCATTTTTGGTAGGATATAGAAGTATGGGATTCTCCCTTCATATTTACACAGGTAGTCCGCTTCTTGTTTAGAGATTTTTCCAGCTGACTCGGCAGTTTCCACCAGCTGTTGGATTTCCATCTTGAGGTCATCTGTGGGGTCTGATTGTAAGGGTTTGTAGTTCCTGGTATCATTCAGTAGTCTTAGGCATTCGTCTCGATAAGTCGTTTTGTCCATCACCACCACACCTCTCCCTTTGTCAGTCGATTTTATGTTGATGGTTTCGCAGGATTTGAGTTCTGATAGAGCAGTGTTTTCAGCCTTACTCATGTTTTGGAAATAAGATGTGGCTGTCATCTTTTCCACGTCATTGTACACAGCTTGTTCAAAAGCTATCACCTCCACTGGAATGGTGTGAGGCGGAGGTGTGAAGGTCAATTTTATTCTGAGTCCCGTCTCATTGGGATTGTCATCGGAGGATGGTTTCCCCTGTTTCTCAAAAAAAAAAAAGCTTTTAGTCTCAGTTTTCTAAAGAAATTCGCCAACTTGCAGTGGAGTTGAAATGTATCCAGGCGGGCAGTGGGCACAAAACCTAATCCTTTGTTAAGGGCATTTTCTTCAATACCTGAGAGAGGTCTCGAGGACAGGTTCGTTACTAGGTTCTCGTGCTGCTTGTTCCGGCCTTGCTCCAGGTGTAGCTGCCGACTGATTCTTCCTCTTCCCAGTGTACCTGGTTCACTGTTTTTTTTCTTCCCTGCCGCGTCTGCCCCGGCCTAAAAAAGGAGGTCGAAATTGATTGGGCTGGAATGGTGGTACTTGGAAAGGTGGTTGCCAGCCATACATTGGGAAATGCTAGTGTTGGTTGTACGGGCCCTGAAAGACCGGTGAGGCTTGTTGGTTGTATTGTGGCCAATGATTCGGTGTCCTGTAACCACCTCTTTGTTTCTGTCTCCCACTACTAGTGTTTGAATTGCCCTCCCGCCAGAAACTAGACTCATCTCATCCACTGCCTCCTTCAAAAAGAATTCAAAGCTATCCTCATGGCTAAATTCACCTGAACGTTAACTTTGCATTTACTGTTTGCCTGTTTGCCTCCCCCTTGTACTTCAGTGAATCAATCGTCCGCACAATCACACCCTAGTCCTGGCATTGTGCGCTCCCTGAACTAATCGCCTACTTAATTCCCTTTTTTGCGTTCTTCTTTCCCATGTATGTACGAATTGCCTTATTAATTTTTCTTTATTGCGCTCTCCTTCCATATGTATGTAAAGCGCTCTGATATCTGCAAGGATCTTGTTCACGCTATACAAAACTCTGAAAATAAAATAAATAAATGAATACTATTTGACGTATTACTAGATGCGTCGGAATCATTGTCCGATTTGGCTGGAGTAGTGTATTCCGGGTCAGAGTAAGGGTAGGCTTTTACAAAGGAGAACCTTTTCAAGTCCTTGTGAAACTTCTGGACCTTCTGTTGAGCCAGGTTGTCTCTGTACTCGTTAATTTCTTTATTTAGTTCATCCAATTTCTTTTTGTAGCCTGTTATGCTGGCTTTGATCTGATTCTCTGTGGTTTGAATCTCTATTACTATGGCCTCAGAGAGGCGTAGTACTGTTTTTAAGATCAGAACGATGCAGTCATGAGTGCAGTGTCATGCAATAAGGGCCGAATCTTTGCAAAAGACAGGGTCATCTAGGAAAATGCGCGGGCGTTGGTGACAAGGAGGCCTTTTGGTGCCATATTGTTAGTCAGGTATTCTTTCATGATGGTTCCATGTAGGATTGTTCTTATTCTGTTCCTTTTCATTTTGGATAGTTTCTCCTGATCCATTGTTTGTGAGATCGTTTGGGCAAGGCTAGCATCAGCAAACATGGATAAATTGCCCATGATGGCATCAACCTCTTCGGTAGAGTAGAACAAGCCTTGATTTTCCCCCATCTCAGCAGTAGTGCTAACTATGTGTACAAAAAATATATATATGCTGCAACAAACTCTCGCACCTGTGCGCTGCCAAAGTACGTATTAACAAAGGAGAGAGTGAGGGATTGTTCACCGTAGTGAACGGAGGGTACTCCTAGTCCCCGGGGTTGAAATCTAGTATAAACAATAGAGGAGTATCACCAAAAGGTACTTAATGGGATGTCAGAAGAGAAGACAAAAGGATATTTCCCTTTTGTTAAGAAACCCCTCACTCACCAACCTGGTTGGTGACATGCTTCATCATTGGGGTCCACCCAGATGGCCGAGTGCCATCCGGGTGTGCTGCGACACCTGACTACAGTGGAGCTGGTTTTTAGTGTAGAGTGCAAAAAAGTGGTGTTCAAAATTGTCCTGGTATGACTTGTAGAAAAAACTTTAATCAGAAGCTACTGGACAATAATAAAAACAAGGTGTAGATACTGGTAGCTTATAATGACCAGGAGTATCTATGTGTATGTTATATAAAAAAGGGGTCTACATGTTTCAACCTGTAAATGGTAATCCCAGGTTTTTGTCAGGACCAAAGAGGAAAATGGGTGGTGTACACACACTAACGTGTACCCAGTCCTAGATTCCTTGAACCGTACTTCAAAATTGTGCAGAGGCTGCCTCAAAAACCTAAATAGGTGAGGAAAAACAGAGAAACTTGTGGGAGGAAAATGAAAACAATCACAAACAGATAGTATACGTGCCTGTAACGTAGTGTAGGTTCTCAAAATTCTGCATGCTGCATGCGAATCCCATTTGTAATTATAACGTAATAAATAATGTGCCAGGGACGTGGATACTAGCGTGGATGGTTGCTAGTATCTCGTGTTGTAGTGCTAGCTGGCCGTATATAGTTATTTGGTGGTGCTATAATATAGCAATCAGCATAAGCTCACTCATTCACACTGATCAATAAAAGTGTGCGTGGTGGCTAGGAAATAACATTAAATGGTGTCACTTGCACACAGAGGATTATTCGTTGCGTGACTGTTAGAACTCACTCAAACGTAGGTGAGTTTAAATAAACATGCATGCATATATAATTGTATCCGAATCTTAAGACAGCTGTCAAGTGGGGGAATCTTACTCCATATGAGGGTCTCGATTGCTCCAGGGGGCAGAGGAAAGGCTTGTTCAGGAGGAAACCTATTCTGAGGTATGAGATAGGTAAAAAAGCCATGAGTATATCGGAAAGGCTGTAATGCTTACAGGAGAAAGGCTCAATACGAGCCGGAGAACGCCGCTGCCGAGTTGCGGTATGGTGACAGCGTTGGATTTACATGAAAAAACTTAGTTTCGCTGAACTCCGTGCTCCAGATACCTACACGCCTCTTCGTTGTCCATGTAGCAGAGTGGAGCCGCCGGCGAGGAGATTAACTAGCGACGGCTTCTGGGATGGGCAGGGCTACGTGGGGCGCGTGATGTCAGCTTAGCTAGGCAACCAAACGACACACCGGTATGGTGGTCGAGCGGTGCCAAAATTGTGAAAATAGAGATAATAAAAAACGACAGTGGGCCCTGTTTAAGTTCTCACGGGAAAACAGGACAAATGGACCTGTGCACCCGTATAATGGTTGAGTGGTGCAAATATTGGGAAATGCAAGCAGATAAACCGGTCAGTGGACCCGTTTAAACAGACAGGAGAAAACAGGACAAATACACCTGTAGGCTAAGGATATCTCATCGGGCACGGAGGTGGAGCAGGTCAGGCTAATAGACCCGTATGGGGGGTGAAAGGTGCTATTGCAATGAAACAGGAACAATGGACCTGTTTAGTAGAGTGGTTTAAAACCACTATAGGGAAAATGAAAAGAGATAGAGGTATTCCTCGTGGGTGCTGGCTGAGATACGAGGGCATTCAATGCACATTAAAGGGATTAAGGTGTCAGGGTAAGATGTCATTACAGTGCGTGTGGGATCATTTCTGAAGAACCGAGCCCCAAGGAATGTTATCGTTCAATCCTGTAATATGTGTGGATAGTCTATAAATCCACCGTTGTTCCTTTTCAAACAATCGTATTTGTAAATTGGGCCCAGCCTTGACCTGTTCAATCACGGACCATTTCATGTCATTTGGGGTATGGTTGGCTTCCAAAAAGTGGTCAGTTAGTCTGATAGCATTCTTCTTGCAGCGGATGGTACTGCGATGCTCGCAGATCCTTTGTTTAACTTTTCTGGTTGGCATTCCTATGTATGTTTTTTCACATGTGCATGTGATAAGGTACGCCACGTTGGTGCTGTTACAATTCGTGTGGGATTGTTGCTTTCAAATTTTGCCTTATTCCAGATCTAAAGTTTTTGTATTATCGTTCAGATGGCAAATGCTACAATTTCCGCAGCGAAAGTGTCCAATGACAGCAGGGAGACCCCAGGCTCTGGTGATTGATTGTTCCTCATTATTGTTGACCACCTTTGGTCTGGTGTTTACCAAGGCATCTTTTAGGCTGCGGGATTTCTTAAAAGAGAATAGAGGTTTCTCCCAATGCAAGTTGCCCGTGTTCAGTATAGACCAATCACGCATCTGCTCATTTGGTTCGATATTGCATTGAAAGTTGTGACACAAGTTAGTGGTATAGTCTTGCTATTGCTAGTCACTTTGTCTTCTAGCAGAGCTTCCCTTGGCTGGTTTCTGGCTCTTTTTTGGGCATTTTCTGATTACCTTGTTAGGATAACCCCTGGCTGTAAGTTTCTCAGTCAGCTCAGCTGCTTGGCTGTGATAGTCAGGGGTATTGCTGCAATTGCGGCGGAGCCTTAAATGTTGTCCATAAGGAAGGTTTTCCCTTAGGGGTCGGGGTGGAACCTTTCAAAGCGTAGAAGGTTATTTTTTGCCATTGGTTTATGAAATGTTTTTGTTTCAAGATGGGTGTTGTCTTTGGTTATTATGATGTCCAGAAAAACCATAGTATTTTTGTCATAGCTGTTGGTGAACCTCAGATTCTGGTCACACGTGTTGATACATGTAATGAATTCATGTAGAATTTCCAGGGGTCCTTGCCAGATTGCCAGGACGTCATCTATGTAACATTTCCAAAAGGTCAGGTGGTTGGAGAAAGGGTTCTGGTCATTGTGAATACATTTCTGTTCAAAATCAAAAACATAAAATCCTGCCACACGGGAGCAAAAATACTGCCCATGGAGGTCCCCCCTATTTGCAGGTAGAGAGAACCCTCAAACTCAAAGTAATTTCTTTTTAAGGCAAGTTTAGCGCATTCCAAAATAAATGATTTGGTGTGTTGAAGGTCCAGGTGCTGTTATTCAGAGTTTTCTCTAGGACAGTAATGGTATCATCCAGGGGTATGCTTGTGTACAAGTTTTCAATATCAAAGCTCAAAACGATTGTTTGAAAAGGAACAACGGTGGATTTATAGACTATCCACACATATTACAGGATTGAACGATAACATTCCTTGGGGCTCGGTCCTTCAGAAATGATCCCACACGCACTGTCATTACATCTTACCCTGACACCTAATCCTTTTAATGTGCATTGAATGCCCTTGTATCTCAGCCACCACCCACGAGGAATACCTCTATCTCTTTTCATTTTCCTTATAGTGGTTTTAAACCACTCTACTAAACAGGTCCATTGTTCCTGTTTCATTGCAATAGCACCTTTCACCTCCCATACGGGTCTACCAGCCTGACCTGCTCCACCTCCATGCCCGATGAGATATCCTTAGCCTACAGGTGTATTTGTCCTGTTTTCTCCTGTCTGTTTAAACGGGTCCACTGACCGGTTTATCTGCCTGCATTTCCCAATATTTGCACCGCTCAACCATTATACGGGTGCACAGGTCCATTTGTCCTGTTTTCCCGTGATAACTTAAACGGGCCCACTGGCCTATTTTATTTTCCTCGATTTTCACAATTTTGGCACCGCTCGAACACTATACCGGTGTGTCGTTCGGTTGCCTAGCTACGCTGACATCACGCGCACCACGTAGCCCCGCCCATCCCGGAAGCCGTCGCTAGTTAATCTCCTCGCCGGCGGCTCCACTCTGCTACGGGGACAACGAAGAGGCGTGTAGGTATCCGGAGCATCGAGTTCAGCGAAACTGTAAGTTTTTTCATGTAAATCCGACGCTGTCGCCATACCGCCACTCGGCAGCGGCGTTCTCCGGCTCGTATTGAGCCTTTCTCTGGTAAGCATTACAGCCTTTCCGATATACTCATGGCTTTTTTACCTATCTCATACCTCAGAAAAGGTTTCCTCCTGAACAAGCCTTTCCTCTGCCCCCTGGAGCAATCGAGACCCTCATATGGAGTAAGGTTCCCCCACTTGACAGCTGTCTTAAGATTCGGATACAATTATATATGCATGCATGTTTATTTAAACTCACCTACGTTTGAGGAGTTCTAACAGTCACACAACGAATAATCTTTTGTGTGCAAGTGACACCATTTAATGTTATTTCCTAGCCACCACGCACACTTAAACTCAGATAAGTTGACTGGGGGTGAGTGTTTGATTGGCTCAAACGCTCCGTCCATCATCCCCTTTTGTTTTGCTTTGTTCGCCCTAAATTGGCAGGGTACGCTCAGACGTGAGTCCCTTGCTCACTTGGCCACTGGATTCAAGATAGCCTGACTGATGAGGATTATGAATCCGAAACCGGTCCGAGGATGCTTGTTTCCGGTCCAGGGAAGACATGGTTTAGCAGTTCGGGCTGGACTGTTCCCATGAGGCACAGGGTCAGACTGATTTCCATATGGCCATGTCTGAACTGGGGTGGCTGAGTGAGCTAAAGAATGGTGATGGATTAAACTCAGATCAGTTGACTGGGGGTGAGTGTTTGATTGGCTCAAACGCTCCGTCCATCATCCCCTTTTGTTTTGCATGGCTATATTATAGCACCACCAAATAACTATATACTGCCAGCTAGCACTACAACACGAGATACTAGCAACCATCCGCGATAGTATCCACGTCCCTGGCACATTATTTATTACGATATAATTACAAATGGGATTTGCATGAAGCATGCAGAATTTTGAGAACCTACACTACGTTACAGGCACGTATACTATCTGTTTGTGATTGTTTTCATTTTCCTCCCACATGTTTCTCTGTTTTTCCTCACCTATTTAGGTTTTTGAGGCAGCCTGCTGCACAACTTTGCAGTACGGTTCAAGGAATCTAGGACTGGGTACACGTTAGTGTGCGTACACCACCCATTTTCCTCTTTGGTCCTGACGAAAACCTGGGATTACCATTTACAGGTTGAAACATGTAGATCCCTTTTTTATATAACATACACATAGATACTCCTGGCCATTATAACCTACCAGTATCTACACCTTGTTTTTATTATTGTCCAGTAGCTTCTAATTAAAGTTTTTTCTACAAGTCATACCAGGACAATTTTGAACACCACTTTTTTGCACTCTACACTAAAAACCAGCTCCACTGTAGTCAGGTGTCGCAGCACACCCGGATGGCACTCGGCCATCTGGGTGGACCCCAATGATGAAGCATGTCACCAACCAGGTTGGTGAGTGAGGGGTTTCTTAACAAAAGGGAAATATCCTTTTGTCTCCTCTTCTGACATCCTATTAAGTACCTTTTAAGGTCCTTTTAGTGATACTCCTCTATTGTTTGTACTATTTCAACCCCGGGAACTAGGAGTACCCTCCGTTCACTACGGTGAAGAATCCCTCACTCTCTCCTTTGTTAATACGTATATATATATATATATATATATATATATATATATATATATATATATATATATATATATATATATATATATAAAAAAACAGGGGTGGCTCGGTGGAGACATCATGCCAGAAGTGGTTGCCGCACACCACCGCCGGCAGTAGCAATGACAGTCTACCATCACACCTCCATTACAAGGTAAACAGCCAAGCGTGTTTCGAGCATTCCGTTCGCTCTTCATCAGTGGCTAAAACAGGAATATAGAGGCAGCGGTGTTCTTGAATCGGCATATTTATTCAAAAGACCCGCTCCAATGGGCGCAAGGCATCCTGGTCATAGTAGTCCATTAAATAGTTGCCTGGACTTTAGATTTGCATAAAACCCCCAGTGGGTACAGCATGGGTACAGCATGCTTCTTGAAACATCAAACCAAGTGGGAAAATAATGTTCAATGTCTCCCAAGTGGGTGGAGGTAAGTGAAAAAGAAGCTGTCATGCTCCTTATTACATCCCAGCATGCAGCGATGCCTCCTTCCGTCCAAACAGTGCCCACCAGGGATCCGCCTCACAAGCGGCGAGACATCCTCGTGGCGGGACCAGCTGCAAAACATAAAAAAACAAGAGGGGTGCCTCGGTGAAGATATCACGCCAGAAGGGGTTGCCGCACACCACTGCCGGCAGTCGCAATGACAGCCTACCATCACACCTCCATTACAAGGTAAACAGCCAAACGCTTTTCAAGCATTCAGCTTGCTCTTCATCAGTAGCTAAAACAGGAACATATATTCAAATCCACACCTCCACCACAGAGAACAGAGACGCACTCCTATTCCAGGTGTCCTATATTTGCCAATTTATTGGCAAAACAGGTACGAAATATATGCAAAGGCCCATTACGTTTCAAACTAACCCTGGGCGGTGAACTCCGCTCCGCTTGCGGAGTTCCAAAAAACTCTGCTTCCAACAGCGGAGCAGAGTTTTTTTTCCTCGCTCACGTTCACTAACGTCAAGTTGGTGAGTGCGAGTGAGGAAAATCCACTTCCCAGGGAGATTTTTCCTCATTCGCGATCCTCAACAGCAAGTTAGCGAACGCGAACATGGAAAATAAACCTCCAGGCGAGATTTCTTCATGCGGGTGGGGAGGGGTTCAGGTTTTTCATTGCGAGTGGTCGTGTACGCTCGCAACCGTTCCCATTGAGCAACTGCCCGTTCGTGTTGAGAAAGCTGCAGCTCGAATAAAAATGTACTTGAGCGACAGAAAAGGAAAGCTTGTGCTGTGCATGGTGCTGTTTGCAATGATTGCTCAGCTCAGTGCGGACAAGCATCCAGCATTGTGCAATCACCGCGAACAGCATTTTTCTACCGCACTCCGCCACTTGCGGAGCTACACATAGCGCAGCAGAGTTTTTTCCCACTTCACGGAGTTTCGTGAAGGGCCAAATGGTTGACAATGACACAACATTGTAACAGTCGCGAGAATTGGAGTACATAAGCGGACTTATCAAGGTTCTTCCACGTACCATGTTTCCTGTCATTGGGGAGAACAGACAGAAGTAGAGGACTATCCGTGAGATTGTCCACAACTGGGACATCATTGAAATGTTTTTTGATCATATTATGAAGTGGTATTAAAGATTTTGTGAGACAAACTGATTACTGACAGGGGATCTCTTTGTCCTTTAGCCTTGAAACAATCTGGGGTGGACGAAACACGTGTCGGCTGCAGTGTTTTGGATGTCTGTACTGTTGACTTGAATTGTGAAGTAATTCACTTGATTGGATTGAATTTTGTTTGCCAGTAATTGTGTTACTCCATACACGTTATACTTTTATATGACCAGGGCTTGTGTGTGCTTGTGTGCTTGTTTTTCTTGGTTGACAATCTTTGCAGGTTGCGTTTTCAAATCTCTCATTAGCATAATTCCAATTGAGCATATGTGAGCATCACAGTGACTCGTCCATCAATGATGCATTATGGTATTGAAAGTTCGCTGCTTGAAATGTTCATTGATCATCCAGTAATAGATACGTATATTGTCACCAAACATATCATGCCACATACCCAGATTGCCATTAAAATATTTCATTAGCTGAATGTTCCATACAAAGGCAGTTACATCAAGCTAAATGGACCCGCTTCAATCCGTGATGGTATGTCTCCTGGCTGGTTACCGTTACATTCAAATCCACACCCCTCCATTCCAGGCATCCTATATTAGGCAATTTATTGACAAATCAGGTAAGATATATATGCAAAGGCCCAACGTGTTTCAAACCTTACAATTCTTGATCACGGGCCACATGGTTGACAATCTTTGCAGGCTGCGTTTTCAAACCTCTCATTAGCGCAATTCCAATTGAGCCCCTGTGAGCGTCATAGTGACTCCTCTATCGCTGAAGCATTATGGTATTGAAAGTTCGCCGCTTGAAATGTTCATTGATCTTCCTGTAATAGGTAAGTATATAGTCACCAAACATATCATGTATATAAATATACATATATATTATTTTTTTCACTTTCCAATTCAGACGATCACACAGAGGTTATTTTCACCACCAGGTCTTTAATTCTCAGTGAGAATAAAACACCTGGCGGTGAAAATAACCTCTGTGTGATCATCTGAATTGGAAAGTGAAAAATTGTGAAGCCGGCAAGCTCCGCTGACAAACGATGATCTGCCTGCCGTGGGGAGACAGTAGGAACAACTCAAGTACAATATTTTCATTGTTTGATTAGTTAAAATCATTACAATTCCCCCCCCCCCCCCAATGTACATGGAAATCATAATAAAAATTACAGTAGGAGCAACTCGTGATTGTGAAATATATATATATATATATATATATATATATATATATTATTATTATTATTATTATTATTAAGGATTTGTAGAGCGCCTGGTGACCCGAAGGCATCCCCGCGCTGTGAACTGTAGGATGGCTCAGAAGGGGGAGGGTGGAGTTGGACTCACTAATTGGGGAATAGCAGCGTTTTAAGTTGTTTGCGGAAGGCCAAATAGGAGGGTTCCATTCGCAATCTGCGGGGGAGCTGGTTCCACCGAGTGGCAGCTTTAACAGAGAAGCGACGGCCTCCGGTACGTGATCTCCTAAACTTAGGGACGTTCGCCAGATGTTCGTTGTCCGACCGTAGGGATCTCAAAGCTTTATACGGGGTGACCATTTCTTTAAGAATGGCTGGGCCTTGTCCGTTCATGAGCTTATGGGCGATACACATAGCCTTGAACTCTATTCTCTCCCGCACTGGTAGCCAGTGGAGTGTTTTAAGGGCAGGTTTTGCAGAAGACCTAGAGGGGAGACCAAGCAGCAGTCGAGCGGCCGCGTTTTGAGTTCGTTGCAACTTTCCCAGGGTAGATTCCGGGGCTCCCAGGTAGAGAGCGTTACTATAGTCCAGGCGGGCCAAAACCAGTCCCTGGATCAGTAGCTTCCTGGAAAGGGGGGGAAGGAGGGGGAGAATCTTGCGGACCGACCGCATAAGTCCAAAACAGGTGCCGGCGGTTTTAGTGGCCTGTGTTTTCAAGGTGAGGTCTGGTTCAAGCCAGACCCCTAGGCTCTTGAGTTCCTTCTTTGGGGTGGGAACCTCGCCCAGGGAGTCGGGCCAGACAGATGGTGGAATGGATGTCCATTTTTTTCCCATCAGCATGACCTCTGTCTTGGACCCATTTAGCTTGAGCGAGGATTCGCACATCCAGTGATGGATCTTCTGGAGGCAGTGCAGAAGGCTGTCTGGATGTTGGTCTAGGTGAGATAAAGAGACGACCAGTTGCGTGTCGTCCGTGTAGCTAACGATCTTAAAATCAAAAGGGGCAACTACCTCTTCCAATGGAGCCATATAGGCATTAAAAAGGGTAGGGCTCAATGAGGAGCCCTGAGGAACCCCGTTTACCAGAGGAAGAGGGTCAGATCGTGAACAGCCATCCCAGACCTGAAAGGAGCGGCCCGAAAGAAAAGACTCCAGCCAGGCCAGCGCTGTGCCCCCGAGTCCCGCCTCAGCCAGCCGATGGAGCAAGACACGGTGATCCACCGTGTCAAAGGCAGCACTGAGGTCCAGGAGGATCACTGCCACTGATCCTCCCGAATCCAAAATGCACCTTGCTTCCTCTATGACAGCGAGGAGGGCGGTGTCCGTGCCCTGGCCTGGGCGGAACCCCGTTTGGGACTGGCGGAGCAGATGGTTAGATTCTAGGAACAGGGATAGCTGCGCATTGACCAGTTTCTCTGCAATTTTGCTAATGCCGGGAAGCAGCGAGATTGGTCTATAATTCGCTAGGTTTGAGGGATCTAGTTGGGGTTTCTTTAACAGGGCTTTAACTACCGCTCCCTTCCAGCTAGGGGGAACTGTACCTTGGGCCAGTGAGGTATTGATCAGATCTGTGATAAGAGGAGCAATTACCGGGGCAACTTGTTTGAGGAATCTTATAGGAGCGGGATCGAGGGGGGAGCCACTTTTCATTTTGGCCAGAGTCGTTTTGACGTCATCCAGCGTGACTGCTCTAAAAGCCTTCAGAGACGGGCCAGGGGTATTTTCGGGGCCGATAGTAGACGGGACAGGGTCCCGACATGTTGGCTGACTCGACTGCGGAAGTGAGTCGAGGATAGTGGTAATTTTAGAGTCGAAGAATGTGGCGAGTTTTTTGCTCCTGTCCGGGGAGGTGTTGGACATTGAGGGGGGCTGAGGGATCTTAAGGAGTTCTTTGACTATGATGTGGGATTCTCTGGCGGAATTGGAGGCATTCTTTATTCTTTCGTCAAAGTGTAAGGCTTTAGCAGTTTTCAAAGCTGCTTTGTAGATTCTAACATTCTTCCGATAAGCCTCTTTATCGGAGTGACGCCAGTCCTTCCTCCATAGTCGCTCGGCTTTTTTGCAGGATTTGCGGAGAACTCTCAGTTCTGTATTGTACCAAGGGGCTGACCCTAACTTTCCGCTTTTGTCTTCCCGGTTTTTCATAGGAATGATGGAGTCAAGAGAGTCCGAGATCCATTTTCTGAAGTTAATATCGGCTATGATCGGGTTCCTGGAGGGGTAGGGGGTTGATAATTCAAGAGCATTGGCCCAGTCCTTGATAGGGAGTCTGGACCAAGCCCTGTCTCGGGTGTAGGTGGTAGGTTTAAGAGGCTTCCTAAGTTCTCCTGATAAAACGAGCGCAACCAGGAAGTGGTCTGTCCAAGGAAGAGGGCATACACTTTTGGCCGAAAGGGTCTGAATATTGGAGAAGACTGGATCTAGTAGGTGGCCCTTAATATATGTATATATATTCATACAGTCCACAAGTTCCGGTATTGGAATTATGGGCTGTCACGGGCGGAAGTTAGGATACTGGTATCCTTCGTATTAGCACCAACAAAACCTTGATTCCAAGAACATACTCGGACACCAGATTTGCACATTTTTTGCACTATGGAGGGTGATTGTTTACTAATGAACTAAGAGGTTTATTTAAAGATGGTGATTTGCATTGTTTTACGAGCGTGAACAAGACGTAATGGCGAAACGCGTCGCTTTTGCATTTGCTGAATAAATATTACTGCAAGAAGCCCAGGTGTCCGAGTATTTCCTTGGAATCAAGGTTTTGTTGTTGCTACGATAGATAGATAGATAGATAGATAGATAGATAGATAGATAGATAGATAGATAGATAGATAGATAGATAGATAGATAGATAGATAGATAGATAGATAGATAGATAGATAGATAGATAGATAGATAGATAGATAGATAGATAGGTAGATAGGTAGATAGGTAGATGTAGATAGGTAGATAGGTAGATAGGTAGATAGGTAGATAGGTAGATGGATAGATAGATAGAGAAAAACCGCTTAGGCTATTGGAGGCTAAGTACACCATGAACCTTGATACCAAGCATCCAAAAGGTCTAAATGCCACTGAGGAACTCTACATCTGTCTATGAATGTCCCATATTTCAACTTTTTAAGTATAACTGTAAACTAGGCATACCGAATAACAACACGTATGAATTGCATTCTCCTTTTCAGACATTAGTCATCACACTATGCTACCTGCCAAACCGACACATTATAAACACATGTTTTTAACACATGGGGTGAGTTACTAGGTTTTTTATATAGATATTTTACACAGTAACTTTACATAGGGTTTTTAGGAATTTTATAACCAATTTTAAGGATTATGTAGCACTTGCACTTTGAGTCACAGTTTACATGGAACTAAACACACTAAATGAAACGCTCAGGCAACAATTGCACCGTTTATGCAAAATTTGCACTAAATTAACAATGTTTACAATTGAATCTCTACTCAGTTGTTAAAAACTAGGTATTTATACTGTGATGTATTACATGTATAATCTTATGTAATTTATAAACTCAGGCTATTTTAACTATCAGTTTTATCAACTGAAAAGATACAGCAACAAAGTATTAACTATGATTTGCTGTGACACAAAGATCTTTGTTAGAAATGTGACAAAGTCAATGTGATATTTTATCTGTATTATTGCAATTCTAAACAGGGTCGCTTGTTCAAAAGGCTTCTATCAGGCATAGAAAATGGTCTTCTGATTCCATGGTCATTAACTTTTGCACTGTCACTTTAAGCACTGGTTAAGCATCAAACAAAAAAACAAAAAACAGGAATAAAGAGTATAAAAAACGTACCCACCTGACAGAGCGTGTCATGTGATCAAGTCCCTTGATGGGCTGAAACATGTCATGGCTGTAGAGGTCTAAGGGAAATAAAGATTTTACCTTGCTGCACCAAGTTGTGGTCCGTGCTCCATTGTCTCGAGGAAGTCGTACTTGCTGACGGAGTATATGCTGATATATATATATATATATATATTACCTACTGGCGGTCGCCAGTAGGTAGTTATAGTTAGGATTGTTTTCAATGCAAATTCTCAAAATTCTATTGTGAATAACTTTGGCGCGGGTTGATAAATCTGCCTGAAAATTTCCTCAAATTTGCCTCGCGGAGCTCCGGTCCTTCCTTGAAAGTTTCGGGGGGATTCGTCAAGCGGGGGCCGAGATAAAAGGGGGTCCCAAAACATGTTTTCCCCATGTTAATTTCCATAGGGCGGTCAAACTCACTTTTAGCCCGAACGGCTGAATGGATTTCCACCAAACTTGGCAAAATTGTAGGGACTGGTAGCCCGATGTGCCTTTGCTATGTCTCAAGATATGTGCTCCAGTGGTTTTTGAGTAATTTAGGTTAAAAAAATATATATATCTATGGCAGCGCCCCGGGGAGCGCTCTGGGCGCGCCACGCGAGGTGCGCACGGAAAGCTGATTGGCCCCTCGGGTGTCTGTAAACATTCGAAACAGTCCGGAGCGGCCGCCATCTTGTGTCTCGGTGCAATTGAGACACAAGAGGTGGGAAACACAAAGGGGTAAATGACCATAAGGGGGCAGAGTAGATCCCCCCGGACCCCCTAGGTTTGATGTGGTGGGCATAAAAGGGCCCCGCGGGGCAAAAAAACCATTTTTTGTTCTTCGATTTGCGCGGGGGGAGCGCCCGGTATGCGCACCGGGGAGCGGACCGGGGAGCGTACCATGGGAAAAAAAGAATGATAGAGTTTTCAAAAAATGTAGCATTTTTTAAAAAATTGGAGGTAGTTCTAAAAAGAACTGTTTTTTTTCTTTTTGTTGTTTTATATTTTATTTATTGTTTTTTGAACATTTGTTTTTTTTTTTTTACTTTTCTGAACATTTTTTATTTATTTTTTGTATTTTTTAAGGGGAGAAACAAAAAACAGGGAATTCTAAAGGGCTCAACAGGAGCAAAAAAAAAGCGGAAAAAATTAATGTTTCCTTGGGCACTTGTGGTTATCCCAAGCATGGTTAATAAGTGTGATGCATTGCTCTCCATAGCATATTGTTTGTCCACAAAAAATACAAACCATTTTAAAATTGGAAAAGTTTGTTTGCATAGTGGAGCACATCTCCCTAACTTCCGGTCCCGATGGGGTGGAAACATTAGTTTGAGAGGTGCTGGCAGAAGATTTGACAGGGTTTCTGGCCAGTTCCCTGACCTCTGCCCTAGCATAGTTATTTGGATGCTTTCGTAGCATATGTCTGATCATCGTGTGGTTGCCGAAAGAGTATTTTTTGTTGGGATTCCCCCTTGAAAGCTCCTGATGACATATTAAGCAGGTTGCCTTAGGCGCATTTACTTTTTTTTGTCGTTGGGGATTGAAAAAATTGCCAGATGATGTGCTCTTTAGGTTTGTAGGTAATATTGTCCCCTCGGACGAATCTCTTCTCCTCCTCCTCTTCATCCTCCTCCTCTTCTTGATCTTCACCACTGTGAAGTTGTGGTGGTCCTTGTGGTGGTGGTGGTGGTGGTCCAGAAGATCCAGCAGCTTCAGCTAATGTAGCCATTTTCTACTGAAATAACTGCAGGTCTACCTCTCTCAAAGCAGAAAGTTAGAATGAGGAAAAAAGGTGGGGTCTTTCATCATTTGGAAAAGAAAACTGTTCTGAACCATTGAAAAGTGTTATTTTCAGGTCACAAGACCAGGGGTTTCATCATTATGAAACCAAATCTGTTATGAACCAATAAAAAGTATTATTTTCGGGTCACATGACCCGACGCGCTTACGCTACGTGCCCCGGGGCGCGTCGCGTAAGCGCGTCAGATGCTTACGTTGCGCGATCATATTCGCTCGAGTGCTTCCGGGTGCGCTTACGCCGTGCGTATCACGCGGATGCAGCTACGCGATACGTCACGATCATGTTTTTGTTCGCGACATTGACGCTAACGGGACGCTTCCCGGTTCGCGCACCGGGGCGCTTCAAAAGACTGCGCTTTCTGGGGCGCTCACCGGGGCGCGCACCGGGAGCGCTCCAGGGCAAAAAAAACAAAAAACAATATACATTTAAAAAATTGTTTGAAATAGAAATATAATATAGGATTCATTTTCTAAAATATTATATTTCATAGCTATAGACATTTGCTATTTAAAAAACTTTGAAATTCACTGAAAAAAACATAGGTTTGGGGCCTTATATATATTAAGGAATTAGCATTTAAAAAACCTATGAAATTCACTGAAAAAACCATAGGTTTCACACCAGTTATAGTTAGGAATTAGTTTCTATTTTTGAATATGTGTTTCAAGGGTTACATTACACTGAAAGGAGGTCTGTCAGTGTGTCACAAGGATGGTGTCATCAGTGATGTCATGAGTGATGTCACTGACCATGTCATGAGTGATGTAATATGTGACGTCATCAGCAGTGCATTGCAGGCGCGCAAGTTATAGTGAGTCCAACTAACTATAACGTGGGAATTTCAATGGTTTTATGTCAGTAAAATTTCCAGCTAACTATAACTGGTGTGAAACCTATGGTTTTTTCAGTGAATTTAATAGGTTTTTTAAATGCTAATTCCTAACTATAACTGGTGTGAAACCTATGTTTTTTTCAGTGAATATATATATATATATTCCAACAACAATTAGGTGAAATCGACCCAAGCCCCTTACAATCGCAGGCTGCAGTGAGGTTCGCCAACCTCCATAAATCCAACAGAGAAGTTGGCTCCTTATTAACCACACAACACGCTTTAGCCCATTTGCTTCCAAGTGAGATTTATTCGGCAAGTCTACCCTATGCATTTCAAAGCGTTCTGCTTCTTAATCACGAGTATATATATATATATATATATATATATATATATATATATATATATATATATATATATATATATATATATATATATATATATATATATATATATATATATATATATATATATATATATATATATATATATATATATATAAATGTATTAGGGGTCACCAGTGAACTCCGCTCTGCTGACGGAGTTCATGGAGTTTTTATCACTAAGTGCTCCGCTTGGAACACGCAGTTTGGAAAACAACTCCGCCAGCGAAGCGCAGTTTACCGGCACACGCTCACCCCGATTCAAATGATGGTGGGATGGGGAAGGGCAGCCACTAACTCTAAAAAAGCTGGGTGTTTTAAAGACCTGATAATCATGGGTGACCATATTTGGAAGGCTTCCTGATGATGCTGCTCCTGGGACTTTTATTGCCCCTATCACACTGGTCACGCTCTTCATTCCCCTAATGCACTAGGCAGAAAGCCACATGTGTTTCATGCCTCGCTCTGGAAGTGTACTGGGCTCTAAACTTCCATTTCCAGCTTGCAGGTGACCCATGCTCTTACTAACGGTCATGGCGCTGTGGCTTCTGAGCTCCTGAGTTGTGGGGCTCCACTCCCTTCTCCCCCCCTGCTACAACCTGCTGGTACTCCCCAGCCTCGTCCACCACATGCCCTCCTCTGGCCGCCAAGGGTTCACTGCAGGATGTGGATGTCAATGTATACGAGAAAGTGAGCGAGTGGTTCCATGAAGTCACACATTGCGTGGGTCACAAGTGTGACATTATCTTTCAGATTCATGTCACGTGACTTGCTATAGTACATGTGTGAAGTACAGTCCATTGTCACATACTTTTCTACAGTAAGGTTACAAGAATATCTCATGTCACAAAAGTTGCATTGCAAATTGATGGATATCTCTTCACCATCAAATATGTGGAATTGTATAGAGGAGAACTCTGCCCACTCGCGGAATTCCGTGGAATTCCGCAGAGTTCCACACAGTTTTTGGATCACTCTGCGGAATAACCAAATGTTAAAGGGATGGTATAGTTAGGGGATAATGTCACGTAAAACATACCATTCGATAATAACGAAACCACCAAAATGAATCAATTACAGTTATCTCAATTACCTATAACTCAACATCTAAAGTAACTACAACTCGCGCCCCCAGCATTCACAGTATCATTAACAAAGATGGCATTTCAAATGTGATTAGGGATGTTATAAATGTAGTCAATCAATATGTCATGAGTGATTTAATATGATAGTAGTGTAACAGCAGTGATAGAGAGGGTGAAAGTTGTAGTTACTTTAGGGCACAACCATAGATTTTACTCCTGTATCCGGATAATTTGTTGACTCTCCCCGTTTTGCAGACATCCTGGAACTATCACAGGTATTTCTAATGTGGCTACATAAATATGTAGCTTAATTAACTTTGGGATTTACTATTGCTGAAACATTGTTCATTTGTTTCTCAGGCAGCAATCACATTTGTAGTGCTTTTCCCATCTTGATGAATTACCTTAAATTAAGAATGGTCGAAACGCCATCAACATTTACAGGCAGAGAAAAAGATAACTATTTTACCGTAATACTTTAACAATGGATTGACTTAATTAATGCACAACAATGTTGGAAGTATTCCTTTTCACCCTTATTTTTTTCCCTGTTTGTGTTTCACTTTGCGCCCTTTTCTTGTATATCCTAAGCACCATGGGGCATATTACCAACAACTAGCGATATTTATCGCTAAATGGGCTTAACGAGTTTTTTTTTTATCGCCAAGCATCGCTGGATATTATCGCAGAGATAACGTGCTATTAGCAACATTTATCTCTAAAGCGATAAAATATCCGGCGATAGCGGCGAAATGCGTGAATATCGCTGAGAATACAGCTATATTCACGCACTAACGCCAATAGAGTCTTAGCCATAATATCCACCTCCCATTGGATATTATGGCTAAGAACTGGTCCGAGCAGGCGTTAGCTTTTGGAGATATTCACGCTTAGCGTATTTCCATCGCTACGCCTGCTTTGATAATAGGCGATAGCGATGTTAGCGACTGTTTTCAGTCGCTAACAGGTTGGGTACGCCTACTTTGCACGTCATTAGCGATAAATATCACTGACATGCAAAGCGGGCCCCAAACCGTTCGCTATCGCCAACAAGCTGTTGCTAACTGCTGTTAGCGACAGCTTGCTAATTGGGCAATAGAATTATCTAATCTCTTATCGCCCACATTGATAATATGCCCCCATGTTCTCACTCTTCACTTCGTTGAGCACTTTCATAATGTACATTTGATGCAGTCTTATTTTGTATATTCAGACTGAATCAATATCGGTTCATTTCTATTCAAATGGTCATATTGATTAGCCCTGGGCGGAGTTGGCGGAGTGGGGCTTCGCGGAGCTACGCGAAGTGGGCGAGAAACTACGCCCACCTCCGCACTCCACGTAGCCCCACTCCGCAAAACCACTGGCCGCCAGCCCCGCCACCCGCCTCCCTCCCGCCCTCCCTAAATACTTTAAAATAAAGGAATGAAATAATTTAAAAAGCACTTACCTTGCCGCCGCTGCCCGCCGCGTCCCCGGGGCTCGCTATCTTCCGTCTTCTTTAGTAATGCGCATGCGCGGGCGGCCGCGCATGCGCATTTTCTCGTGAAAATGCGCATGCGCGGCCGCCCGCGCATGCGCATTACTGAAGAAGACGGAAGACGGAAGATAACGAGCCCCGGGGACGCGGCGGGCAGCGGCGGCAAGGTAAGTGCTTTTTAAATTATTGCATTCCTTTATTTGAAAGTATTTAGGGAGGGCGGGAGGGAGGCGGGTGGCGGCCAGCTACGCTCCGTCTGCGGAGCGTGCGTAGTGCCGCCTGGCTCTGCCAGCTCCGCAAAATGCGGAGTAGGCGGCACTAAGCACACTCCGTGCACGGAGCGTAGCTGGCCGCCCACCCCTGATATTGATTTGTTGTGATTCGAATTTGATGTACTGTATGCAGCTGTTGTTTTAGGTGACTCCTATGGGACATTATCAATTGTTTTCAAATATACCCTGGTCTTACATGGGTATATGATTTACTCCTGCAGTTCTTACTATACTAAAGTTTATATAGCATCATTTCCTATGATGTTACAGGATCGAATGGTAGTTATATGATGTCACGTCTGCTACCCCTAGCATTTTGGTGGATAAAGGCACATGGTCAAAGTTGCACTTAATGTTTGAATTCTATGTTTGTGAGTAGTCCTTCTGCTATGTCTTTGGTGTGTACATGTTTTTAGTTATCAGAATCTGGTCACCCTGACCTGCCTGGATGTGCGGAAGGTTGGGTGGCTGCAGAAAGGAGCACATGGGAGCCAGAAGAGCAATCAACACTTTTGCAGCTCTTGCATCAAATCCTGAAAAGTGCATTTCTCTGAAAATGATTCTGTACTCCGCCCTTCTCCCATCCTGACAGAACAAACACCCCTAGGGCAGCGGGTTCATGGAAAAGAAACAAAGATGATTATTAATGAGTATAATTGATCTTTTAAAGAGTGAGAAAGAATAAGTTGTTAAACACTGCACATTGACATGGGAAATAGTACTTAGTGAGCGGGCACACCCTCTCCAATTTGTATATAAGGAGTAACCATTTCCCCAGCAGCCAGTCACCACCTCTGCTGCCTTTCTTGAGCTGGTGCACCAACGATAGTACAGCATGGCAAGCTTACGCAACAGTACTGGGAGCATATCCTCTCCTAGTGTTACTTCCCAGAATACTGGTGGGAGACAGGGTGCTAGTCAGGGCATTGGGGGCATATCCTCTCCTAGTGTTACTTCCCAGAATACTGGTGGTAGACAGGGTGCTAGTCAGGGCATTGGAGGCATATCCTCTCGTAGTGTTACTTCTCAGAATACTGGTGGTAGGCTGGGTGCTAGTCAGGGTAGCCATGCTGGGGGTTCTTTCGGGGGCTATGCTGGTGGTGCTGGAATGGGCTTGGTTGGTGGTGTCGGAGGTAACTTTGGTGGTGGTGTTGGTGGTGGGTTTGTTGGCAGTGACCATGAGGGTCAGTGGGGCCAATGGGGTCAGGCTAGCCATGAGGGCCAGTGGGGGCAATGGGGTCAGGCTAGCCAATGGGGTCAGGCTAGCCATGGGGACCAGTGGAGTCATGCCAGTCAAGGACATGGTGAGGGCCTTCTCTCTGCCGGGGAGAAGGAGACCATGCAGAACCTCAACGACCGCCTGGCTGCTTACTTGGACAAGGTCAGGCAACTAGAGGCTGCCAACGCCGAACTTGAGCGTAAAATCAAAGAGTGGTACGCAAAGCAAGGACCAGCTGCGGGAGAAAAGGACTACAGTAAATATTTCACACAAATCGCAGATCTGCAAACTAAGGTAAGGTATCATACCACGGTATTCCTTGTTTTAGTCAATGATCTCGCCAATCAACAATAACTTCTTTCTCTCCTTCTCCATCTTTCGGAGTGGGCCTTATCCAAGTTCTTTGATCAGTTTCTCTATGTACTTCTTTGTCTCACAGACGTTTTTTCTATTTATAACCTTACCACTTTATAAAAATTGAAAATAATGTATTATCATCATTCTCGACAGACACACCAAAGTGTAAAAAGAGATTTAAGCATAAACAATAGTCGATATCACAAGTAATTAGGCCAATGTTCGCTACCATGTGTGTACCCTATCTTAAAGGCTATAACCCAAACTATACCCGAGTTCATATGTGTGGCTCCCAGTACCTCTCCTACAAGTGTGCTTAAACATTTTGCTCCCTAACCTTTCTTCTCTGAACTGTAAGATAAAATCTAGTAATAATGTCTGGGCTCTAAAAAATACCACATAGTTTGAAAGCAAATGTGTAGAGCTAAAGCAATGGTCTTGGTATTTTTATGTTCTTACATTTCTTAGGCATAGGTCACTAAATTGTTGCAAATTGCTCTAAACATTTGGTCATACACTACAATCAGTTAACAGACCTACTTTATGTAGAAAAGAGCATAAACACAGTATAGAAGCTGTAAAACATGTCATGCAGTTAAACAGATAGACATTCATATTATGATAGAAAAGTATGATTCTAGAGATAAGTTAAGGCAGAAAACATCAATGTATTTCCTGGCATGGGAATACGAGTAGGCAACTTTGAAGCACAGGAACCATTTTCTGAGAATGACTAGATGTAAAATCATATTCTGTACAGTATGTTTTCTCCTCTGATCTTGCAGCACCCCGGTTTAGCCTGAGGCCAAATCATACTGGAGTGCAAATTCTTACAACAGCCTAACTTACTGACACACACAGCCTCAAATCACACGTTTTCCTTGTGGAAATGTCCCATTTGCATTATGAAGTTAGAGTTATAAAGAGTAACACAAAACCTAATAACATCTCCCCATGACTCTGAACATGACTAATTGGTGAGCCCAAGAACAACCCATTACGACAGAAAGCTGTTTCTCGGGTCGTTGCAGTTTCTATGGAATAATAATCTCAGAAATCGCAACATCCTTTGTTCCCAACCCCGTGCTCCTAAGTAACAGTCTTTGGGAGAATTGTTCTTGCAGCAGCTTCGCACACTTGAATGTTCCTTGTAGCACTGGAAACTGAGGGGCATATTATCAAGGGATTTATCTCCGCTTTTTTGGCTTTAAAAGCTAAGAAAGCGGAGATAAAATTATCTCCCTATCAGCAACAGGGTGCTAACACGCAAATTCGCATGTTAGCACCCTTTTTCTCTACGCTTCCCCTTGCATCTCTAATGAGATGCAAAGGGGGCGTTCCAGAGAAAAATAATAGGAGAAATGTTGTTCAGCGACATTTCTCCTATTATCAAGGATTTTGCTAACCCTGTTAGTGATAAAAAAAAGCAGCGCTAACCGCGGTTAGCACTACTTTTTTTACACCTGGTATTTTCCTGACTTAGCCATGATATCATATGGCAGGTGGATATCATGGCTAAGTTTGTGAGCCTCTATCATCAAGCTAACGCCGAACTTCGAGAGATTATCGTTGGTTTTCCAGCGATAATCTCTCAATTGGCAGTTAGCGCGAGTATTTTTATCACTTCTGAGATAAACCTTGCTAAAAGCAAGTTAGCTCTGAGATAATTTCCGGCAATGCTTAGCGTTAAAAAATTCGTTGCTAAGCATCGTTAGTGATAAATATCGCTAAACGTTGGTAATATGCCCCTGAGGGTGGCCCAGAAAAGAGTTGTTCATCAAGTCCGGAGAGAGAGTCTGGTCATCAGACCTCGTTAAGCCTCATTAGGGCTATATTTACTTGCCTTTTGCAGTCAGACTGCTTTAGTTTGTAGAAGCATTTAGAAGGAAATTAAACTTGTTTACATGCCTAAATTGCAATCAAAATATATTATGTAATTACTTTGTGATACAAAATGAATGTAAATTAATCTCAGCAGCTTTCATTCAAACTCAGTTTAAACAATTGTAAGGGTTAGATGTACGTACTAGTCAATCAATAGGATGTTGGGGGATAAAAGGTAAGGCCGACCCCCACTCAACTCAATAACAAAAATGTGGAGCCTTACCCATTCACAACACCTATATATAAGACCTCCTGGAGGGATTGAATATGTCGTAATATTTCAAATCTCATGGGTGTTTAACTTAACATTAATCCCTTAGGTCAAGGTATATGTTTCTAAATAAAAAATGTGTCTCAACAGGCCATAACCCACTATGAAAAAATTAGTGAGTAGAGAGAGAGTGCCTCACGGTAGCAACACCCGAGGGGGTTCCTGGCTAGCGATTACCAGTCTACCCACTTCTCATCATCAGCCACTCTCTCTCTGTGTAGTGTGTAAAGAAAGAAAACCAAAACTATGCAATGTCCATAAATAATAAAGAATTGGTGAGGTGCAATAATAGTGACCAAAAACCAATATGTGCACTACATATATATGCACCTAGAACCCCAAAAGGAACCAGTGATTTCGGTTCGCAAAAAAATATATAGAAATCAGGTAAGGTTTGCTGCCTATCCAACTTTATTCCAATGCTGCAAACCCTTCCAATTAAAAATGGTCAACTTGCATACCATATTCATTTCCTTAGTGCCAACATGTTTCGTTGCTCAATATTCCAGCAACTTCTTCAGGGCAGTGTGGGGTTCTCTAGTATCAATACAGCTAGAGTAAAAAGAGCTCGCTCTGGGGGCCGGCGTTTTTCAGTGCAAGTGGCGGCACTGTGGAACTCCTTGCCCAAGATTCGTTCAGAGCCCAACATCTTGCACTTTAGGAAACTCTTGAAGACCCATCTGTTTCCGGTGTAGTGACTGAGTTGAGCTTTCCTTCTTGTGTCTACAGCGCCGGGATGCCCCCGGGTAACTGAGCGCGGTATACATTTTATATAATAATAATAATAATAATAATAATAATAATCTTCACACTTAATTGATCAAATTACGTACAACTGGTTTCAATTTCCTACCAGTTTCTTTGCAACCATGTGCGGTAATTTGTTAAGCCTACATACTAATAGGTTGTTTTGCAAATTACCGATTTGTAGTGGAACTCAATTCGACATACCTCATGAATATAGATGAGTTAGGTCACAATCTGTGACCCACTAGAATTTGCTGCATTCACAGGGGTGGTGGCCTGCTGGGGTCAGCAAACCACCAGGTATGTGATTGGATTTAAATACAATAATCATTGTTTTCAAATGTAGTCCGTTTTTCTTAAAGGAAAATAGATTGCATTTAAAAATAAAAATAAATATGTTTCATTTTTATTTTTTAAGAGCAGGCAGTGGTCTGTGGGAACACTGCCTGCCCTTAAAAAATATTGTTTTAAACATTCTAAAAGGAAAAGGGGTCACCAGGGGACCCCTTCCCATTTGCAAATGAGTTACCACCAATTTTGAGATGGTGGTAAAGTATGAATTTTTGCGAAAACATTTCAGTCCGAAAACATTAATATATTGCAGTTCAATTTGGTATTTGGAAGGGACGGCAACCCCTTCAAAATACCGAATTGTTATTACGGTGCAAACCCAAATTGTGATTCGGTAATGTGTTACGGGATCGCAAGTTGCCTTTGATACGTTAGAAAAAGCCATTTTGTGTTCGCAAATTGCCCAGTTTGACAGCAAAAAGCCTTTAAACTTGTAGCCCAAAAATCCTTATGAGGCAGCTATTTTTCTTTTCTAATAGACCAAGGAAGTCACTCTGTGTACAGAACTTTGCAGCTGGTTTCACTATGCTAAATTCCTTACTAATTTACAGGTGATGAGCAGCAGAGGAAGGAATCAGAAATCTATGGTTACAAAATGTAATACAGAGATCTAAGTACCCACTGGAGAAACATGAAATTTGATTTTTCTAAATGGTATCCAAAATGGGGACTTCATGTGGACTAGACTTGAGAACACTGAAGTGATATTTTGTTTTCTGGCAATGTTCACTATAATAACAGGTTGTATTGATAGCGTATTCAGATGCTATTGTTTTCATGTTTCTAGTTCAGTGTGACTCTCAGCACTTTAAGCGGTAAGCTTTCTCAGTAGCTCAGCACTTACAGATTTGGCAGACACCACTTAGTCAACAGGAAAATTTATTATTGTAATTCCTATTGTGAATAACGTGGCCCAGCATGCAGTCCACGTTAACGCAATATTCTATAAACACACAGGCCTTAACTCTTTCTTCTGCCATCTTGTACTTGCAGATCTTAGCTGCCCAAGTGGCCAATGCCACCATCGTCCTGCAGGTCGATAATGCCAGGCTGGCTGCTGAGGACTTCAAACTCAAGTGAGTAAAACATATGGTTCACCTCAGCACCCTTCCAACTCAGGCAACGTGGACAGTAAAGAAACATTGATGCCTCCTAGCACACTCAAAGCTGTGGCCCCCTATAGCAGACAACTCACTGTTGCTATGGACCTATACTGGCAGCTTCTCTCGAAGCATGGAAGGCACAGGTGAACAGCTATGGTAATGTCTTCACTTTACTGACACTGTTCTTAAGAAAGTGAGCATTGGCAGTGTTAGCTTCTCGCTAAAGGCCTTACATTTAGAAAGATCATTTTAATGTAGAGAAATTGCCCCCGCAGTGTGCCTATTAATTTAACACAGTATAAGCGGCTGATGACATCAGCAGAGCATGAACCCATGGGACCTCCCCTCCAACATGCCCACTGCTTACACAAGGCCTTCAATGTTCTATGAGATGAACATACTTCCTTAAAGTGCAGCATGTTTTTGGAGGTTTTTTAAGGAGTTTAATTACTGCAACGTGGGAAAGGAGGTGGGACAGATGTTTATGCCCTACACTTGAGAGAAAACGAGGTAACTCTAGTAGCGGAGTGATGTGTTTGCACTGGTCCCACTACAGCTATATTTCCAGACAGAATAGTTTGCAATGATGCTGGTGCAATTTGGCACCAATGTTTGCAGTACATGTTAAGTGCAAAAACAACATTTTAAATGACTGACCAAATTAGTCGGTCATAATGTTGGTGCAGATGTCATGAATGACCAAATTAGTCGGTCCTAATGTTGGTGCAGATGTCATGAATGACCAAATTAGTCGGTAATAATGTTGGTGCAGATGTCATGAATGACCAAATTAGTCGGTCATAATGTTGGTGTCATCGCAAATTTAAACCTGTACCAGTAAAATCAATTTAATAAAAAAATACTGTTATTCTTTTTAAATATTCGGCTTAAGAAATTATGGTATATGTCATAATTCGCTATTATGGCCAATAAGAGATTTAGGGGGCGACTCCGAATGAAGTTTCTGAAGTGTGCCTGGAGAAAGTCTTGGGATTTCTGCCCCGAATAATACTCAATGGCTGTTCAGCTCACTTACACTAAGGCTCGTTCTATGTGTATTCTATTGTAGCTGACACCATGTTTGGGTGAGATGGGTAAAGCTTGTTGCACCACATGTATCTTCACCACTAGCGTGAATATGACCAGGCAATAGCTAAGAGAATAGATAGAACATGTTTGAACAAAAGACCTAAAGCTTAATATGTTTCTAGGTATGAGAATGAACTGATGCTGCGCCAGAGTGTGGAGACTGACACCAATGGATTGCGTCGGGTTATGGACGAGCTGACCCTGGCCAAATCTGACTTCGAGTCACAAGTGGAGAGCCTGACTGAAGATCTGGCAGCACTCAAGAAGAACCATGAAGAAGTAAGAGATAGACGTGTTTCAGATGGTCCTGGAAGTGATGAATATGGAATAAAGCCATAACACCAATATTTTCAGTACCAATCTTTTAGAGGCCAGTGAAAGGCACCAAATGTTTACATATAGTATAGGCCAACACTAAGGCTGAGTCCATGCCATGTTTACAGGCTATCCAATGACTATTTAGATTACATGTACGCTAATGTGTGTTATGAGGATATGCTGCAATCTGGCATAGATCATATATCAATGTTGGAGAATCCAGTTGTGAACTGTTTGATTTACGCTAAAATGTTGAATATTACTTAGTTGTTGAGTAACTTACACTACTTTTCTTGACAATCAGTAACAACACCTATTAAAATTGCAGTATTAGAATCAAAATATTTTTCAACAAGTCTCAGTTTCTAAAGTTGATCTTCTATTTGTTTACATCTCTTGTATGAAAATTAAGGGAGTGTCTTGTTTACTCTTTGCAGGAGTTGAAGGGTCACCAAAGTGATACTCAAGGAGATGTCAATGTTGAGATGAAAGCTGTTCCAGGCATAAACCTCCTTGACCTCCTGACAAAGACAAGGGAGCAATATGAAAAATTGGCAGAGGAGAATCGTAAGAGGGCAGAAGAAGGATTCAACCAAAGGGTGAGGACTCATCTATCCACCATGATGATTGCAAAAAACAAAACCAAGAAGACCCCATCAACTCTCCCTCATTTGTCTTTCAGAGTTCTGAGCTGAAACAACAGATCTCAACTGGGGTAGAGCAAGTGCAATCAACCAAAAGCGAGGTGTCAGAACTGCGACGGACCTTACAATCGCTAGAGATAGAGCTGCAGTCACAAATGACAATGGTAAGAAAAGATTCACAGCTCAAAAGGCATCTCCACTCTTAAGAAACCTAATATTGTTGTGTGATAACACAATAGGAATCTATTTCCAGTTATGTAATCAAAATAATGATTGATGCAATTGTAAAAAAAATCTCCAGCAATTATTCTTCACCACCCCTTTCCTACTCTGCAGAAGGATTAACTCCTACCCTTGACATAATTAAATCTACAATCATTTTCAGGGTGGGAATGTGTTGGGGGGAAAAGTGTGCAAATATCCATAAACTCGCAAGCTAGTCAGTGTTCTCAAATTTTTTCATGGTATCCATGATCTGAATTCGCTCCCCACCCAAATAATAAGCTTTATCCATGTGTAATATTGCACCATAATGGTGTAACCATATATCTGGGTAAACTGATTTTCGAGTGCCGGCTCACTTTTGTGAATTCCTTTAAATAATAAATGTTGCCATTTGTGCACACACTTGGCTTTAATAATTGTGCCCTGTGTGTTTCGAAGAATAACAGCCAACATGAATCCAAACTCCTGTCCTCCATTTTTGGACACTTTTGTATCATTGTGGTCTCCATCTTTCCCTCTATTCCTCCTCCTTCTTGTTGGATCTCTCCCAGGCCTAGGTTCATTTCCATTGACCATATTGTATCAGTGGATGGCAGTTGGATCAGTATCATTTGAATCTCTCCAAAATTGTTTATACAGAGCCAATAAATGGATTAACCCAACTAAAATTCACTGAATTTCATAAGCTTCAGTGACAATTCACTATAAAAAGCTGGTACCAAAGGCAGAGTCAGGGGGAGGCTAACCAGCAATGATATGACTGAACAAAAAAAACAATGTTTGTAGACTTAGTTCAGAGAGTGTTGCCTTCAACTTACTAACTGTGCAGTGTTTTGTTGATTTGACAGAAAAGTTCCCTGGAGATGAACTTGGCTGAGACAGAGGGACGCTATTGCTCTCAGCTGGGAGAGCTGCAAGCCAAGATCAGCATCATTGAGGAGCAGCTGGTCGAACTCAGGGCACAGACAGAGCACCAGAGTGATGAGTACAACCAACTCCTGGACATCAAGAGCCGGCTGGAGCAGGAGATTGCCACCTACCAGCATCTGCTCGAAGGCTCAGCGGGGTAAGGAAGTGGCAGCAAGCTCCACCAAAGAATTTCTTCTTTGCCCTTAGCTAAGCGCAATAGTAACGGATAGTCCATGTGCATTATTACAAGTACCGTAGGATATAATGCACTTTTATTAAGGAGGGTGTTATATAATCTATCACATTTGTGATGGAGTAACTCATCTGCCAAACTCTAACCCCCAGATTCATCATTGTCATGTTTTGCGAGTCCTTAATAGCGATTTTTAAGAAATCGCTATTAAAGACTCGCAAAACGGGATTCATGTAGAAATCGCAATATTTTTAGCGATTTCTACTGCTTCCTTATTAGCGATTAGCTAATTGCTAATCGCAAATAAGGAATGGCTTTCCCATCCATTCCTATGGGCCTAAAGGTCCACAGGATTGAATGGGGAGTCATTCCTTATTTGCGATTAGCAATTAGCTAATCGCAAATGTGCCGCAATTTCAAGGGTGCCAGGGTGTCCAAAGGACACCCTGATGCACCCCAGAAATGGTAATGTACACTGATGTTGCGCACATATATGTCCCAAGGACATGTGTGTGTGTAATATATAACTTCGAAAAATGCACTAAAGTGCATTTTTCTAAGTTTTTGCTATTTACCACGTAGTTAGACTTCGCGGTAAATAGCGGCCCCAGATTGCAAATTCGCAATTTTAAAATGTTTCATGAATTGCATTTAAGGAATCTCAAATTAAGATTCCTTAAATGCAATTATTCACAATTTTGTGATTTCTAGAAATGCGATTTATGCATTTGGGATGATGAATCCCAAATGCAGAAATAGCGCTGCCAAAGGGCCAGATTCTCAGAATCTGGCCCTTTGCGAGCCAATTTCGGCTTGATGAATCTACCTGTAAATCAGGCCATAAATTACCGAATAAAGGCTCCTAGGTGAATGAATGAATGAATCAATGACAATTTCTAGAGAATGAACAACTACCCAAAGCGTGTCCTGATGCTGAATAACGATTATAGCATAAGGGAGTGGTGGCTACTTGCCAAGAATTATGGAAGATTAAAGAGCCAAGCTTTAGGCTCTTTCCTCAAAAGATTGTAGTTGAGGTTTTCCCTAATCTGCAGAGGGAGGGAGTTCCACATCTTAGCTGACGTGCAAGAGAAAGCCCTTCCACCTTGTCTAGGTCATTTGATTCTGGTTATTCCAAGAAGATGAAGAGTGAGGAGCATAGAAGGTCATTTTTTCGTATATAGCTTGGCCCTACATTTGTCAGATGTTTGTGTGTTAGACAGATTGCTTTAAATATGATGTATTTAGGCACTGGCATCAAATGTACATTTTTTAAGTGGTTGCTGATGGATATAGTTTTTAGGATTCGGAGCAGTAGCTTAGCTGCTATTTTATGCCTGAAGACGCTGTACAAGATATTGGGGGGGGGGGGGGGAGGGGAGGGGGCCTAAAATATAAGGCGTTCGCATTGTCTAAGTGGGAGACAATTAGTGCATAAATAACTGTCTTGATTGAGGTCAACACAGCATCTCAGGTACAATGCTAATAGATGAAATGAAGCAATTTTTAAGGAATCTTTTTAAATTATGCCTAACGCAGTGCGTGTTGTCCCATAACTGATTTTGTTAAGTGCGATATATGGCTAGGGACTTAAATGGTTGCTAAGGACTTATTGCATTTTACTATTTTCATACTAGTATACATGCACACATAAGAACAGATAAGTATCTTGGGATTTTGTATACTGGGATTTTAAAGTCATGGAAGTGTTCAAGGGACAGATTACGACTTTGGCGGTGCTGTGCCGGCTCTGCGCCAGCTCAGCAACTCCATGGTGCGCCACATTTACAATGCGAAAACGGCACAGATGCGTGACGCATCTGTGCCGTAATGGTGGCGCATTGCTGGAGTTGCGTCGCAAGCGCGACTCAGCTCCAGCAAGGCTCGGGGGTGCCTTATCTTTCCAATTCTGTGTCAAGCCTTACGCCTGCTTCAAGCAGGCGCAGGGTTTTGACGCAGCATTGGCCTGAAAGTGACTGAGTGAAATCTTATAGATTTCACTCAGCCACTTTTGCGAGGCGCATCTGCCCCGGAACGCCCACCCTGCGCCGGAACGCCCACAAGTGGCGCCGGGCTTTACAACGTGACGCATCTGCCTAGATGCGTCACGTTGTAAATGGGTCATAGGGATGCGCCACGTTTACGCCGCAGTTGCGTGACGCAAACGTGGCGCATTACCAACATAAATCTGCCCCTAAGTGTTTTGTGCCTTGTCAGTGACATTGCAGGAGCATTTTTATACCACGCAACCTAATTTTGAACCTTTTCTATTACTCGCTGTGATGGAACTTGCAATTCCTTCTATCCTCAAGAAAGACATTGTTATAAGGCTCTTTACTCTTATACAGGTTTTTATTAACTTTAGGAAGGTGATGATGTTTTTGTATACTGTCCTATTATTAAGATATTTTAATTGCAATGATTTTTGTTACTCAAGCAGTAAAGAACTCATTCATTCATTCATAAGGCTCTTTACTTAGGACAATAGAATTAAATGTGTCTCTGGATTCAGGTCCTCACAGGTCCCACAAGCTAAACCTCAGCAGGACTCTGGCTCAGGAGGACGCAGTGGTTCTGGCGGCACCAGCGCGTCTACAGGCTACGGCTCTGGCACCGGTTCCTCTTCCAAAGGTAAATGCTCTCTTGCGACGCCCAGGGCCCATACATTTGAACCCCACCGTCACAATAAGCAGGCTCTGACCCCATCGCACAGTCTATACCAGTCACAGCGCTGAGTTGGATTCTGCAGTGCATTTGTTATCTTATATTATCAGATGCTGCTGAAATCTGCAAACAGCTCTGCAAGTGCACCTGAATTCTTAGCTACATCTCTTGTATTTCGAAAGCACTGACAAGCTGTACACGTGAAGCTCGGCTCGCGACGGATGCACTCTCTGTAGTGTGACCCGCACTTGACTCTACCAATGGAGATCAATCCTGCCCTGCAGCAACCCTGATATTCCAATTCGGAACTCTGCAAAGGGACCCAAGAGCTGACCTACAGCCAGGTGCGGCCCGTGCAGGTAAGAGTGGTGAGGCTAGGTTGGGGGAGGGGGGATTCGACGACCCAAGGGAAAATTAAATACATCAATAATTTTCCCTTGTCGTCGTCTGTCGAAAGCCCCCCACCCCCCTTCTCCCCAGGCCCAGTTCTAGATGGTGAGCCACAGGGCCGGACTGGGGCCCACCCAAGGAATACCCTGGCCTACCCAAGGGCATTCAGAACTCAAAAGCAAGCGTTTTCCACCTTAATGTTTTACAGGGGTGAGCAGCCCTGTAGGCTCCCCCTTATCGTTTTTTAATGAATAGCAATATTGATATAGGGTACTTTAGGGTAAAATATCAGATTGATTAAATACTTTGTTGTTTTTTGGGCAGTACCCATTCATCTTCATGGCCCACCGAAGCTTCTTCATTGCCCCCCAATTGAAAAAATACCAGAACCGGGACTGCTTCTCTCCTACAGCAGCCCTACTCTGTCACACAGGGAACTGACACACGGTTCGCACGAGACACCTCAGTCATGATCTGTTCTTACATGGAACCTTCAAGGTGATTAGTTGGAAACACACTTTCACTGCAGGCCTTGTTCTGGTTTTATTTGAGCCATTCTCCTTATGGTCCCGGACTGATCGCCAGAAGGGCATATAGGGCCACTGCCCCTTGTAAAGACCCAGCTTCAGTTGGCATTCCCCAAAGAGACCGCTCTGCACAGAGTAAACTGGATAGTGCTAAACAATCCACTTGAAATTTGGCGAATGTCAAAGTAAGTCTTGCTAGCTTTTTCTTTGCTCTAACTTCTTTGTTTTCAAGACTGACTGGGGAATGGAAAGATTATCTGACAAGCGAGAGGGCAGATCGCATCTCATTGAGGTAAAAGAGTCAATTCACTTTTCAAGGAGTGCCACAAAGTTGTGACCTGGGGACATTCATTCTAGGAGAGTGAGAATTTGCATAACTTTGTCACAACATTCCAGTTCATGTAAATTAAAAAAAAAATGATGGTTTAAGTGTGAAACGTGTTGTTGGGCTGTTTTCATATACATAAAAGCAAGCCGAGATGCTGACACCAGACATTTTCTACAGGAATCGGCTTTCTGGAAGGAAAAAACTAAACCAAATCTTATAATGCAAATTTCAGGAATTTTGGGGAATTTAACAGAACGTAAAATTTAGAAATTTCACTGGCATCATTTACTGTTACACCAGACCATGTTGATACAATAGGCAACTCACTGGCAGCAGGGCTGGGTCTGTTTAACTTACAGGGAGCAAACCAAATAGACATCAGATTTGAGAACCCGCGTGTGACGCATACACTACTGTCACAGCATCTCAGATTGAACAGCTCTCATTTGTTCTATATTTTGTTTTTCAGACCCTAACAGGAAAACACGGGTCATAACGATTACAGAGGACTTAGTTGATGGCAAACCGGTCAGTTCGAAACGGCAGGTGCATGAGAAGTAATGCATTTAGAGGAGGAGCTGAAGATTGCGGACCCAGCCAATGGAACAGCGAGAAAAGGATTCCAGCCATTGGAGCGCGTCAGAATTACTACACTTTTCGAATTTGCTTGGCCCTTCATCCACACACGAATTGCAGAGCCCTTGTATACAACTCTTTTAATAAGAGCGCCCTTTTCAGTTTTCACCTTGAAAAAGAGCATCCTTGTGCAGAGCTGGTGGCCTCTTCGGTTTTCGAGCATTTGCTGCTAAAAGACGGCGCTCTGTTCATGGATGCCATTACGTTTTATAGCCAAACACACAGAGTTACTGTGTAATGTAATATCATTTGAAAGTACAGTGACATCAATGCATTAATTTCACTGGAAGATATTGTGAAAAAGAGTTCAAGGGCCTTCAATATTTAAACATTTGCTGTGTGGCTGCTTTTCTATCCACTACTGAACATTTCTTATTCAGGGTGAGGGGACAGTTTTCCTTTTTAACCCTGCTGCCTCGTTTGTTCATTTCAATAAACTTTCTCTTTGATGCAACATGCAACACGTCTTTTCGTGTATTTGTGTTGCTTTCACCAGCTTCTTTTCAGGTTTATGAGATTTTTTGCTCCAAAACGTCTTTACCAATGAACAAAGTCGGACATTTAGACCATCTCTGGCTCCAGAGGCAGAAGGGGTTATAAGGAGATAATTTTGAGAGATGAATACGAGGATGGATGATTGGGATACATTTATATAGCACACAATAAATATTGGGTCTCCCCTGTGCTGATGTGCATTATTGTATACCAGTCAGAAAGTAGAAAGTGTAATTGTTTATTAAAGCTAATAATTAAGGAGGGATTTGATGATAGAATGGGATGTGAGATAGTTGGTCTCCTGCCTAATATCCCCTAGCAAAAGATTGTATCTGGGGCCTATTAGGAGGTCGCCCTTCTTCCCTTTCTCTGTCCCTTGCACTTAATTGTGAATAGTACACTTTTTCCTGCAAGAGTGCAGTTGTCTGGTATGGACCACTGGGTGAATTTTAAGAATCATATATCTTGGCCCCTTCTTTTTTCATATTTTTTGTCTCAGAAATAGCATTTTGAACTTAGGCCTGTCCTCTGCTTTTTTTGAATTTTGATCAAACTTTCAGACACCTTGGATTGCAAGGATTACATTTACCACCAGATTTTGAGTCTTGCACACAGATCTCTGCGAAGGTGCTCATTATGAGTAGCCAGGATTGTAATGTATTGAAATTGCATTTATATAGCGCTTACTACCCTTAAAGAGGCATCAACGCGCTTTTTCAGCAAGTAGCACGCTACTCCGGAACCTATAAAGGATTAGGGGTGAATTAGTATAGTGAAATACGAAAGTAATTTGAGTGGTGGATATGTTAGTCAATTATTTAGATTAAGAAGGATAGTGGAGGGATACAAGAGGGAAAAAGGGTTGTTTATATATAGCGCTTGCTACCCCTGATGCGGTGTTAAAGTGCTTTTTCAGCACTTTTTCATAAAGCATTAGTGGTGAATTAGTACAGTGACATATGAAAGTAATTTGAGAGGTGGAAATGTTAGTAAGTTATGTGGATTGAGAAGGATAGTGGAGTGATAGAGGGAAACAGTTTGCATTTAAATAGCTCATGCTACCCCTGATGGGAGTTTAAGTGCTTTTTTAGCCAGTAGCATGCTACTCTGGAACCCATAAAGTATTAGTGGTGAATTAGTAGTGACAGGAAAGTAATTTGAATGGTGATATGTTAGTCAGTTATTTGGATTGAGAAGGATAGCAGAGGGATAGGAGAGGGGAAAAGGTATACATTTATACAGCGTTTGCTACCCTTGAAGAGGTGTTGAAGGGCTTTTCGGCGAGTAGCACGCTACTTCGGAACCCATAAAGGATTAGTAAAGATAAGTAAAAGGGAGGTGGAGGGTGAAGAGTCAGAGGGAGGGGTTTCGAAAGGTTTGTTTTGGGGGATCGGAATAGTAAAAGAGGTATGAGATGATGGAAGGAGGGGTAGAGTAAGGAAGAGTCTAGAAAGGGTTATTTTGGTGATCATAGTAGTGGCTTGGGTGAATGGGAGAGTTGAGGCAGAGGATATATTGAGAGAGGTATAGGGTGAGAAATAGGGTAGTCCATTGGATATGCTGATGGGGTGTTTAAGTGCTTTTTCAGCCAGTAGCATGCTACTCCGGAACCCATAACGTATTAGTGGTGAATTAGTAGTGACAGGAAAATAATTTGAATGGTGGATATGTTAGTCTGCTATTTGGATTGAGAAGGATAGCAGAGGGATAGGAGAGGGGAAAAGGTATACATTTATATAGCGTTTGCTACCCCTGAAGAGGTGTTGAAGGGCTTTTCGGCGAGTAGCACGCTACTTCGGAACCCATAAAGGATTAGTAAAGATGAGTAAAAGGGAGGTGGAGGGGAAAGAGTCAGAGAGAGGGGTTTAGAAAGGTTTGTTTTGGGGATCGGAATAGTAAAAGAGGTATGAGAAGATGGAAGGAGGGGTAGAGTAAGGAAGATTCTAGAAAAGGTTATTTTGGTGATCATAGTAGTGGCTTGGGGTGAATGGGAGAGTTGAGGCAGAGGATATATTGAGAGAGGTATAGGGTGAGAAATAGGGTAGTGCATTGGATATGCTGAATTAGAAGAAACGTAATATATAGATCCATAAGTACATGGAAGGTATATAGATGCATAAAGGAAGGCAGTATAGGTTGATTAAAGCTGCATTAATTAAACTCCGACTTTCAAGTGTTGCACTTAAAATTATATATATATATATATATATATATATATATATATATATATATATATATATATATATATATATATATAATGAGTTCAGGGTTTGATTGAACAGGGTGAAAACCATTACCTCAGAGTTCAGACCTTACCAAGTGTGATAATTACCTCTAACTGCCTCTAAACATGAAACTGGTGAATGGCCTGTAGAATTGTTGACTTTAGCGGCTCTCTTAGAACTTCACCAGTCCTGACCTGAAATGTACCTATGGAAAAATGCAGAGTATGCAGTAACTGCAGCAAAACATAGAATTCTAATAACTGTGCAACCTGATATTTCAGCAAGGGCCAGAGTTGATTAGGCAATGGAGGCTGTTTGTATAATGCGCTTTGAACCAAGGAATTTACCATAATCCACTGATACTGAGTGGGGATAATATGAAATATCACCCGCAGATGAGGAGGCTGAAAGAAAAAGCTTTGTACTGCTTCACCTATCTGGACTCTCATATTCAATTCCCAATCTAATTTTACCATCAAGTTGTTAACATTGTGCTTAGGCGTGGAGCCTGATCAAGTGGTTCAGGTGGAGTACCTCTAATGATGGTGTTGGAGAGTTTGCTTTTTAGGTTGAAACATCCAACTGACATTCTTCCAGCTGCTGATTTCAGCAACACAGTGTTGCAGATCTTCATACGTTGTCTCATCGTTGATGTCTAATCGAGTTTAGGAGAGACTCCCAGTAACTCAGGCCTTGTAGCGCAGCCACAGTGACCTGCTGCATCAGGGGAATCCTTTAGTCTTCAATGTTACTGCTGCAGAGAGATCTAGTAGTGACCTGCAGGGTCTCTCTGTGTCCTAGAGAGACAGGGATCTAACAGTACCAAAGATAGAGTCTCTTGAGGGATTGACTCAAGAAGCTTGATTTATGATTCTTCTGCCTATATTGTACAGGTACCACAATTCCTAATACTTTTCAGCAATTAATTAATCAGTCAAATGTATTGCTTAGTTGTATTTGGATTATTGTCAGAAACAGTGGTTCCTGTGGAATAATAGAATCAATATAGATAATTAGGTGCACAATTGCAATGGAAGGGTTAAAATGATGTCAGAGGGCGAAGAAACCACATACACCTATGGTTTTAGTTTGATAAATTCATATTTTATATTATACAAACAAAATTCTATATACAATGAAAAAGAAAAATGTGTGTAGTGTCCCCAGTGAGAAATAGGAACCTAAAATATTAGTGACATAAATGTGACAGTATTTTACAAGGTTTCCAAGGTATTTAAAAAAGTCACCATTTAGCAACTCAATACATAATATACAGCCGCTATATACAATAATACGCGCTGTTAATGGTTCGCTTCTTTTGTTGTCGACGACGTTTCAACCCTATACATGATCTTGGGTCTCATCAGGACCTATGGATTTTGGGTCATCTGACAGGTAGAATGTGCAGCTGCGTGAGGTGTACGTGCCAACAGTGGGTGAAGGAGGAAAAGGAAAACGAGATACTCACAAGGACACCCAGCCGGGCGTCCTTTTGTGGCTAACAGCAGACAGACTGACGCCGTTGTGCTGCCCGCGTAGTGGATCGTCACACGCTTTGAGGACTGCAATTTTTGAAGGATTCGTCTTCATTGAAAAATACTTTAAGAGCCAGTCACAAAGGGGAAGGGGTCCCCTGGAGACCCCATCCCGTTTGCGATTGATTTACCACCCTTCTGTGAAGGGTGGTAAACTGCTACTGTTTTGCAACTGCAATTGCGGTTTCAAAACAGTCATACATGGCATTTGGGGTCGCTATTAGGAAGGGAACACACCTTCCTAATAGTGAGTTGCAAAACACTATTTTGTGAGTCACACATTTTTGGGACTCACAAAATAGGGTTTGTACATGGCCAAAAGGATTTATACATACGTAAACGGGTCTTAAATATCCGTTGTACATCTGGCCCCTAAGTCCTTTTAGGTGTGCCAAGCCAATGAAATCTGTGAACAACAGGGGTTAGGTCCTTTACGTGGTGGGGGCTAGACCCTATATAAATCGCAATCAACACACAGTGCCCACACCACAATTACTCAATACATGTTTTTAAAGGGTAAGAAACCGATTTATTGTCGCTTCCCTAGACAGCGTTACTTTGTGTCCATTATTTTATATCTTTTTTATGTTTTCAAAAAAGTCATGACAGAAGAAAGACAATAAATTCAAATATTTACAAGGCTAAATAAACTTTGTACATACATTAAGGACGAACATTATTTACACATTAGAAAACATTTCGACATCAAGCATTACAAAAAAATGATAATAGTTTTATCACAAACAACGATTTTTACAAACAATTAATGAGAGAAACTAAGTTTGGGAGAAAAAGAATATAAGTAACTCAATAACTTATAAACATTTGAATACTGGACCAGCCGGTCCTAGTATTTTTAAATTGGTGATTTATTTCTCCCAAACAACACTGCCGACGCGTTTCAAGACCAGGCGCAAAGTCACTGGTCTGTCATCAGGGCTGTATATCTTTTGTATCTGCAAGATGCAAAGACATTGTTTTACTTAACCTATAATGTGGATTCCTTATTTCCTACAGTAGCTACAAACAGTTCTAAGCTACATACCAAATTTGTTTTGAAGGAGGACTTCGTGAAGGGTCTTGTGGTGGTCCTGTTGCTAATTAATGTGGCTGAACAGAGATGCCTAAAAAGATTTTTTAGAGTGTGTTTAGGTTGCAATTTTATCATCCCATGGCGGTGCCCTTCACTTGCATGTAGAACTGGCAGTTGAAGGTAAAATAATTTCTCTTCAGTGCTATTGCTGCCAGTTCTAAAATAAAGGCAGTAGGAACCCGATGTGGTCTTTCTCTTAGGTCCAGACATAGCTGCATGACCTCTAGGGCTTCTTCCTGGGGCATTTCGGTATACAAGGACGTGACATCCATTGTAACCATAATTTGTGATTGCGGATCAAAGCTGGTACCTTCGACTTTGTTCAAAAAGCCGGTTGTGTCACGCAAATAAGATTTGACCTGACACAAGAACGGCTTTAGAAAAATGTTTACATATTGCGCTATCGGCTCTAAACAGGAATCACAGCCCGAAACGATAGGACGTCCGGAGCACTCTAGCAGGCTCTTATGTATCTTCGGGAGAACAAGGTACGCTCCCTCCCCCTCCCCCCCCCCCCACTTTTCAGCTGTTCTTGTATCTAACGAAACGAACGGATAAATATTGCAACCTAAACACACTCCAAAAAATCTTTTTAGGCATCTCTGTTCGGCCACATTAATTAGCAACAGGACCACCACAAGACCCTTCACGAAGTCCTCCTTCAAAACAAATTTGGTATGTAGCTTAGAACTGTTTGTAGCTACTGTAGGACATAAGGAATCCACATTATAGGTTAAGTAAAACAATGTCTTTGCATCTTGCAGATACAAAAGATATACAGCCCTGATGACAGACCAGTGGCTTTGCGCCTGGTCTTGAAACGCGTCGGCAGTGTTGTTTGGGAGAAATAAATCACCAATTTAAAAATACTAGGACCGGCTGGTCCAGTATTCAAATGTTTATAAGTTATTGAGTTACTTATATTATTTTTCTCCCCAAACTTAGTTTCCCTCATTAATTGTTTGTAAAAATCGTTGTTTGTGATAAAACTATTATCATTTTTTTGCAATGCTTGATGTCGAAATGTTTTCTAATGTGTAAATGATGTTCATCCTTAATGCATGTACAAAGTTTATTTAGCCTTGTAAATATTTGAATTTATTGTCTTTCTTCTGTCATGACTGTTTTGAAAATATAAAAAAGATATAAAATAATGGACACAAAGTAACGCTGTCTAGGGAAGCGACAATAAATCGGTTTCTTACCCTTTAAAAACATGTATTGAGTAATTGTGGTGTGGGCACTGTGTGTTGATTGCGAAGCCAATGAAATCTGGCGCCCCCCAGGAGTTGATACAATTTTTTCAAAATGTCAAACATTACCTTCATTGTGCCTGGACGACCATTCTTTCACTGGAATTCTCAAATGGCAATATTACATACAATATATCTAAGCCAGAATTTTGCTATTAATGCCATGCATATACCATGAGCTGCCCTTATGTCAAAAAATCTCTCTACTTTGTCAGGGACACAATTTTACCATGTGCTACAGTTGTCCTCCCTTTTGATAAGAATTTACTTCAGCATGCCAGTAGCTGTACTTTACCATGGGTAAGCATCATGCTAAAAACAAACTCCAGTATGCCAGAATTGTCACAGGTACCTGTGATCATAAGAATTGCCTGAAGTATGCTAGTGTCAGTATTTTTCTGTGGATGTCTCTTCATCCAAAAACTACCTTCAGTATACCAAGGCCAATGGCCAATTCAGATGCATAACAACACATTCCTATCACACTCACTTACTGTTGGAAAATGAGGCATTAGCTGTGCGGCCCACACAAGTAATTGGTCTACATTTGCCCTCCACTAGGACCAAACACCCCATTGTAGTGCTTGACTCTCACAGGGTAGCGTTGCAGAGGAATCCAAGGCCTACTCTAAAGAGGTGATGTGGGCTAGTAATTCCCATTCACAGATACGCAATAATAACATTCAATGAATGACTGTGCAGTTTGTGCTTTTCATTAGAAAAAAGAAAAGCACATTTATTACACACACAATCCTAAATACTATGCAACAATTTACAAATATACATTAGCTGACGGAAACACTCCTTGATGACATACATTGCGTAAACAATTACACCCCTCCCACAGGAGGGGTGTCTAGTATACCAACTTGCATGTATAGACTTTATCTGGTTCCTAAATGCACTGGTTGACCATAACTTGGAGTGAGGGCCCTTACCACTGGCACCAAACAAGGAGCTGCCCACCACAATATTTCAACAAACATTTCATAATAGGAACACCTGCAATAGTTACATATAACCCTGATCGAGATCACCAAATACTGACAATAAAGCATACGAACTTTGATCACAGTCTCCTTATTCAACTAAAGCATTTGGAAAAATAAATGTCTAAGCATGACTGGGAGTGTGGTGTACTTATAATACCTGCTGGCCTGAGTAACGTAATTCAAACTCATCCTCTAAAGGGCATCACATTTATAATTTCATGACTATGCAATTATAATCAGACACCCTGTCATGCATGGTAGCAACATAATTTCAATAATCACATTATGCATAAAACAAGGCATGTGAAACGTTGCCCCTGAGGGACCTCATTAGTGTAAATGCACACCTCTGCAATTAACCCCTTAAACTCCTAGAGGATGTCACCAATATGATAACTCATATTAAGCCTCTCACATCTGGGTGTAGTCCTAATCTTCAGCTGTCCAAGCTGTAGAAGAAAAGTTTGTGAATTAGATCACCAGCAACTTACTGTGGGGACTTTCCAATTCTTTGATGGAGGATTCTGTGCTGCTCCTGCAGCTCCCCTCACACATTTGCTTCACAATGGTGGCGACTCCCTTCTCAAGGGGTCACCACAGGCCACAAATGTGCAGTTTCCCCTTTAGGTATGGGCCTGGCCCAGTAGGGTATTAATTAAATTGCGCTTCCTTGGGATCGTGCATACTTGAGGGGTGGCTGCCCCGCAGCTCCGGGAAGAGCTGCGGCGGTGTCTTGCTTGCGCCTCTCAGATAATACAGCTCCCACACGATGGCTCACCGCTCGGCGAAGCAAAAGACTTTAACACAAACCAAACAACACCTTTAAAAAAGGAGTTTATTTTACAAAATGCAAGGACTCTCTCTTTTAGAATAAGGCTTGGGGTTTTATTTTACACAATGCTCTCTAACAGAAAGGCTTTCCCAGATGTCAAATGCAGAAGGATACATATATATATATATATATATATATATATATATATATATATATATATATATATATATATACGCTCAAGGCCCCCATACTCGAAAGGAACAACAGCACTCCGGAGGTGGTAGATTTCACAGAGGTCTCAGTTTAATTTGAAAAAGTCAACAAACAAATGCGTTTCGGCGTCAGCCTTCATCAATGTCAATGACACTAGGCACATGATATCATTTTAAACCCTCCTAGTGGTAGCAGACATAGGTGAAGGACAAACCCTAGATCGAATACGGGCGCCATCTTGTAGTGGATAATATGTAAATATCAACACAACAATTACCCTTCCAGAATCATCAAACCGTGTATCGGTTGGAAAAACCGAGACATATATATATATATATGGGTCAGTTTCTGCTGGCAAAGGTTCGGACCACAGAAAAATCACGGACCACCACGCTGCTCTTCGAGTGTTACAGATGAAGTTTATTATCCATCCACAGGTTAAGGTAGGCACGACGCGTTTCGGGCAGGAGCTGCCCTTGATCACATAGCGGACATGCAGTAATGGTCACTTTAAATAATGCACACACTCTTTTTTTCATTAGTGATTTCACCACGTGACCTGGTGATAAACAGTGAAGACATACTGTGAATATAAGATGTTACATGTTCACTGGGTTTGTAGCACTATTGTTTAGAGACATGTAAGTTACTAAAAGCACATTTTAAATCACAATTTTGATTGTATTTGCTAATAGCGTCTGTACAATATTACCGCATAAATGCGTGAAACTGCGCAACAATTGGCTAGCAGCATTAGGTAGCATATAATCAAAGTAGCTTGTTATCTACACATAATAAATAACATATAAATATGCTAAAATTGTAGTAAAAAAGACCATTTATAAAAATCATCAAATGATTTTAAATTACATGTGCAAAAATTGTGCTAAAATGAATGTGCAAATAACGCTATGAACTGTTGCAATCAATGGTTATCATGCATAAATGCATATTCCATGGTGCACAGTGAAGCTGCCTCGCTAAGATCTATGCTAGATCTTGCGCATGATGTTATATGTACTATTACAGTCAAAAACATATAAAGTGCTAGTGCTAGGATAATAGTCGTAGATTGAAGATCAAACCCGCTCCCGGGAGATACCTACTATTTTATCTATTATCCATATTTTTGCAAATACCCATACGAGTTTAAAGTGCTGAGTAATAGTAGTGCAAGTCCATTTAGTGAAAAAAAGTGATATAGGAAAATATTTAAAATCGAATGCAGAAACAGTGAAGACAATGATGATATTCTTTATGAGACAGTATTTACACGTTAATTTCAATATTGTCTATGGGGATACTCCTGCCATCATAGTGATATGGGACAAAGAATGGGCCTAATGATGCGGCTGATACAGTAAGTACGAATGTGTTGCAGGATACGCATATATACTGGATTTTTTGTGCTGCCTACGTATCTCAAACCGCAAGTACAGGTGAGAACGTATACAGCGTATTCCGTGCGGCAATCAAATTTGCCCCTGATCGATTGTTCTTTGGTTTTAAAAGGGGTCTTATATTTCGTAGTATTGGCTCCAAAGTTGCATGCCCGACATGTCGCGCATTTACGAAAACCATTAGTGGTTGGTAGCCAGGTTTGAATGTTTTGCGTCTCAGTGGGAGTTTTCTTAGATAACAGAGTGGCCATATTTTTGGCTTTTCTAAATGTAACACTGAGATGTTCAGGTAAATTGGTTTTCAAAATTGGATCAGTTAATACTATGGGCCAATTTTTATTCAAGATGCTTCGTATCTTGCGTTCCTGTCTGCTATATGTGGTAAATAATCTGGGAGAGTCATTCTCTTCTGTTGTGTGTATGTCATGTTCCATGGTGTTGGGTAACAGGTCAGATCTAGGTCTCTCATGTGTTTTCAGTATGGCTCTGTTAAGAATGTTTTCAGTATATCCTCTATGTCTCATGCGCTCTAAACTAGCCTTACTACATGTGTCAAATTGTTCTGGAGTGCTGCAAATGCGTTTGAGTCGTAATAATTCCCCATAGGGGATACTGGCTATCAAATGGCGCGGATGACGCATGTATTATAGCATTGCCCGCAGTGGGTTTTCTAAATGCTGTAGTAGTTAGTTTGTCGTCAATTATTTGTATATATATATATATATTTGGTGGTGTCTCACAAATAATACTTTTATCTTTGATAAATTGTTTTATAAACAGATCCAGGGTTCAGCCATGGGTACATGCTTCTCCCCCAGCTATGCGAATTTGCATATGGGCTGGTGGGAGGAGCAGGTACTGATGAACCTATACAAGGAGACATTGGAGAATAATGTAATTGTTTATAAGCGATTTATAGATGACATCTTTATTTTGTGGGAGGGGAGTGTGGAAAGTGCTAATATCTTCACAGAACAGCTGAATGAGAACTCACTGAATTTAAAATTTACTTGCAATACCAGCAAAGAAAGCATTCAGTTTTTAGATGTGGAGCTATTTGTAGAGAATGGGAAAATACAAACACGCACATACCGTAAGCCCACTGCGGGCAATACAATCCTCCACGCAAACAGCTTCCACCCAACACCACTAAAACAGTCGATCCCATATGCAGAATGCCTTAGGATGACTCGCAATTGCAGCACAAGGGAGGGGTTAACTGATGCAAAGACTAATCTCTTTTCAAGACTGAAAAAAAGAGGGTACACAGATGAGACATGCAAGGCTGCAGAAACAAAGTGTAATTCTAAAACCCGCCTGGATTTACTGTTCACAAAAGGAGTGGAGTCTGCGACAACCACACCGGACAGACAACCACCCAGGCTAATCACAGGCTATAATCGTCACCAAGCCAATCTTCGCAAAATACTCCGAAGACATTGGCCATTGGTTAAAAATGACTCAACCATAGGCAAAACAGTGGGTGAAAGACCACTAGTGTCTTTCAGAAAGGCAAAATCCATGCGGCAACAATTAGTATGCAATGCCCCAGAAATACCCAAACAAAAAGCCTGGTACCAGTCTCAAAAAGGTTTTAAGAAATGCATGAAATGCAAAGCCTGCGTCCATGGCAAAAACACAGTCAGCATTACAGTACCCTTCCGCAAACAACCCTATACTCTGAGGGATCACTATACATGTAAAACAGACCATGCTGTATACCTCCTAACATGCATATGTGGTAAAATGTACGTGGGATCAACCATCCACCCAGTACATGTCAGAGTGCTGCAACATCTCAGGGCAATAACCAATAAGGACCCAGCATACCCTGTAGCGAGACATATCCACGAAGTACATGGTGGTGATGCAAAAGGCTTAACATACTGCGTACTGGACAGTGTCCCAAAAAATCTGAGGGGAGGCAATCGCAAACTTACATTGCGTCGCTTGGAATCACGTTACATAATTTTACTTAATTCCAAAATCCCTGTAGGGCTTAATGCAGATGAAGCTTTAAGCGTACACATATAGAGAAGCAGCGTCCGCTCCCTCTTTCCCAAGTACCCTTAACGTTGATAAACAGCACACGCGAATATGTGAAAAGTATCACTTATTTTATCACATAGTCATAGTAATACCTTTTGACTAGTTGGCAACAACTCACCCCCAAATGGCACATATGGCACGCAGGCAATTCCTTTCCCGAGAGGAATCACTTTCAGAGGGAGAATTAACGCGCACTAGCGCAAAACGACAATTTCTCCTTAAAGCGGGAAAACCATATGCTGGCTTAAATAACACTTGAGACGCTGTGATCTCGAATCGTATGAAACAGCGGTCACATACTCATAGATCTAAGGCTCAATAGTGCAATGGGAAGTTACTCGCAGTACAGGCAAAAAAACCCCGAGCAGACTGACACGGAACGAATAGGTCATTACTCACTAGATTCACGAACGCCGTCTGTTACCTGCGAACTTGTTCTGCCCCTGCCAACCAGACTAACAAACCGATGTCTAAAACGGCAGAACCCATTTGATAACTGACATGATCCGGGTGACCAATCAGGGGCCGTAGGGGAACACACCTCCTCAACTGATAGGCCAGTGTAATCATGACACTGCTAACATGTAAACAAGCACCGAAAACGGAGGTTTTCTCCCGCCAATATGATTAAGCATCAATAACGGGATAAACAATAAACAGAATGTTAAAAATGTACCATTCAGGAATTTTGTTTATATATTAAATACGTGCCTATGTAAATACAATAAGAAACCAAGAACTGTATTCTAAAATGCCATAGAATTGAGTAAACACGTATAATTGATGGGGTGTAACATATGATTGCCATGGAAACTAATGAGTGCCAATTAAGTATGACCATTATGACACATGTGAGAGTTAAACATGTATAAAAGCGTCATTTTGTTTAGTCAGATGTTAGTGAGCAAGGCGGAGGTTGCCGCCGAAACGCGTCTGAGCAGAAGTTGATATGCAATAAAAATCTTGAACTAAGATACACGGAGTCAGCGCCTTCTTGGATGGTGAAGTTTGGTGTGGTATTAATATATATATATATATATGTCTCCAAAAGTGCCCAAAAGCATGAGGACGCACACAGCAGCAGCGTTTCATACGAACGTTTTTATTGAGGGGAACCGGCAAAAGTGTCCTGAATTCTCTCATGCCCGACCGGTTTCGGAGCCCCCTGCTCCTTAATCATGGGCGTGGCTTAGCTGGCGTCTGCAGGTGAGTGATTCCAAGCAGTTTTACAGGGTTGCATGCTGATCGATTTTAACCCCCTGGTGGGTTGCTTCAGTGCTGAGATCCTGCAAGGCATGCTAGACCCTGTAGTCCGTCTGAGGAAGCACAATTATTTCCCCTCCGGTGGGTCCTGCAGAAATGCCGGTCTGTTTAGCCAAATTGTTTCCCTCTGGTGGGCTTCAGGGCAACAAAAGCGCAGTTCGGTTTTAAAAGGGCTGCTTCTCCACTATGAGGCTTGTGAGATTCAAACCCCGTGGCCCTTTCCCAACAGTGTGGTCGGTGGGGCAATCCTCCACGGCTTGGACGGCCGTGATTAAATGTCTCCAAAAGTGCCCAAAAGCATGAGGACGCACACAGCAGCTACGCTCTCACGTTCGAGATGGCGCATGCGCAACCCAGGGCACGTTTCACCCACGTGCGCTCTGAACTCCATTAAACCATAACAGGAGGGCCCACACTTGCGCACCTTGATGACGTCATAGTGTCTGTGAGGGGTGGCTACCAGCCTGAGGAAAGCGTGGACTCCCTCCCCCGCACCCTTCTAAGTAATGGATATCATATCCTGCCCCTGAAGTTCTGGGAGAGACCAATCCCTCCCGACGGGCGGCCCTTTCGTGAATGGGCCCGCCCCCCCCTAAGGACCTTAAAATGTCAAAAATGATTGCCATGCTGGCGCGATTAGCAGTGCAGTTGACTGGGCCGAGAAGACGCCCCTCCTTTGCGAAGGGTTTACATTCATACCATGTTAAGGTTTTGTAGTCTACATGCAAATATTCCTTCTGCGTTTCCAATGAGGGAAGCCTCCCAAATCTTAGTAAGCGACAGAAAGGTAACTAAAGAACCCCTTCCTTCCTTTTGATGAAAAGTGCCATAGCAATCCGATAAATTAGAAAGTTCTGGCAGTGGAGTACTGTTGAAGACAAAACGAATCCTCCTCCACTTCTTGTAATAATCATTATCACTTGAACGCGGCAGCTTGTAGTTCCTTTCACTACAAAGCTCCGCACAATAGTCAAACCAAAGAATTAGATCCGGGAACACGGTAACGTGTGGCATGATACCACCACGCTCCGCTTCACAACAATGCGGTAACCAATGTACTCCGGGAATTTCCCAAAGAAGAGAAAAAACGGTAGCGCGTGGAACTCCCACTATGCTCCACTTCTACAGTCAAGAATCACCATATATATCACGGCAGCACGTAGCGCCAAACCACAGTGCTCCGCAATGTTCAAAAAGCCAATCCGAGCTTGAGGGGACACGGCAACACATGGTAGGAATTACCACCGCGCTCCGCTTCCCAAAATCCCAAATCCAAAATGCTTAGTCAAAACAGTAGCGGGCAGTTAAGCACACCGCTGCACTCCGTTTACTAACCTTGCCGCTGCAGCCAAACGATTAATCCCTGCTCGCAGGAAGAAGCCTCCGTCTGCCCACAACACTCGATCAGGAGAGGCTAGCTCTGCAACCACCGCAAAGCCCAACCAGGAAGCAAACAGGAAACAGAGTCAGAATTATGCGCATAGCTCCCAGCGCGACCCTGCCTAAAGTGCTTTCCTCCTCATTGCATCATGGGAGTTGAAGTTCACAACATGCACGGTAGGCCCGGCTAAGACCGAACCTGACAGTAGGCCCCCCTTCCTAGCGCCTACTAGGGCCAGGTTTTGTCGGGAACCGTACATGAAAGGAACGAACAATGGCAGGAGCATGGACATCTCGACACAACACCCAAGAATCATCCTCAGCAGAATACCCCTTCCATGAGACCAGATACCACAGTACACCCCTCCGCCACTTGGAGTCCCGAATGCTCTTCACCTCGTACTCCAAACCCCCGTCACACAACACAGGAGGCGCGGCACGACGCCGAGCAGTCAAAGCAGGTTTCAAAAGATTGCAATGGAACACAGGGTGTATTCTGAGCGTACCAGGCAATTTTAACTTATAGGCCACAGAGTTGACCTGTTTCACGATGGTGTTTGGCCCAATGTACAGAGGGTGAAACACGCTGCGCAATTTGAAATGTATTTTCTTGGTGGAGAGCCACACCATGTCACCCACCCGATAGAGAGGTCCTTCCCTTCTGTGCTTATCCTCCCATTTCTTGTACTCCGCTTTGGCCTTTACCAAATGTCTTGTGACCTGTTGATGGACAGTGTGTAACTTCTTCATTCTGCTCATAACCGATGGCTGATCTGCTACCCCATCAGGAATACAAACGGGAAGAATACTAGCATCAAAACCATAAGTGGCATAGAAAGGTGACACACCCACGGAGCCATGTCAAGCGTTAATATATGCCAATTCAGCCATCCATAACAAAGATACCCATGAGTCATGAGCCTCAGCAGCATAGCAACGAAGATATTTTTTCGAATTCTGATTTAATCTTTCTGTTTGTCCATCCGTTTGCGGATGAAAGCTCGTGGAAAGCGTGGCAGAGATGTGTAGGGCTTGACACCAGGATTTCCAGAACCGGGCAATGAACTGAGGGCCTCGGTCTGAAACTATCACCTAAGGCATACCATGTAAACGGATAACATTGGTTAACAGTAACTGGGCTGTCGGCCCTGCAGTAGGCAGATTCACACAAGGAATAAAATGTCCCAATTTGGTGAGACTATCAATGACAACCAGTATGGCTGATTTACCTTGATCAGACGGCAACCCTGTAACAAAATCCAGACTGATATTCTGCCAGGGTTTCCGTGGAATAGGCATAGTTATCAATTTACCCTTTTTTCCACTGTTGTCCTTTTTAGCCCTGGCACAGACTTCACACCTCCTCACCCAAAATGACACATCCTGTTTCATAGTTTTCCAATAGAAATGTCGTTGCATGAGCTGAACGGTTTTGAGCATTCCCTGATGACCTGAATCAGGTGAGTTATGACATCAATTGAATGCCTTTTTACGCAAGTCATTTGAGGGCAAAAACAGGTTGTTGTCAACAAAAGGGAGACCTTGTTTCAGAGTCCGTCCGCCTACTTCCGTAACCCATGACTCCCAATCAGCTTTCGTGTGCGCTAGTTTTACTTTACTCAAAAAGTTCTTTGCACCTACTACACAGACCACTCGTGTTGGCTCAACAATGGAGTCTAGAACCACTTTGCTAGTGGAAAACTCAATGTTCTCTTGTCTAGACAATGAGTCAGCTTTTCGATTGTCAACCCCAGGTCTGAAGGTTATTATGAAATCCACCGCATCCACCTCATTTGTCTTTGTGAGAGGTGTTGTGCTGTCTTCATATACTGGAGATTACGGTGGTCCGGGTATACAGTAACGGGAAACATTGCCCCCCACAGATATTGTCTCCACTCCTGAAAAGCCTTTTTAATAGCTCTTTCTCGGATATTGTGTAATTCCTCTCGGCAGTACTTAGTTTTTTAGACAAATAAGCCACAGGGTGCAGTTGGCCTGTTGTTGAATCTCTCTGTGACAATATTGCTCCGACTGCTTCATCTGAAGCATCCGCTTCCGCTTCCACTACAAAAGGTAAGTTGGGGTTCGGATGGGCAAGCAGAAGTAAAAGCTTGTTTGAGGTACTGAAAAGCCTCATTGGCTTCACCAGACCAATGAAAGGGTACTCCTTTCCTGAGCAAACCTGTTAGAGGAACTGCTACCTGCGAAAAGTGAAGGATGAACCGACGGTAATAGTTCACAAAGCCCAAAAAACATTTTTTATTTATTTATTTTATTTATTTTTTAAGCTTTTACCGCGCACAGCTACCCACAGTGGGTTTCCCGGCGCCAGGGACAGACTATAGAAGAAAGGACAATGCAGCACCTGACTTGAGGCCACAACCAACTATTGACTGCGCTAGGTGAACAGAAGAGTCTTCAGAGCCCTACGGAAGCGGAGTAGGTTGGTCTCTGACTTTAGTGCTAGTGGGAGGGAGTTCCAATATTTCGGGCCCAGAATAGAAAAGGAGCGGCCTCCCATTCTTGCCAGCTTACATCTTGGCACTGTGAAATTGCCAGTGTCCGATGACCTTAGTGAGCGCACGGGTGTGTAAGGTGTTACCAACCCTTGGATATAAGTTGGAGCGCGGCCCTGCTTGGCCTTGAACATGTAACAGAGTGCCTTGAATTTAACACGTTCAGGAACGCTCAGCCAATGAAGGTCACGCAACGCGGCAGCAGCTGAAGTGCGTCTAGGGACGTTCTTTAGCAGGCGCGCAGCCGCATTTTGTACAACCTGAAGCACATGTATGGTGGCTTTGTCTGCGCCCAGGTAGAGAATATTGCCATAGTCCAGGCGTGATTTTACAAGTGCCTGGACTACGGTTCTGCGAGAGGAGAGGGGAAGCATCCACAAAATCTTGTGAAGCCACCGCAGCGTTGAGAAGCAAATGGCTGCAACCTTAGTAGCCTGTTGCTTCATAGTTAGCCTGTCGTCAATAATGACGCCCAGGTTACGAACTGCAGTGGATGGCGTAGGCGCATTGCCCAGTTCAATGGGCCAATGATGGGGGCCCCAAAGATGTTTGTTCCGACCCAGAATGACCACCTCGGTCTTCTCCCCATTCAGCTTGAGACAATTTCTCCGCATCCAGTCGGCCACAAGAATGAGGCCAGACTTGAGTGCGGAGGTGTTGTTCTCGTCTCTCCCTGATAGGGAGAAGACAATCTGGGTGTCATCTGCATAGGAGAACAAGGTTAGCCCAGCCTGTTCAACTATGGTCGCCAAGGGTTTAACATAAATATTAACTAATAGAGGGCTAAGGATTGAACCTTGGGGAACGCCACGGGTAGATGGACACATGGTGGAAGCTGCTTTAGGGGAAAACACTTGGAAGGTTCGGTCGCTAAGGAACGACACTACCCAGGCCAGGGCCTGGCCTGCCACACCTAGGGATTTCAGAGAGTCGATAAGGATGGAATGCGACACGGTGTCGAAGGCTGCGCTCAAGTCCAGCAGGATGAGCGCCATGGTGTTACCCTGATCGACACCGTGCCTAAGACTCTCTGTTACCCCCAGGAGGGCTGTCTCAGTTGAGTGTCGTGGCCGAAAGCCCGACTGCGAGGGATGGAGAAAGGCAGTGTTTTCGACTAGTTTGGAAAGCTGGGAATTAATATGTCTCTCCAATATCTTCGAAAAGATAGGCAACAGTGATATAGGGCGGAAATTGGCAGAGTTGGAGGAATCTGCACCCAATTTTTTCAATAAAGGTACGACCATGGCGTGTTTCCAAGGTTGGGGGACATGGGCCTCGCTCAGAGAAGCGTTTAGTAGTTTAATGATGATGGGGTGTGTGAGGGGATCTAATTGTTTTAATATTTTGGCTGGGAGAGCATCCCGTGGGGAGCCCGATTGCACACTATTTAAGCAGGAGACAAAGGAGATGGCATCTAAAGGCTGCCAAGTAGTAATTACTGCATCAATGGCGGTGTTTACCGGTTCCTGGACCATGTCAGGGGCAATAGAGGTATTCTCTGGGAGTGAGGTGAAATGGTCGTAGATAAGATCAACTTTCTTTATAAAGTAATCTGCCAAGGATTGACACTGAGCAGCATCAAGTGCCGGAGAGGGAGGAGTGGAGTTGGCACCGGTCAATTTTTAACGACGGAGAATAGCACCTTAGGGCAATTTCGTGCATCAGCCACAGTTTTTTTAGTATAATCTGCTTTAGCAGTTTTGCAGCTATTGTGGTACTTTTTCAAGGCTTCTTTATAGATGATTTTACGTGAGGGGGAATAACCTTGTCTCCATTTACGCTCCAAGGTCTTACATTGTGAGCGGAGACGTTTAAGTTGTTCAGAGTACCACGGAGCCGGGGGATGATGTAAAGAAGCGAACTTCGATGTCATCGGTAACGCCAAATTGACAGCATTAGTTAGCCAAAGTTCAGTGGCGCAATTGAGTGCAGCAACTGGTAGTTCAGTGCACGGAAGTGTTTTGATCAACAGATTATTGAATTCTGGCATGTTGATCTTACCCCAGTTCCGAGCTGGTCTAGCAGTTCCCACCTCAGGTCTTTTTACTGTTTCAGCCATATTTAAAGAGAAAGGGACGGCTAAATGGTCGGACCAGGCAATTTGTAGGGCTTCTCGAGAACAGTCTAAGGGAAGATTTGACAGAATCGGGTCTAATAGATGGCCGGCGCAATGTGTGGGGCCGGTGTTTTGGAGTTGAAGATTAAAAGCTTTCAAAATGGAGAGAAACTGATTTCTGTAAGGACACTCATGGTCTTCCAGATGTATATTTAGGTCTCCTAAGATCGTAAAATTCGATGCTTTGAGCAGTACTGGAGCTAAAAAATCTGGTAATGATGTTATCCATGAGCTCGCTGTCCCAGGGGGACGATATACCAATAGTCCTGATAACGTCAATTGGGGGGTGATGGTCAGTTTAAATAGGGCCGATTCACAATCTTTTTGAGTGGCATCTACCAGTTTACAAGTGTATACATTCCTGTAGACAATTGCAATTCCGCCACCCCTGCCAGAGACCCTATCCTGACGAAGAATGGCATAATTGAAAGGAATTGCATCTGCAATATCCGGACCTGAGCAATCCCGAAGCCACGTCTCAGTCAGGAATATTGCATCAGGCTGATTTTCAACAAGAAAGTCATGGATGTTATATCTATGTTGTGGCAAGGATCTGCAATTGATGCTCCAGAATCATTGGACTTCTTTTATGCTTTTGGGGGCAGGCCAGGCTTGCACCGCCTGTACCTTCCGCTCTGACATGTGTAACCCTTCGGGACTAAGCATGACTCCCAAGAATTCCACCTCATGCACTCCGAATTCACACTTGCTTGTGTTCCCTCAACTTTTGTAACACCTTAATGACCTGTTCTACATGTACCTCGACTTCCTCTGAATAGATAAGGATGTCGTCAATAAATACTATGACACAAATGTCCACTAATTCCTTCAAAACATCATTCAGAAAAAACTGGAATGCCGCCGGGGCATTACACAACCCAAACGGCATTACAGTGTATTCATAGAGACCGTAATGAGTCTTGAAGGCTGTTTTCCATTCATCCCCTGTGCGGACACGCACCAAATGATACGCCCCCCTCAAGTCCAGCCTGGTGTATATTTTTGCATTCCTCACCTGGTCAAGTAGTACAGAAATAAGGGACAAGGGGCATACTGTATTTTTATTCAGCATGCAGTAGTCCACACAAGCCCTCAAATCGCCATTTGCTTTTGCTATAAAAAAACAATGGAGAGGCCGCTGGGGAATGGGAGGGCCTTATAAACCCTAACTCTAGGTAATGGTCTAGGTATTCCTTCAAATGTAGGAATTACCACTGCGCTCCGCTTCCCGAAATCCCAAATCCAAAATGCTGAGTCTAAACGGTAGCGGGCAGTTAAGCACACTGCTGCGCTCAGTTTCACTAACCTTGCCGCTGCAGCCAAATGATGAATCCCTGCGAGCAGGAAGTAGCCTCCGTCTGCTCGTAACACTCGATCAGGAGAGGCTAGCTCTGCAACCACCGCAAAGCCCAACCAGGAAGCAAACAGGAAACAGAGTCAGAATTACATGCATAGCTCCCAGCGCGACGCTGCCTAAAGTACTTTCCTCCTCATTGCATCATGGAAGTTGAAGTTAACAACATGCACGGTAGGCACGGCTAAGACCGAACCTGACACTCCGAGCAATAAAACGATCGAAAGGTTTACATTTTATTTATTCCGTCTTCTTCTTCTGCAGGCAAAGTTAACAAATGTGTTTCGGCATTGCCACCTTCGTCAGTGTTAACGAGACAGTCTAGATTTCAGTGTTTAAATAAAGTTGTGCCGTACAAAGAATTCATAGATATAGAAAGTGTCTTAGTGATGACAAACAAAACATAAACAAGTTCATTCATGTGGCGGTCATCTTGGAACATTACATTTACGAACAACTTATGTGTTTAAAACTCATATACATGATTGTAATCTGAGTTCTAGCAAAATACATTTTGCAATAATTTTTGATCAAAATTCAGTTTTCCATCCATTACATTTATGCATCTATTGCCGTTCCTTTACTTTCGAACTGGTAAATAGTGAACCACTTCTACTCCGTTTGTTCATGAAGTGTATTTTACACAGGAAAGTTACAGTCACTTTTCCTATATAGATATATATATATATCCAGGCTCCAATCGCTTCGGTAAAGAAAACGTTAACCCACTCCAGGGGTAAGCGGCAAAAATGTATTTCAGCCCACAAACAAGTGTTATACTTGTTTGTGGGCTGAAATACATTTTTGCTGCTTACCCCAGGAGTGCGTTAACGTTTTCTTTACGGAAGCGATTGGAGTCTGGATATTTACCGCGAGTATCGGCACGGGAATCTGCACCCGCTTGTGAGTGCCTCGGGATTACCGATGCGACTTGGGAGCCTTGATATATATATATATATATATATATATATATATATATATATATATATATATATATATATATATATATATATATATATATATATATATATATATATATATATATATATATATGTTTATATGCAACCAATAATAACACACTTGGTAAATATAATGAATACACAAGCAGCAAATAATATGAAATAAGTCTAATAATATGAAATAATATGAAATATGCTGTGACGTCCTGCAAGAGATCAGAAAGATATATATACATCAAATGATTACGTTGGATGTGCACCTCACCTCACTCACACATCACAAGGAAAGCACCTCAAATGATCAGAGCCACTGGCCAAACATCACAATGGCAATAACCAAAACTCAACACTTCAAATTACCACAGTCACTGTAACCATGCATCACAGGGGCAACGGTGCTTCCCATCTTAACTTTATCGGGCTCAACTTTTCTTTGGCACTATTACCAGCTCTGTCTTCTTCTGGGAAGCCCATTGGAAACCGGCGGCAGAGCCTCCCGAGCTTTGTTGTCAGTTAAGTAGGAATCAAAGGTCACCTATCTTCTGGGGGCATATCTCGCCCTGTTGAGCTGATTTTGAGGATCTTAGCCTCTTTTTGCTCCAGGTGGCCAGCCCAAGCCACCAGGGGCTGCCACCTTGCCTCCTAGAGGATGTACTCAGCAGAGAGCAGGTTTCACTGTCTTTCTGTGCCAGCCTCTCACCTGCTTTCCTCTTCTGGGCTTCTCTCCATGCACAGAAACCCAGGATTTCTCCCACAGGTCCTGGATCCCTCAGGCACAGTCCAGGGTCCTGAGGACAGTCAGGGGGGTCCTCCTTCCAACTGGCCATGGCGTCATCCTCCAGTCCCAGTGTTCTGCAGCCAGAGTACATCCCAGAGAGACCTCTTCTTCCTGTGCCAGACCTTTTAAAGAGGGGTGGAGGTTGCTGGCAGGAATGCACCTCAGCCTATCCTGCAGTGTCACATCACCTCTCTGCCCCTGTTCCCACCTACCTGCACCGGCTTCTGGGATACTGCAATATGGCATTGTCCAGGGGTCCCATGCCATGTCGTCTCTGAAAATCCAACTTCTCCCAATCGCTGACATCACGGCCCGGGCAAGGAACAGGCCAGGTGCTTCCTGCATGCAGTTTGATCCTTAAATAGTTCTATTAGCCCAATAGCAGTCAGCTCTGACTCCACATACCTCAGCCATCTAATCTTACTATAGTTTTCTGATTTTAGACATTTTTTTATTATATTTTGCATTAGATTTACCGTATCCCTATGCCAAATGGAAAACCACAGCAAGATCAGGGCTAATCTGATTGTATCTGACCTGTAGGGTAAAACTAATTCTTTGTGTAAAATATAATTAGAATGGGAAGACGGAAGGGGCACTAAGGACTTAAAAAATCTGTCTTCTAGGATTTGAAGCCGGTCTGTGACCACCATATCCGAGACACCTGCCCCATATAGAGCTGCTGAATTTGTTTTAGCCTGGTGGATCTTTTTTATGGGGCTTAGGGGTCTGGCGCCTAACTTTTTGGAGAAGAACATAATAGCTGTCATACTCTTCTCTGTTCCTAGAGCCCGACCCTCCACTAGGTTTGACTATGTTTGATTTTTATTAACCCCTTAAGTGCTGCCTCGGTGCATTGGCCGACGGCAGCACTACCTCCCCAGTGCTGCGCACGACCATTGGACGTCCATTCAGCACTAGTTCCAATGGACAGCGCAGCACTGGGGAGGAATGTTTAATAGCATCTATGAGGTTAAAGAGAACGCCCAAGTAAGGAAAGGTATTTACCACTTCTATTTTCCAAGATTCCATGTGGAACTGCAGGACTGTATCACATTTGCCAGCCCATGCTATAATCACAAAAGATTTCGTTTGTATAACTTTCAAATCCAATGATGCCATGAAAGACACATATGATATTATAAGGCGTTAAAAGCCTAACCCCCTTCTGGTGATCAACACTGCATCATCAGCGTAGGTCAGAATTGTTAGAGAGTGAGTGTAAAACGTGGGGATGTCCAGAGATGCGCTCAAGAGAGCTGCTTCAACAACTTTTGTTTCGATGGAAAAAAGAAACGGGGCTAGGACGCATCCCTGCCTAACTCCCCTGGCCATCTTGAAAGGGCAGGTGCATTCCCCTTTTTTACCATAATGGACGCATGCAGTGGCATTAGAATATAATTGGCTGATAAAGTTTATTATAGATGGCTCAATCCCCATCACCTCTATTATATGCCATAACTTGGAGTGGCTCACACAGCCAAATGCTGCTGACAGGTCCATAAAGACTATATACATTTTGCTACCCTTAGCTCTGGTATATTTACCTATAGTTAGTGATAGGCACTAATCTATTGTACCCATTCCCTGTTCGAAACGTACTACACCAGCATTAGAATATTCTTCTCCTGGGCCCACCCCTCCAATCTAAGTAAGATGAGTCGGCCCATGAGCTTGGCAGTTATGTGCAACATGGAGCCTTTCAAGCATTGCAGGCCGCCAACCATCTTCATAATTCTAAGAGTGTAAAATACAAGTTACCCTGAGGTGTAAGATTTGTGTTAGTGAAAAGTGACACAGGAAAGCTACTTGAAGCAAAGATGTGTTCAAAATGTACCACCCATGCTTCTTCGCCTACATGAGTATCCAATGTAGGATCCTTGGGATTTTTGAAGCAGGGTGCACTGATTTCATTACAAGAATGGAGGCTACATTATGCATTATTCCTTTAATGCAGTCCAAACAGCCACTTACATCACAATATTAAAAGGTTCCAGAATAGGACAATAGCAAGACATGAAAGGCATGAGCCATCAACAATCTGCCTCTTTTAAATGCGGCTCCAAGCAGATAAGTTCATTTTCCTTCATTACCATTATTCATTTTTATCTCTGTTTTGAAGTTGCCTAGTGTGTGGCTTAACCCCACCCCCCCTTCCTACTGCCTCTATACCGATCTCCAATTTACGGAGATCTCTCTAGTCCCATCCTTGCGTGACTGACCAGATTAACCTGCCTTTTCTTTCAGCTTATGTACTATTTCTAATGTTTGAATATATTTAAAGATTTTTAGATGTTTAATCAAACCATAATATTTTGTCTTTTGTGTAAACTATTATTCTTCAATTTCATCCTTGTTCTACTTCCTCATGCCATAATGAGTTTACCTAATGTCTTCGTTTAACTCCTGTTTTTCACCTCTTTCCACCGATGCAGGCTGCGCACTCCAACACAGCTCTGCATCGCTACCTTATATTATTTCGGATTTAATCCGCAAGTTTTTATTGTTTTACAAACTTATTCATAAAAAAAGGGGGTTTTAGCAGGAAATCCTTATTTAAATGGCCTTTTCAACATTCTATAACACAATTAATTATAATAAGAGAGGAATTATTCTCTTGACATTCCTTCATCTATAAACCTTGTCACTATTATTAGGGTAAATGCTTCTGTAGGAAATGGGGTTACCCAAATCTCTAAGGGGGTAGCATGGAACCAAGCGGGCAGGCCAAACTTTGGAGGACATGTGAAGCACTCACGCGGTACCCACAGACGACACACCAGGCACACCACAAAAGAGGCAGGACACCAGTTTGAGTTGGAAAATTAAGAAGTTTAGTATCTCCAACCTGCAAGGCAAAAATGCATCAACAGTGGTATCATAACACGGCGCCAACTGGCACCAGAGCCAAGTGTATCAAGGGGATTATTTATATGGGAAGTAAGGGCTGAGTCTGTAAGTCCATGCTGAAATAAAGAAGAATGTTTACATTGTCATTAAACCTGGGGTCACAATGGCGGGGCCAACTCAGGCTCTCATCCTTAGCGGTTTAACTCCAACCCAACCCCTGTAAAGGAAAACTTTATGGCATCCCATCAAATCCCAACAGACAGGAACACCTGTAATAAATCAGCAATGGGTTGCTCATTAACATGGGAGGTAACCAGGGGCCTGGAACGACACGTCAGGCCAGCATAGGGCAGGACACCTGTAGTCGCAGGGCACAAACCTGTAAGAAAAGGCACACTCGCCTGCACGGTGGGCAGGAGGACATTATCTACAGCATTAACATTGGGCCGGATCGCCTATCATAAAACAGGAAGGCTGGTTCATTAACATGGGGCATACCCCGACCGTTCCTGACGCAGGACTGGATATGGCAGTACAGATCTAGGCAGGAATAACATTACTTTGGCCAAAATAACACCTTTCCGTCAGCAGGGATAAGCAGTGCCTGACATGAGGACATAACCTTCTTTTCACTGTAACACATTTCATTAACTGTAAACACTTTCTCAAATGTAACACCTTTCGGTAGACGCAGCATTAAGTTGGAATTACTCTCCCCTGGGTCAGGAGTAAAACATTTCCATAGAGTAGAGTAAAAGGGAGCAATTCAACAATGCAACACTTCTCAATGGAGTAGTAACCCTTCATTACCTTCTATTAAGTGTTTTAGTGTACAGAAACCAGCGTAGAACATTTCATCATTCACTGGTAGGCGATTAACCAACATTTCCCTATGGGGGAGTAACCATTCCCTTAGGGCAAACCTAAACATCTCATCCAGTAAATCGCACTCCTCTAGAGGAGCAGTGGACCCACAACCGAGGGTCGCTCAGTACTTAGGGCGGGCTCTTGCCCAGTTCTGTGTAACTCCAAGGCAACCGGGCCAGTCCCGGTGTCCAAAAGAAGAGGGGGGGCGAGCACCGACACTGTGCCCTGTTGCCTTTCCCATCACCCCCACACAGTCTGTTTGCGGCCCCACTCACCGTCACCGAGGCAGGGGCTCCTTGGCAGTAGGGGCCAGGCACTGACAATGTGCCTCGAGGCCCCTGCTGCACAGCACTCGAGTCGCGGGGCTCTCCTGTGATCTGCGCCGGTCACTCGGGGCCCGCAAGGCCTCACCTAGGCCTAGGCAGCACAATCGGGGCCCCCTCTTCACCCGGGCCCCGCCTACACTCCTGCAGCCTCTCTCCACGTTGGTAGGGCTCCCTCTCCACACGGAGCCCTGCAGGCGACGCGCCGCCCTCCTCCCGGGGCACTCACCGGCGGGGTGGCCTCCCGCTCCGGCCTTCAGCAACGGCTGGCTTCTTCCGCGGGCTCCTGAGGAGGAGGCGGGGCAGGCACCGATCCTGTGCCTCGCGGCCCCCCTCCTCACTTACGGCGGCCACAGACCGGCGGGGTGGGCTCCCGCTCCGGTCGTTCTCTACGGGGCTCCCTCTTGAACACGGGGGCCCCGCACCGGCGCTTCACCCGGGTCCCCCCCTTCCTCACGGGGACCCAGGGTTTAGGGTCGGCCTCTCCTTCGCTGGCTCCCGGCTGGCTGCTAATCGCTGCGCGGCCTTCAGGGGGCGCGGCCACTGGGCCAATCCGTGTGCGGCGCTGGCGGGGGCGGGCCGATGACGCGGCCGGGCCCCCGTCACGTGATGGGGGACCTGACGGCCTCAGGACCTAGCGCGACCCTCACCTCACATCGGCGGCCCTCTTCTGGCACCGGGGGTCGCCGCGACGATGCCCACAGCAGTGGGGGGGTCCCTCAAGCGCCGGGCCGCGGCGGTGAGATTGGCGACAACCAGGCGCAATCTTCCAGCTGCGCCACAGTCTCCTCGGCGGCAGTAAGGGGTAGGCTCCCTTTTTAATTAATTAATTATATGGCGGACAGCGCGCCAAAACGAGGGTAGGCTCTTCCAGCTCGATTCCCCTCACAGTGCCCTCAGGCCACACAGCGCGATTCTCCTCAGCAGATGGCGCTATTAACAGCGCACTGCTCCTCCCTCTGCCCACAGCTCTCAGCTCCTTCCTCAGGCCACACAGAGGGGGCAGGAATTTAGCACTTCTCCAGCGCTTCAACACACAGCGCTATGCAGGGCACAGTTCGAGTTTCTAGCGCTTCACTATTATAGCGCTTCACCAGCTGTACAGTTCAGATCAGCGCTTAACTTCACACAGCGCTTCTTCCCAATTATAGCGCTTGACAGGCAGGGCCTTACAGCGGCAGAGCTTCCACAGGGGGCCACAGCTTCCTTGGGGGCATCAACCTCCCCAAAACAGCGCTATTGCAGCACAGCACCTGGCAGCACACCTCACAGGGGGGCGAACAGTTCCACAGTCAGCCTCAGGGGCACACTCCTCACTTCCTGGGCGCTTCTTCACGCAGTGCTGGCATGGTACCCGGTCCAAACAGCGTCAGTGACCTGGGTAGGGGCCCTCCCTTGTCAGGGGCCTGTGGGGATAGCAGAGGGGGGGGGCTCTAGGGGTGTAAGGCCCAGCTCACAGGCCCATGTGGCGGTAGCACCTCGCAGCAGGTCCCCTCTCTTTCTTGTCCCAGCTCTGACTGACTCTCTGGTGGCACATCCCCCTTACTTATACCCTCCTCCCAGGCAGTGCAAGAACCTTCTAGAATGTTGGCAAAGCTGGCCTAAACTGGCTCAAGGGGAGGGGGTGAGCACCCTGGGTGCCAGGCTTTCCCTCCAAAAGCTAGGGGTGGCTGGGTAATATTATCTAGACCGCTGACCTATGCCAGTCCGGTGGCAAAACCCATGGCCATGGCATCCATTTTAAACACAGTACATTTTAGTCAGGTGCATTTCTAAAATTGCGAAAAATTTCAGGGGAAAGGCCCAGTCCAACAGCTCCCAAATAATCTTTCATTAAAGGGCTTTACAACTTTTTACAAGTTAACATTTCCTATATATCATGCCTGACTCTGACTCAGTCAAGGCTTCTACCCCTACTCCTAACATAGACAGAGAAGCCCTGCACAAAATCCTTCATAAGGAATTGAGGTCCTGCATGTTTGAGACCTTAAGTCAGATCAGGTCCTCTAAAAGGTCACTCCCTGGTGAGGACAAAATCTCAGAAATTCCAAACCTCTGCTCTGACAAGATCACTGAATTAAGGGGTAAAAGACAACTTAAGAAAAGTAAAAACATTGATAAGAGCAATATAGGAGGTCCAAGCACCTCATCAATTCAGGGAGGTCTTAGCACCTCAACTTCTAATGGAGGTCCTCGCACCTCAAACTCCCAAGGTGTCCCTAGCGGCACAACTTATCTGGGTGTCCTTAGCGGCACAACTTTTCTGGGTGTCCTTAGCGGCACAACTTTTCTGGGTGTCCTTAGCGGCACAACTTTTCTTGGTGTCCTTAGCGGCACAACTTTTCTGGGTGTCCTTAGCGGCACAACTTATCTGGGTGTCCTTAGCGGCACAAACATCTGGGTGTCCCTAGCGGTACAAAATATCATAATGCTCTTTACATTATTGGAGATAACGAATCTAATGATATAGAATCCTCAGACACACCTGATAAGTATGTCCTTGATTTGATGAAGATGATCAAGAATTTTACAATCCACAAGAGGAACTCCCATCATCCTCTAAGGACATTAACCTTGATCCCTTAGGGGAAGAAATGTTTTCCCCATTAAATCTGAAACACCCAAGAAGTTCTGAGTGGTTCCCTCAGGACCACGTCGCAAAATGCAAAGGAAATGAGATCTTGTATTTTAGATACATTTAAGGAGGGTATGTCCTCTGAAAGACCCCTCCCCTTTCAAGACGAGCTCCCCGAAGGGCCAACTTGTCTCAACCCCCAGTTATTAACCAGGAAAAAAAAAGCAAACAAAATGTTATTATTCCGAGCCTTATACTAAGCACACTATGGGAGGTCCTAGCACCTCAAATGAGTTGGGAGGTCGTAGCACCTCATTCATGAAGGGAGCTCGCTGCTCCTCAAATTTGAAAGGGGTCCCTAGCGGCACAATTTACTCCGGTGTCCTAAGCGGCACAAATTACGATGGTGTCCCCCCACGGCACGTCTTACATGGGTGTTCCTAGAGGCACAAAAGACCGGTGTGCTCATTATATTACAGACTCTGATTCAGAAAATGAGGATGTCTTACCTGACCCTTCGGATGAATTTGTCCTTGATTTGGACCAGTGATGAGGAACTCGATTTTAACAAAGAGCTTAATGATGACTCGCCATCCTCATCTAAAGATGTCTTCTCAACATAGTGGGACCATTAGCCAGAATCCTAGATTCTGCAGAAGATAGCCACAATAATGGCACCCCTCTCGACACCAATCTCATCAGGGGATGGAGCCAGAGAACATTAATTCTACTGGGTAATGCCAACGCTAGCATTAATTCAGAAAGATAAAGAGTTGTTTTGACTAAAATAAATCCAAAACTAACCGACATAGCGGATAAAGAACCCTCGCAAAACCCAAAAGGTTTACTCTTTAAATCATTTATGATAGATTGGACTCACATACCTTTACAAACTTCTTTCTCAAGAGACATGCCTCTCTCTCCAGAGCAACAAAAAAAATAGAGAAGGGGATCTCTTCTAATCTTCAGAAAGGAGACATAATAGAGGTCCCATTAGAAACTTTAAGATTTAGACATAATAGAGGTCCCATTAGAAACTTTAAGATTTATAAGCACACACTTTCTTGTAAAAAAGAAAGAAAAAGTTTGGAGACCTGTCATAAACTTAAGAGAACTAAACAAATATTTGGTTTACAGACACTTCAAGATGGAGGGCATCCATCTCTTGAGGGATGTTCCTCTAGAGGGAGACTGGCTAGTCAAACTAGACCTACATGATGTTTACTTCACCATTCCTATGGCCGAATCCCACCAACCCTTTATTCAATTTGTCTAGGTAAAATCAGCTTTACCTATTTCAGGCTCTCCCCTTTGGACTCTCCTCTGCCCCTTGGTGCTTCACCAAGGTCATGAGACCTGTTGCCTCATCTCTAAGAATGAGGGGCATTCGTTTAATCATTCACTTAGACGACATTCTTATAATGTCTCAAGAGCCTTCACAACTTGCCAAAGTCCTGAAGACTGTGATGGCTCCTAGAAAGTTTAGGTTTCATCATAAAGAAAGATACATCAATTCTGTCGACTTCCAGATCTCTGGAGTTCCTAGGTTTCACAGTAGACACATTGAAATGTCTCCTTTTTCTCCTTTCAAAAAAGATTACCAAAATCAGGAAGGAAATAAGACACGTCGTGAAACAGCAAGACTTATCTCTGAGAGAGTTAGCCAAGATTCTGTGTCTCCCCTCCTCCTCCATCCAAGCCTTCTTTCCCGGTCCCCTCAACTATCGGGCCCTCCAAAGGGTAAAGGCGAGAGCCCTAAGAACTGACCTCTGGTATGGAGATCGGATCTGTCTGGATCAAGAAGCCAAATCGGAACTAGCCTGGTGGCTCGAGAACCTAGACGCTTGGAACGGAAAAGCAATCTTTGGTTCAAAACCAGTTTGTTTTACAATCAGATGCAAGCCTTCATGGCTGGGGAGCTTGCCCTCTAAATCAGAACACTGGTGGTATCTGGTCACAAGAGGAATCATCTCACCACATAAATTATTTAGATCTAACAACTGGGCTTCACGCCCTCATGAACACACCTAATCTGTGGGCCTCTCGAATCTAGCAAAGAAACTTTGGATGTTCTGTCTGGAACATAAGATCGCTCTTCTGTCTGGAACATAAGATCGCTCTCAAAGCGGAATACTCTGCAGACTGGAACTCAAGATTCCTGTTAGATCACAGCAATTGGAAACTGAATGTTTCCGTGTTCAGTACCCTAAACAAGATCTGGGGCTCTCTAGAGATAGACTCATTTGCGAGCAGACTAACCTTTCAACTGGACAACAACTGCAGCTGGATGCCCGACCCGGGTGCTCTAGCAGTCAACGCCTTACTACAATCTTGGAAAGGAGCCAAGCTGTACGCATTCCCTCCCTTTGCCATGATTCAGAGAGTTCTTCAGATAGTGAGACTGGATCAGTGCTTCCTTATCCTAATAACTCCCTTTTGGCCATCCCAAGCAAGGTATCCCACCACTATAGAACTAGCTTGCAACCCCCTTCTTAATTCCTACCTGTAATGTTCTGTTCTCTTCTTCTGTTTCTCCTCTTTTGTATTTCTTCTGTTTCTATCCCTGTTCTATCTGTCTCTTCCATTCCTTCGTTGGTACACTACCCTAGAGAATCTTCTTGCAGACGTAGGCAGAGGAGTTCACCCCCTAATTCAGAACAGGAGTGTAACCCTTCTTGCCTGGAGAGTGTAAGGAGATCCAATGAAATCTCAGGACTTTCGGCGATGGCTGCAACTCTCCTCAGAGAGTCTTGGGCCCCAGGCACTCACTACAGCTATAACAACATATGGAGAATTTGAGGACGTTGGTGCCTGGAAAGGAACCTGGATTCCTTGGAAGCACCTATTGTTGACATAGTTAACTTCCTTGTTAAACAAATTGATAAAGGCCTCCACTATAGCACTATCAATTGCTATAGATAGGCTATTTCTGCTGGTCATGTCCTTGTCAATGGTAAAATAGTAGGTAAAAGTGTCATTGTTTGTAGAGTGATGAAAAGCATTCGTTTAAGAAGACCTCCTAAACCCAAATATGAAAGTTTTTGGGATGTCAAACTAATCCTTGATCTTTTCAATAACTGGCCTGTTAATACTCTCCTTAATAAAAAAAAAATGTTTCCATTAAGTTGGCTACTTTACTATGCCTAATCTCATGCAGAAGAGTCCCTGATGTCAAGGAATTGGAGATTACGAATAGATCTTTTAACATGTTCGGAGTCAAATTTTAGATTTATAGAAGGGCAATTGTTATGTTGTATGTTCCTTTAAATATCTCGAGGTTAGAATATAGAGTGTAATGTGTTTGGGATTCCATGTGGAACCTGTGTGTTGTATGCTGAGCTGTTGAGGAGAAGACATCGCTTCCCTGGCTCTCACCTGTTTGTCATTGTATCTTCATGGAATAAATATTTACTCTATAACTTCATCTTGTCTGAGTACTTCACTACAGATTGGCGACGAGGGAAACTGGAGTTATACATGAACATCTCTACATAGAAATAATTATACATGAAGGAAGTCGGAAAAAAAAAATCTCTTCTTGAAAGAAAAAGTGGACCGGAGTGAAAGAATTCTGTGAGTTACATGTTTACATTTTTTCGACATTGCCACCGCTTTTGCCGACTGCGCTTCGCTTAAATTACAAACTGTGGTTATATCTAACCCAGGGCCACTAACGGAGCAACCGTTAAAAGTCAGCGTGTACCTGCATCATTTGACTGTGTTCGCCATTCCAATGCATGCGCCGACTGCGAGAGGGGCTGCGCGCGTCACTCGATAACGTGACTGCAAACAATAACACCCTCAGGAACTGACGTCGGACGCAGGTCACGCAGAGACCCCAATGTGGCGGCCATTTTGCAAACCAATGTTTGCATATCAAGCACTCCTTGCGAACAAGATCGACTCTTTTAACCCCTTCCAAGCTGATGACGAGCTGGGCTCGTCATGGTGTAGCCTCCTCGTACACTGATGACGAGCCCAGCTTGTCATAAAATAATGTCAAATAGCAATTCCCAGCACAGGAGGGGAATTGCCTTAGCAGCCATGGAGTTAATAAAAGCTCCAACAACCTGTGAAGTTCACAGCGCGTAGTAGGCAGCGCATAGAAGGCATCAGAAAATATACATTCCGGTCAAAACAGTAAGGTGAAGCCGATAAAAAAAAAAAAGATAAAGTTATTGTATTGTGACATTATAACAGGTGAGGAAGTCGGGAGAAAGTTGTCTTGTTTAATTAAATTGTATATTCACATTGTACTTCACAGTGCATGGAAGAAGGTGACTGCAGTGTGAGTATTGTTAAGGACAGACACATGGCACAACAAAACTTTTCAATTAGTCCTCCTGAACCATTTTGGGTTAAAGGTGCCCAACCCAGTATAAAATGGGTAGAATGGAAAGAGTATTTTGTTAATTATTTGGAAGCAGTTGATGAAACCAAGAAAATGAAACCTGAACAGAAAAAGAGACTTTTATTACATTCTTTAGGACCCATAGGATTAAAAACATTTTCCAGGATGAGTAAGTCTGATTATTCCAGCCTTGATGAATTTGAGAATGCGATCAAAAATATGGATAAGTACTTTGCACCCAAAGTATGTTTTGGGGTCATAAGGCACAAATTCTTTCAAAGGAAGCAAACTAAAGAGGAAACTGTAGATGAGTGGATGGATGACCTTAAAAAACTTGCCATTGACTGTAAATTTGATAATTTACATGATGACCTAATACATGATCAACTAGTGATGCACAACAACAACTCTGCCCTACAAGATCGTCTTTGGGTTAATGGAGATGCACCTCTTGATGATGTGGTAGCCATCATGAGGAAATCTGAAATGTCTGGGAGGTGCGCTACGGTCGTGAAGGAAACTGAGAAAGATTTGTCCAAGACTTCTGGAACTGTTTGTAAGATTCAGGCTCCTAATAGAAACTTTCGTCAACAGCAACAACAACGAAAGTGGACTAGCCAAACTACAAGGGTTCAGAATAGGAACATTGAAGATAGGAGATGCTATAGATGTGATAGCAAAGAACATCTAGCATTTAGTAGACTCTGTCCAGCGTTAAAGAAAAAATGTGGTATATGTGGACTTTTAGGTCACTTTAGTAAAATGTGTAGCAGACGCAGTAATGTGAAGTTCGTGTATGAAGAAGATGTTGAGAGTATGGATGAGGTAGAAACTGAGGACGAATGTTGTGTGAAGAGTGTTCGTGGTAACTATGTAATTAGCATTACTGAGGATTCTTTAAAAGGTAAACCGATTTGCGAAATATCTCTTGGTGGGGTAGTTGTGAGTGTGTATGCGGACTCTGGTTCCCCATACACAATTGTAAATGAGGAAGTTTGGAGAAAGAAATTTGTGAATAAGATAGGTGAGCAATTGAATCCACCTGATTTGTGTCCAATCAGCTATACGGGTAATAGAATTGGAATGATTGGTTTTAGGTGGCTTACCTTTTTGTTTAAAGGAAGGTCCACGAGAGCGAAGTTGTATGTGGCAAAGGTAGGACCATCAGTGTTAGGGTGGTTCGACCAGAAAAAATTGCACATCATTTTAGATCCTAATTCCAAGGATAAAGTACTGATTTTAGATGACTGCAGTAGAATGGAGGAAGCACTGTCTGAGAATTTTCCTAAAGTGTTTAGCAAAGAGTTAGGCGTTCTAAAGGGGTTTGAACATAGGATTATTTTAAAAGCTGATGCGCAACCTAAGGTTCACAAAGTGAGACCCATACCTATACTGATAAGGGAGGAAGTTAAGAAGGAGATTCAAGGACTACTTGCCAAAGGCATTATAGAGGAAATTGAGACATCTGAATGGATTTCTCCGATTGTGGTTGCCCGGAAACCCAACGGAAAAATCCGTTTATGCATCGATTTGCGCCACTTGAACAATAATATTGTGGTTGAAAAATTTCCCCTTCCCAGAATCAATGAAATGGTATCTTCCCTTAAGGGTGCTACATGGTTCTCCACGGTTGATCTCTCTGCCGCCTACCACCAGGTTATGTTAGATCCCAACTCAAAGAACCTTACGGCGTTTATAACGCCATTTGGTTGTTACCAGTTCAGGCGTATGCCTTTTGGGTTGGCCTCAGCCGCTGCTGTTTTTCAGCGGCTGATGCATAAACTTTTTGGAGACATGGAAAATATCTCATTTTTCCAAGATGATATTCTTGTTGCGGCGAAAGACAAAGAGAGCCATGACTCTAAATTAAAACAAGTTCTGGAAACCCTACAGTCAGCAGGCTTGACTGTAGAATTATCCAAGTGCAAATTCAGCCAAAGAAGTGTTTCATATTTGGGACACGTTATAAGTGAAGAAGGTGTTGAACCCAAACCCACATTAGTAGAGAATATAGTAAAATTCCCTGCACCTGTTTCAAAAGATGAGGTGAGAGCGTTTCTTGGCATGGCCGAGTATTGTGCCAAATTTATAAAAAAATTTGCTGCAAAAGTTTACAATATGCGTGCACTTTTAAAGAAAAACACTAAGTTCATATGGAGTGAGTTGTGTGAAGAAGAGTTTAAATTAATCAAGAGTGAATTGCAAAATGTGAATGCACTTGCCAGTTTTGACCCTAATATTGACTGCTTGCTAACAACTGACGCAAGTGACAAGGGCCTGGGTGCCGTGTTGTCACAACATGATGAGGAAGGTAAAGAAAAGATAATTTTGTTCGCATCTAGGGCCCTTTCCCCTGCTGAGAGTAGGTACCCTATCATCGAGAGAGAAGCCCTTGCGTGTGCGTGGGCATTAGAACATTTTCGAGCTTTTGTTTGGGGTAAGCCTGTGACCATTAGTACAGATCATAAACCATTGATCCGTATATTGTCATGTGATGGTATTTCTGGTGCGTCTGCAAGATTAGCTAGACTATCTATGCGGATGAAGGAGTACGTTTATAAGATGGTTTACCTACCTGGGAGGGATAACCGTATTGCTGATTGCTTATCAAGACTCCCACCTCCTCTTGAAGAATGTGAGGACGATCCCTGGAGTGAATACTGTGTGGCTTTAGTACATGATTGTGGTGAGCCTGCCATAAATAAGACTGAATGGTTGGCCGAACAGGAAAAAGATATTGTTTTGAAGAGTGTATTAGAATACATTTGCAAGGGTTGGCCCAAGAAGAAAGGTATTCCTGGATTGGATGCCTTTTGGCAAATCCGCATGGAGTTGTCCTCTGAAAATGATATACTCTTTAGGGGTGATAGAATCGTTCCACCTGTGTCATTGAGAAGGAAAATTGTACAACTTTGTCATGAGGGGCATTTTGGAATTATGAGAACCAAATCGATTGTTAAAGGGATGTTTTGGTGGCCAGGTGTTGACAGCGAAATAGAGGAGTTTGTTAGGAAATGTGTGGTTTGCATGTCCGCAGACAAGACCCTTAGGACATTTAAGCCTAAGATGAGTGATGGTTTAATTCCTGATTTTCCTTGGGACACTATTGCTATTGATATTATTGGACCCATTGGGGACTCTAAAGAATATGGGTTAGTTGCCATTGACCTTTTCTCCAAGTGGCCGATTGTCAAATTTGTAGAGAAAATTGACACTCAGACGGTACTTAAATTTGTAGATAAAATGTTCATTGTGGAGGGTTTGCCTGTTTGTGTGCTATCTGACAATGGTGTCCAATTTACGTCCAAGCAGGCTAAGGAGTATTTTGACAGGTGTGGTATCAAACATAAGACGACTGCACTGTACAACCCTAGTGGGAACGGCACTGTTGAAAGGTTCAACAGAGTGATCAAAGGCGTCATTCAGGCCTCTGTACATAGTAAACTTGATTGGAAAGTGCAAGTACAGAAGGCAGTTTGGTCATATAGGGTTACTGTACAAAACAGCACTGGCATGTCCCCGTTCACCATGATGAGAGGCAGAACAGCGAGGTGTAAATTTAACCCTGGATGGCTTTTCGATGGAAAAATAGCATGTTGGTCTCCAGTAGATGTCAAAGATAAATTACTGTCCAGCCATGACAAGAGCAAGGAGTTTTATGACTCTCATCACAACACTAAAGAGGTTTCCCTCAAGGTTGGAGATTGGGTGGGAGTTAAGAAACCCTTTAAGGTGCCTAAGGGCGTGAGTCGCTTTGAACCACCATGTAAAGTTGCTGAAATTTTAAGGAATTCTGTAAGATTAGATGATGGAAGGGTGTGGAATCTTAAAAACATTGCAATGAACCCTGATCAGAATTGTGTAGAGGTGTTTTCCAATTCTAATGTCAATAGTTTTGATTGGTTAGAAGATCATTTTGAGAATAGTCATGTTCAGTCTCAACTTGGTAATGATTCTGCTTCTGTTTCTCCTCAGCTCAAGCAATTCAACCCACTTTTGTGTAATGAGGGGGGAGTGGGCGAGTGTTGCAGTTCTAATGTCCAGACAAATACCAGTGCCTCTACTTGTGCCTCTACTTCTAATGTTCAGACAAATACTAGTACCACTACACGTTTGGACACACGTGGTACTCAGGGTAAGGTTGATGTTTTGCCAGATAAAAGAACAAGAGTTTTGCCCGGTTGGCTAAAAGACTTTACTGTGTAATATTTTGATTTCTTTCTATCGCCTTATTCTATTTCCTTTTGCCATTCCTCATTCTTTATGTTTTATTTCTTTTCGTTGTATAGGGGGGGGATGTGTTATGTTGTATGTTCCTTTAAATATCTCGAGGTTAGAATATAGAGTGTAATGTGTTTGGGATTCCATGTGGAACCTGTGTGTTGTATGCTGAGCTGTTGAGGAGAAGACATCGCTTCCCTGGCTCTCACCTGTTTGTCATTGTATCTTCATGGAATAAATATTTACTCTATAACTTCATCTTGTCTGAGTACTTCACTACAACAATGCTATGTCTGATTCAATCTTTTACCCACGTTTTGATTTGTGTCCAAAACTTTGCGTTGTGGACTGCATGAGAGAGTATGATCACAGAATGTTTGCTCTTCACCCTCAGGATCTTTACCAATTACTTATATCCTTTGTTAAACCCCACAAAGGCATAACCTCGACCTCTATTGCTAGATGGGTTAAGACGGTTATGAGTTTAGCAGGTATTCACTTAAGGACATTTCAAGCTCACTCCCTTAGAGGGGTGCTATGGCCAGTAAATCTCTCTGGTCTAGAGGTAAGTTGAACGACATTCTCAAAGCTGCTGACTGGTCAAATGCTAACACCTTTGCACTTCATTATTGCAAGCCTAGTGAACATATGTTCTCTCATCCAGAAGCCAAAGAGTACTGCTACGCCCCTTCAAGTCAGAGGAAAAACCTCTGTCATGTGGGGTGCCACAGGGCTCCGCCCTTAGCCCCCTATTCTTCAACGTCTATCTGGCCCCCCTGGCTGACGTCGTTGAGTCCTGCGGAGTCAGGGTGGTATCCTACGCCGACGACACACAGTTGGTGTTTTCCTTCCGGGACCACTCGGACTCCGCATTTCTCAACTTTCGCCAATGCCTGAATAACATCAGCGGCTGGATGACTACGAACCACTTGAGATTGAATGCAGATAAAACGGAGGTCCTGTTTTTCAATCAGAAAACCTCTATTCCCTCTTCTTGGTGGTGGCCGACAGCTCTCGATCCTGCCCCAACCCCGGTTCGCTCGGCGCGGAATCTGGGCTTCCAATTTGATGACTCCTTGTCATGTAAAACCCAGATCAATAGGGTTACCTCCGCCTGCTTCATGAAACTACGGATGATAAAAAAGATCCTCCCGTACCTTCCCACGGATTCCCGCCGCACAGTCACCCAGGCCCTCATTACGTCCCACCTGGACTATGCTAATAGCCTCTATGCAGGGGCTCCGCAGTACCTGATTGGTCGACTGCAGATTGTCCAGAATGCTGCAGCCAGACTGATCGGTAACATCCCTTACCGTCAATCTGTCTCTGCATATCGAAGGCAACTCCACTGGCTCCCTGTGGCTAGCCGCATCCAGTTTAAGGTCCTCACCCTTACCTATCGAGCCGTCAACAACTTCGGCCCTACTTACCTGAAAAATCGGGTCTCGATATCCTGCTCCACCAGATCCTTAAGGTCCAATGACCTCCGCCTCCTGATCTCGCCCCGTTTCAGACTTTCCAGAACCGGAGGCAGAGGTTTCGGTGTCATTGCTGCCAGACTTTGGAACTCCCTTCCACTTGAGCTGAGGTTCTGCCCCTCTGAAACCATCTTCCGAGCCAAACTCAAAACCTGGCTCTTCTCCGGACTTTAGATTCCCTTGCATCACTTTTTTCCTCTTCCCTTTTCCACTCAGTAACCCCTGGATTTTAGCGCCGGGACACCCCTTCGGGGGTAGCTGCGCGCTTTACAAACTCCATAAAATAAATAAAAATAAATATGTCTGATGTTGTTTTACAAAGATACCAACATGCATAATGTAGCCTCCATTCTTGTAATGAAATTGCGATTCTCATATTAACATGACTAGAGAATCTGGATTTCATTAAAGACATGGAGGCTGACATTATCCATCCCATCGCACCCCTTGGTGGTCTTACAAGGATGTATGACGTTATAACGCATACCATTACAACTACCTACTATTACAACGTGACCATTACAACGCATACCATTACAACGCATAGCGCTTAGAGGTGCTGGATAGTGGTAAGTATAATTTACTATTCCAACTCCAGTCCCCGTGGACACTAGGGAAGGTGTTGGATAGTAAATTATACTTATTCCCTATCCTAGAGCGCCCCCCAGCGCAATGCGTTGTAATGGTATGCGTTGTAAAAGTTGCGTTGTAATGGTAGGTAGTTGTAAAAGTTGCGCTGTAACAGGTGTATACCTCTTACAATGATTTAATGCTGTTTTGTTACAGTTTATTACTGTACTTTTTATTAAAAGTACTTGTTTCATCTCTTGTTCCTTTTAACTTGATAAGCTTGACACTATTTTTTACATTCAAGAGATATTTACTTCTTTCTCTTTTCAGGTAACACTCCTTAACTGTGTGTCACCTGGCCGTTGGTTTTACCTTTGTTCTTTCTTCTCTTTCAACCTGCTCTTCTTCCTTCTCTTTCAACCTGCTCATCAGAAGATCGTCTTGATGTTTCAAGTTTCAAGAAATTATTTTCCTCCACATTTAAAAGAGGCAGATTGTTGATGGCTCATGCCTTTCATGTCTTGCTATTGTCCTATTCTGGAACCTTTTAATATTGTGATGTAAGCGGCTGCTTGGACTGCATTAAAGGAATAATGCATAATGTCAGCCTCCATAGCTTTAATGAAATCCAGATTCTCTAGTCATGTTAATATGAGATTCGCAATTACCTTCCAAAAGTCACTACAATTGCCCATCCTGGCTGCATGATCAAGTTCAACCCAGGCCTCCTCTCTCATTTCCCGTTCTCATTTCCTTCTTGCTACCTTATAGTGTCTTCATAATGATCATATTTGCTCCACGTTTCTAGGTTGGAGTTGCAAGGCTTTATTGAGAGCTTTTCTGGATTTTGTAAAGGGGGAATCGAACCAGCACTTCGATGTTAAGCTGGTCTCAGACTTATAGCGAGTGCGGTCTATTTTTACTTTCCCTAAGAGATCTATTAAATGTGGCACCATTAGGGCTGGAGTCAAATTCTAGGCATTTAAGAATGTTATCAAAGTATTCTGTATAATTGCGGGGACTTATTTAAGCTTGTCAATTTGAGCCCACTTTAATTGGAAGCCATTCCTTTTTGAAAGAATTGAGATTTCTATTTCCTGATACTTTGTCACTCCCCTAATGACCAAAGTAATCTGCATAGTTAAAATGCCATGGTTGATAACCTTGTGAATAAATTATCTACGAGGGTAATCTTATTAATAAAATGAATAGTAGCTCAAATAAAATCAATAGTAGATTTGTATCTATTTCGCCGGAACTCACTAATTTTTAACTTACATGCGCAGCAGGGTGAAGATTTCATTCCAGATGCTCCATTTTTATTACTCTAAGAAGGAATTATAAACTATTATTGACTATTAGTTTATGTAATCAACAGGCACAGGAGCGAGCAGCATTGATTTCTTCACATCTGAGGGCAGAGGACACAATGTCAGTGCCAGCGGTCTCAAAAGTTAAGCGACCCTCCCACCCCTTATGACACTTACTTTATTGATTTTTTTATTTGCAAAGTTTTATATAGCACTAACTAGACCCAGAGGTATCAGAGCGCTTTACATGAGGATCAGTGAGTTACAAGTTACATAAGGCAAGTATAGACATAGGAGAAAAAAAACATGAGATTACACAATAATGTGAGTTATTCCAGAATACACAAGTCTTATGGGAGTGAAAAGGTAGAGGGGTAATGGTAAACATGGGTAGGGAAAGCAGGTAGGAAAACACAATGGGGAGGGGAGGAAAACAATGTCCGATGTCCGGCTGGGTAGGTGCCAGCCGAGGGTGAACCAGAGCCGAACTCCTCTATAGCTGCATAGGACAGCTCCACCCGGCATCAGTCAAGGTTGGTTGGGCACCACAGTAAGTATAAACAGTTAGGGTTTCCGCCCATATCTGAGGCAACCTTTATGACACATTTCACATCTAAGTTTATCATCATTTTATAACCAGTGCCTGTATCTTCTATTGGCACACAGCCAGACTCTTTCTACCCTGGAAAGGGTCTAAGTGTGTTTAATATAAAGCTGCTAAGTGCCCTTGTAGCCCTGTTAAAGAATTAATCCAAATCCCCTGTAGACCTGTTCCAGCTAGTGAGTCATGACTAAGTCGCTATTCCTCTTCTAGTTCCTATTACTAGCCAAAAAATAGCCTGGACATTGCCTTCCACTCTGCTTGGTGTAGGACGTGTTACTTACTAGTAATCCCAGTTCAGATGCACCAGAGGCCATTATTATACATAGTACCCTGGTGGTGAAAGCGGGCATTTTTGCATGCTTCTTCCATTTCTGGGGTACTATCATAATGTAGAGGCTGCAGGCATTTGAACAGCCCCTTCTGTAACAGGGATCATGCTGGCGTTCTACCGTAAGGCACAGCCCTTATATGCTTGAGGTGCAGCACCATGCAAATATGAGAATCCTAAGCCTTTGCATCTGCACATTAACAGAGACGTGGACGCTGATGTAAAGAGGCCATCAGGAGGTGCACTTATTGTACACTACGAAGAGGTGTACAGCCTCTGTGTACCTCTTGCAACTGAACATATGGGTCCCAGGGACTACTAGGCATACCCCTTAGGTACGTGCACCCACCTGCAGAAGGATCTCTGTTCCGCTTTAAAATAAAAGATGGATTGCTGCCTCCAATGAAATGCATACCGGCGTCTTCAAACAGCCAGCCCGCTGTTCATTAATGCACTGTACCCAGGCACACAATGCCCATTGGGCTCAAAGGGATTCAGCCCCCCCGCGTCGTGTGCGTCAGCCCGGCTGAGACAGCTTCCCGGGCACAGCAGAGGAATTACCATCAGGGTCAGGGTCAGCCCCAGATGTACATTCAAACGAGACATAAACAATATTGGAGAACATAAAGACCATACCGATATTCAATTTATCGAACAAAGAGATTGACCCGGGATCGGTTGATCTGCTTGTGAGAGGTTTATCATTTGTCCCATCTGCCAACTTTAACAAATTTGAATTTATTAAAGATTTACATCTTTTCTTCAGAAAAATAAGACAGTTTTTTTTCAGATAGATCCATTATTGACACTGCGGAGAATCGATCAGGCCTGAAACCGCCATCAATTTCTACACCTACACTTAATGTTTTGGGCCCTGAGGTAGGCATTTTCGAAAAAGTGGTCGACCAGAAGATAGATAAGCTAATTAAATATGTGCCCATGCCGCTCCCCAACCTCCCTAGGCATGAAGTAAACATGCTGAATAGTCTTATGGAGGACAGGGACCTTACGATCAAACCCTGCGATAAGGGCGGGGGAATTGTTATTTTTGACACTCAAACACATGTGGAAAAAATGAATATGCTCTTATCCTTCACTGATTACTATCAGAAGGTTGGTAGAAACCCAGAAAACATCTTGAAGCGACACATTTTATCCCTCGTTGAACAGGCAGTACAGATGGGCTATATTTGTGAAAAGGAGGCTGAATTCTTAATCCCCTGTTTCACAAGGATGCCTATCATATATGGAGTCCCGAAAACACATAAAAACAGCGTTGATCCGCCCTTGAGGCCCATCGTGTCGACCATCGGTTCGGCCACAGAACCTTTATCTCAGTATGTGGACCAATTTCTAAAACCGTTGGTCAGCGAATTGGAGTCCTATGTCAGGGATATTGGTCACCTTATCGGGAAATTTGAAGGAACCCCGTTCCTAGAAGACAGGGAATATTGAATACACTAGATCTGGAATCATTATATTCTAACATTACACAAGAGGGAGCTCTGAAGGTTATAGAAGAAATTCTAATGTCCAAATCAGATATTAGCAATGCCCCTTTCATTCTACAATGTCTTGAGGTGGTGCTATATGAGAACTACTTCGAGTTTGATAGTGTAATCTTTAAACAAATTTGCGGAGTGAGTATGGGAGCCAGCTACACCCCAAGTATAGCATGCCTGTACATGGGGCACTTTGAAAACACCCATATCTACAATGAGATGGCCCCCTTTTATGAGAACGTTAGATCATGGTCACGTTTTATCGATGACATTTTCTTTATATGGAGGGGGGACCATAACTCACTCAATTAATTCATTTTGTGGCTTAACTCGGCAGACATCAATCTAAAGTTCACTAAGCATGCCAGTAATGTCAGGATTGAGTTCCTTGACATCTGGATTGGGCACGTGGATGGTGAACCATCAGTGTCCCTTTACAACAAGCCTACTGCAAGAGACACTCTATTACAGTATGGCAGTTTTCATCCGCGCAGGTAAGGGATAGCATACCCTTTAGCCAATTCCTCCGAATTGGGAGGAATTGTTCGGAAATCAAAGACTTCCTGACCCAAGCCGACATCTTGAAAAATAAACTGGCCTATCGGGGTTATCCCCCGAAATTGATTATCGCAGTCACCGATGACATCTGAGCGCTGCTCGACAACGGAGAAACAGCGGCCCTCATCCTCCTCGACCTCTCCGCGGCCTTCGACACTGTCTGCCATCGTACCCTAGTACAACGCCTCAGCAACGTCGGAGTCCAGGAGAAGGCACTGGAGTGCATCATCTCCTTCCTCGCCGGAAGGACACAGAGAGTCCGCCTCCCTCCGTTCAGATCAGAAGCCACCGAAGTCATCTGCGGCGTCCCTCAAGGCTCCTCACTCAGTCCAACCCTCTTCAACATCTACATGAGCCCCCTCGCAGACATCGCACGCCAGCACCACCTCAACATCATCTCCTACGCCGACGACACCCAGCTGATTCTCTCCCTTACCAACGACCCCGCCACCGCCAGAGCCAACCTTCACGAAGGGATGAAAGAGGTAGCCGAATGGATGAAGAACAGCCGCCTGAAACTGAACTCAGATAAGACGGAAGTCCTCATCCTGGGATCCTCACCCGCCGCTTGGGACGACTCCTGGTGGCCCCCCGCCCTAGGCAACGCACCCAAACCAACAGACCACGCCGCAACCTGGGCTTCATCCTGGACTCCTCCCTCTCCATGACCAGACAAGTCAACGCCGTCTCCTCGTCGTGCTTCAACATCCTGCGCATGCTTTGTAAGATCTTCCGGTGGATCCCCACTGAGACCAGGAAGACGGTCACCCAGGCCCTCGTCACCAGCCGTCTGGACTACGGCAACACCCTCTACGCCGGAACCACCGCCAAACTCCAGAAGAGACTCCAGCGGATCCAGAACGCCTCAGCACGACTCATCCTGGACATCCCCCGTCGCAGCCACATCTCCGGACACCTGAGAGATCTGCACAGGCTCCCGGTCAACAAGAGAATTACCTTCCGTCTCCTCACCCACGCACACAAAGCCCTACACAGCCAAGGCCCAGGATACCTCAACAACCGCCTCAACTTCTACGCTCCCAAACGCCAGCTTCGATCGACCAGCTTCGCCCTCGCCGCCGTCCCCCGCATCCGTAGATCCACCACAGGGGGACGGTCCTTCTCCTACCTCGCCGCCAAGACGGTGAACTCCCTTCCCACCCACCTCCGCCTGACCCAGGACCACCTCGCCTTCAGGAAGCAACTCAAGACCTGGTTGTTCGAGCAGTAGCAGATCCCCCCCCCCCCCCCCCCCCCCCCCCCAGCGCCTTGAGACCCTCTGGGTAAGTAGTGCGCTATATAAATACGATGATTGATTGATTGATTGATTGATTGATTGATTAAAGATTCCTTTAAACGGGCCAGATATTTTAACAGTGAATCTATGTTTCAATCTGAGGAAAGGAAGGCGCAGGACAAACTGGTATGCATCACGCGGCACTCCAACATGGACCACAAGTTGAGGCAGACCATTAATTCATGCTGGCACCTTTTAAATCTGGGTGAGAGCAAAGAAATTGTCCCTAAACCTATTTTTGCCTTCAGACGGAACAAGAACCTGAAGAACTTTCTTGTTAAAGGCAAATTGATGGAAGCCCCGACCCTCCAACAAACTGCGGTCAACAATTTGAATCCGATCTATGGCAACCATTGATGTGGCAACTGCCAGGCTTGTCCGAACGCCCTGACTGGAGACACCATCAATACCAGCGAGAGCATTGTTTCGGTGGCCCACAATAAGAGAATGACGAACTGTTGCACTTCCAATGTGGTATATATAATCATATGCCCATGCAATAAATCATATGTTGGTGAAACTGGAAGGGAATGTCGCCTGAGAATAGGCGAACATAAGTCCAATATCCGCAATGGAAAGATCTCTGCCCCCATTGTGACCCACTGGCAAGAGGCAAAACATACAGAACAAAACCTCAAATGGTCTATTCTGGAAAAAATTCAGGCCCCACCTGGAACTGACCCCACTCTCATTCGGAAAAAGAGAGAAGTCTTCTGGATTTTCTATCTGAATTCGGTAAAAAAAGGACTGAATGAAAACTGCCCATGGGCGAATGCTATGATATAAAAGAAGAAAATCCGTTGATCCTGAACCCTTTGTACCATCTAAGATCTCCTTCCTGTCGAACGCACAACGTTTTGGCTTTTCTGTATATATGTCAATCAAACTCTGCTAGGATGACCCGGCTGGGACTACTAATGGACATATATAGATTTTCTACATAAGTAGCCCATAAGTATATCATCATGGGGTGTTCCTCCCTGCTCCCGAGTGATTGTTATTGGTGTATACACATTTAACCTACTGTACCTGTCTATATATACATATATTTTTTTCGTTATTTTTAGGCGGTCTTGTTATAAATTGAAATAGTAGACAGAATCCCTCTTTCGCATACATTACCAGCAGAGGGAACTACATATAGCCTGGGTGGTGAACCCGTTAATGAAATCGGACCAGTTTAGGGTCCATTCCAATATGGCCGCCGATATTATCTGTTATCTCTTCTTTGGAACGCCGTTCTAGTCCTATTTTTATCTCTTCACGCCTGAACGCCTTGCGCGTCTCGCAATAAGAGATCTTGCAGGAAACCGGACTATTTATAAAATCGACCTGAATTTGAGTTATTTCCCCCGTGTGAAGGCTCCTGGTGAAGCTATCAGCATCTCTATACCTGACGACTGAAGGGAATCTCCTCTGTCCGCATCATTAAGGTAAATTGACGCCATCATGAATCCATGGCCCCCGCCTTAGGCTCTTTGACCCACTAGAATCACCACAAGAACGAGTGGTTAACCCCCGTGTTATATGTCCTAGGTTACATTTACCCACTTGCTGGGCTTTAAACCATCCCGGCCTCCAGTTGGGAGTAATATAGCACCTGGCAGGAGAGGGGGTGGAGCCTAAAAGCGTTTCCTGTTTTGTTCCCTGTCTTGTGGGATACCTCATGAGTGAAGACTAGGTCAAGGACGAGGGACGTAGAAGTAATGCTGAGTTCCTTCACTGCATATAAACCAGCTCTCATTTTTCTAGACCGCATTGTCGCTGAAAAGCTTTGAACACTACAAAACAGATTGTTTCCCCTCGGATCGAGCCTAGTCCTGAGCCGCGTTTTATCCAGGATATCTTTGGCCGAGATATTTTCGGGTAAGTTTTTAACCCCCCTTTTTGTTGATGGTGCTCTACCAGATGTACCGAGTTCTGAAATGGGAAGGATATACAAACCCAGACTAAGAACGGTTAGGTCATGGTCGCATTTGCTTTATGTATTCCAGCAGTCCAGGAGCTGTTCTGTCCAGATAGCAGGTCGTAGTTCGGACCTGATACTTCCATAAGGTATGATTCCGTCTCACTATTTCTCTTTCTACCTTACTATCTTGGTGGCGTGGCCTCTATATCTTGGGACATGAGTCTCTTACGTGTTGGTCGAATTTCTATCTTCTTGGATAAAAAGTTTCTCTGCACTATTCTGATTCACGTTTTTGCTGGTCATTTCTTGTGGTTTGCACTGACACACAACACATGGAACGTTCTGAATACTTTAGTTTAGTTTAGTTTAAGGGGGTTTATAAAGCGCCTAGTGACGCCTCCCGGCGTGTCCTCGCGCTGTGGAGAGAGCATTTATGAGGAGAGAGAGAGGGGCCATTATGAAGTGAATAGAAACGTTTTAAGCCTCTTCCTAAAAGAGGCCTCATTGGTCTCAAGCCTGGTGTCCATGGGCAGGAGATTCCAGTGCCTAGCCGCTAATGAACGGAAGGATCTTCCTCCCATTCTAGCTTTCTTGGGGCAATAAGTTCTGAGCAAACCCATGCCTTTCGATCTGAGGGATCTATTAGGTTCATATAGGGAGGCGAGATCCGCCAAATAGGCCGGCGCTCTTTGATGGATTATCCTATGGCACCATAACAGGGCTCTAAAAACAATCCTCTTGCTAATAGGAAGCCAATGGAGGGATGCTAGAGAGGGTCTCGAGGGGGCTCTACGGGGGAGCCTCAGCACAAGACGTGCAGCAGCGTTTTGAAGAACCTGTAGTTTCTTTACGTTTTTGGTAGATGTTCCTAGGAGCAGCACATTCCCATAGTCCATACGGGAAGTTATTAGTGCTTGCGTCATGGTACGTCTGGAATTTAGAGGCAGCAGATCAAGGGTGCGATTGAGCGTTTTCATCACTCCAAAACAGTTGCCTACCGTTTTCCTGATGTGGCTATCAAAAGACAGTTTGTTGTCTACCCATACTCCTAGATTCTTTGCTTCCCGATTGGGAGGGGGCAAAGGACCCAAGCAGTTGGGCCACCATTCTGTAGTCCATTTCGTTTCATTGCCTCCAATTATGAGGACCTCCGTTTTGGTGCCATTTAATTTTAGGCAGTGTTCTGTCATCCAAGTGGCAAGCCTACTCATGCAAGCGTTAAAATTGTTTGCTTCCAGAGAGGGGGCCTGAGACAGTGATATAAGAAGTTGCGTGTCGTCGGCGTAAGAGACCAGCTCTACGCCGAACGATTGCACCACTTCTGCCAGGGGAGCCATGTATAAATTGAACAGGGTTGGGCTCAGGGCGGAGCCCTGAGGCACCCCCTGTTCAAGCATCACGCTGTCCGAGAGATAGGTTCCTCTTTGGACTTGAAAGCTTCTGTTGATCAGAAAAGCTTTCAGCCATCCCAGTGCCTTATGGATGACTCCCGCTCTGTTTAGACACTGTAGCAGAATGGAATGCGCTACAGTGTCAAACGCGGCACTGAGATCTAGCATGATGAGCGCCATGGTTTTGCCCTGATCCGCACCTTCCCTTAGGGTTTCAGTGGCTCTCAAGAGCGCAGTTTCTGTAGAAAATTTGGATCTGAAACCTGATTGAGATATGTGGAATGCATTGTGAGCTTCTAGATGTTCCATGAGTTGGGTATTAGCAATTTTCTCAGCTAGCTTAGCAAGGTAAGGTAGCAAAGATATTGGACGAAGGTTTTCCAGAATGTCTTGGCTTATGTTTTGCTTTTTTTTGATCGGTAACACTACTGCCTGTTTCCATTCTGCTGGAAGACAAGCAGTGGAGAAGGAGACTTGGAGCAGATGTCTAAAGTGAGGCTCTAGTGCAGGGAAAGCTTCCGCTAGAATTTTCGGAGGCGCTGGATCTCGAGGAGATCCAGATTTGATGTTCTTGCACATTTTAGCTAGCACTTCACAGGGAGGGACTACAAAAGAGCCTAGGCACTCTGTAGTATTTGATAGAGTATCATTTTCAGTAAACTCAGATGCCGGTTTTATATTCTTGGAGAAGCTGGCATATATTTTATTGATCTTTCCTGAGAAGTACTGAGCAATATTATTGCATGTTTGAACAGAATCCTTTTGGGAAGAGGGAGTCGCATCCACTATGGAGATTTCTTTGTATATTTGATACAGTTCCTTGGAGGAGTTTTCTGCCTCCATAATGCGAGTATGGTAGTGAGCTGCCTTAGACTGTCGTATAGTTCTGTTATATATTTTTTGTGCTATTTTATATTGTGTTTTGATTTCTGGACAGAAATTCAGGCGCCATGCTCTTTCAAGCTTTTTACATGCTGTCTTCATGGTTTGTAATTCTTGACTGAACCAAGGAGCAGTTTTTTTGGTTCTCCTGGCATTGTTCATAGTGCGCATAGGGGCAGTGATATCAAGAGCCTTGGTAACAAAGTTGTGTATGTGCTTGTTAGCTGTCTCGCAGTCATCCCCTTTGGGAGGACCTTCATCGTGAACAATTTTGTTAAAAGATTCTATTGAGAAGTTCTTCCATTTTCTGCGTTTATAGCGTAGAGATTGCTGTAGATATTGCTATGATCACGAAGAGGTTTTTGAGCTGATTGTATATTAATGTTCGATGAGCATGTCTGTTGAATAAACAGTTTTTTCCTAGGCCATTTTAAGTGGTATAATATAGCGCTGTGATAGATTTATGAATTATGAATATCCGGAGCACCCACCAGAGTTCTAGCTTGATATATAGAGAGAGCAATAATGAAGTACAGATTTGAAAATATATCATGGTTAAGTTCTCTTAAATAAGGAAACTGCAAATGTATATACCTTTGTTTTCTTATTTTTCAGATTTTGTCCCCTACCCCGTGATATATTTTCGCCCTGATGAAGGTGTGGCACCGCCGGGCCGTACACCGAAACGCGAGTTGGCGTTGTTTTTGTGGGCAACAGGATTGTGTGTTATCTCTACAGTCTGCTTAATTTCTTTCTGCCCACCCTTGTGTATTTATGACACCTTTTTTCCACCTATTGTCAACCCATCTTGTGGCGTTTATATTCTTGTATGATTGAATGCAGACATATGAATGTGAGATTGGATGTGTGTTTAGGATCTGAATGTGTGGTTATGGTAGTATGAGATACAAACGGTGTTTTGAGGGACTTATTATGTTAAAAAAAAAAATTTCATATGTTTTAACAAAACAATTTTCACTTATTTTTGCAATATGTATAAACACTGATAAATGTGAATAAAAAATATTAATGTACTACCAGGTCTGATATTGTTTCTCTCTGGATGGTTGCTCCGAAGTATTGCTTGTATTTTAGGATCCTTTGATAGGACCTCTTTATATATAAAGGTGACAGGTTTTTCCTTGTTTTTCTTTAGTAGCTTCCTGGGCACACACACAACCACACCCGAGTACTTCACAGGTCTTTAAAAGACCATTTACTTGCTACAGAGTCTTTGTTGTGTTTTCACACCTTCTTAGAGCCCCTGCATCTCCACTCTGCATATTGCTGGAAATTTTTAGTATCCCCCACCCGAAATTTGGCTCTAGTTGCGCCTCTGACTGTACCCAGTGTAGGTGCAGGTTAACTCCTAGACTAGGAACAGTGCATTTGTTGTAATAGGGTGCAATGTCCCAGTCTACACCCAACACAACCACTTAGAAGCAGCTTGGCTGCTCCCTTTGGGTTGAGGGGCTGCACCTAATTTTCCTGTTTTATGTGCCATCCACATTGGTAAAAAAGATAATCAAATTGCATGCTATGTATTGTGATTATTTCATTATGGGTGTGGATGCCACATAAAACAGGAACACTTTTGGGCGTCGGGTGTCTGCAAGGTGTCATGTTGCCAGTCAAGTCAAGGAAAGCTTTATTCGATTGTTAATTAATGAATCATAAAAGCACATATAATAAAAACACATACAAATGTAATTATAAGCTTAACAGATTTTGATATAATTGCACATTACAAATTGATCCAGCACCATTAGGGGAGGCAATGCCCACAATTTACACCTCAAATACAATACTTTTCCTCAGCGGGCACACGTTTTTCAAAAACTTGGCCATCCTCCACGCAGTGTGTTCATCTACCAGAAGCTGCAGCCAAATAAAAGCTGGGCGACATTGCCTTACGCCCAGATGTTTTAAAAGTGGTAGAAAATAGACTTTCCTCAACTCTACGTAAAATGTACAGAATAGGACTAGGTGGATCGTAGACTGTTCAGAGTAGTTGTCACACGGGCAGGGTATCAGAGTTTGTGACCAGTCGTTCATAGTTGGTATTGACAATAAGCTATGTACGACTCCAAATCTAAATCTTGTTAAAAGCATCCTATCAAATATTCCTGGGACATATAACAAGTAGGGCTCCACCCCCATCCATGTAAGCTTTAATTGATGCTGCCTAACGCTAGGTTTTAGCACTTCTTCTGCCAGTCCTATTAAACTCAATAATTGAAGACCCTCTAATTTTAGGGTCTTTCTCGATCCTGACAGCATAGTAACGGGTCCACTAAGTATTCAGAATGCCCTAGGTCTTTCATAAAATTACATACATATTTAATCTATTAATTTGGCGGCCCCATCCAAGCTTATGCTATCATTTAAAATCTCTCTGTTCAACTTGGTCTGCTCCTTAGTCCAAATCCTATGCAATAAAAGCACTGGTTTCACTTTGATTTTTGAAGCCAAAAAAGCCTTAAATTGCCTGAGCTTCAATAAAAGTCAAAATCTCACACTTTCCTGTTCTAAAATGTTGGAATGTATTATCATTAACTTTTCAATATTAGCTGATATAAAATATCTATCCTTTAAGAAAAAAAATCCACTCATGAAAACTAGGTAGCTATCAGGCCTCAGTGGGCAATGGTATTTTTTGTTATTTCTAGTAATTGTGGTCTGATTTGTTCCAAAGAATCAAAGAGCTCAAGCTAGTTGATGCCAGCATTAGATCTTCCACATTACCCACCAATTGTGACCTTTGTGCTGAGAGACATGCTTCAACGGCACATGACTAGCCACAAATTGGGTACAATAGTGATAATTATTAGGACTGTGTTCTAGTAGGACTTGGGTTGCCAAGATGTCACTGGGTCAGGGACTGTCCTTTGAGGAAGACATTGTGTCAGAAAGTTTAGCGGGTCCATCTTTATTGGACGATACATCTGTTAACCAGGTACTGACACAGGGGGAATGATGGGATACTTTATTGGAGTTGAAAAGAACACAAATGAAAACTATACTCCATGGTGCCATCCTTATGGAATACCTGAGGGGCAGTGCTGCCCCACGTGGCTTGTTGGTCACGAATGAACCGCTAATATTTCTTGAAGATTAAGCTTTTAGACCAGATTGGGCCCTAGTGGCGTGGATATGTACCAGAGATTGGTTAGTTTTAATAATCAGTACCGCCAAAAGATTGGCTGATGCCCTTCTCATACAGATCCAGTCCACGGAGGCAGGGCTCAGAACAGATATTGTTATGGTCACGTTTGATCACAAACTAGACCTAGTTAACACTGAGCTGGGGGAGTATCGAGACTATTTGATGCAATCAAAAATCACTAAGTTACAGAAAGATCTTAAGAAGTTCTCCAGAGAGAAAGTTTATCCGTATACAACGGAGGAATATGTTCAACAGAAATTAACAGAGAACAGTAAGGTTAACAACCAGGGGAGAACACGCCAGTACACTATGAGTAGCTCTAGTGACAGCAGTGACAATGATTATCCCCAGAGAAGGAGAGGGAGGGGGCGGGGCTACTGGCGGGGACCCAGACCCCTACTTTCCAACATCCATTCAGACAATATCACAACCAGGGCTATAACTGGACGACTATGGGCTTTCCACAGCATTCGGCCTTTCAGAACCCTCAATTTGAGGATCCCCATTTCCAAAATCCCCATTTTCAGTCAGCCCAATTTAAACCCATTCTAGCTCCTTTTTTAGGGAGAGGCCGTAGCAAAGGCAGGGGCAAACAGAGGGGACAACAGAGGGTGACCTGGGACGATCAAGACCATGGGCATCAACCAATGGGACACGAGGAGCATCGCATTGAGCATGCAACCAGGGACCAGTCGGTAACATCTCTAGTGGTAAACTTATCAGCATTGACTCTGACTAATACCCAGGAGAAGCTATTAAATAAAGGATTGGGATTTGTCCAGATGAATCATCTTGATCACTTCCAATTGCGCCAGGACCTGGCTACCTTCTTTCGGAACAGCAGGTTGAAAATGTTTTTTCAAGATAAAGAGGCTAGCGATTCTATGAGGGGGGACACTTCATTACGACCTAAGTCCACTTTTACTCCCCAACTCTCTATACTTCCTCAGGAGGTGGGGACATTGAACAGGCCATGATCTGGAGAATTTAAACAGACAAGAAATACGGTCTTTCTCCAATATGTCTAATGTTGAGAAAGTGGCCTTGAGAGAACTACAGGACAATTTGAATATTGTTCTGAAGCCTGCAGACAAGGGCAGTGCCATTGTTATTTTAGACAAAACTACTTATAACAATGAGTGCATCCGCCTTTTATCTGATGATAGAAATTATCGGAGACTGGTGAAGGACCCTACGCAGGAAATTACCAGAGAAATTGCCACTCTAGTGGAGGAAGCACGGGCCAATGATTGGATTTCGAGCCACAAAGCTGCATTTTTGCTGAACAAACAACCAAGAACATCATACTTTTATGTTCTACCAAAAATACACAAACCAACAAGACCACCCCCTGGTAGACTGATTGTCTCGGGTATGGGTTCTTTGTCGGAACCACTTTCAGTTTTGTGACTTCTATCTGAAACCTCTGGTTCAGAAGTTGCCAGCATATCTACATGACACCTTTGATATTTTACATCATCTGAAGGATCTGAAATTTGACCCTGGGACTGAGTTTCTCATAGGCCTCGATATCAAGGCCTTGTATACTAACATTCCACAGAGAGAAACCCCCAGGGTTTTGGAAGATATACTGTTCAGTGAGGAATGGCACTATTTAACACCTAGGACCTTTATCCTCAATCTAGCGGAAATAGCCTTGACTAGAAATTATTTAGAACATAAAGGCACCCTTTACCTCAAGACCCATGGCACATCAATGGGCAGCGTCTTTGCCCCAAGTTTGGCGGGCATTTGAAAAATCTGTGATCTAGGACATCGCTTGCCCTTGGTCGGCCAATATAAGACTCTGGTGTCGTTATATTGACGATGTTTTGGTGATCTGGAAGGGAGATGAACTATCTGTGGAGTGTTTTTTGGAATGGCTCAATCAGAGGAATACCTTATTGCACTTCATGTCCACTGTAACCAAGACAGGGCTACCCTTCCTGGATCTAATGATAGAGCCTAGAGAGGGTGTACTCCAGACCAGAGATTTTCATAAACCAACGGATAAGAACTCGTTACTGGCATTTGATAGCTTCCATTCTAAATCCCTGAGGGAAAACTTGCTGGTTGGGCAGTTTTTCCGGCTACAACGGAACTGCTCTGAAAAAAACTGCTTTAAGGGGGAGGACTGTATTCTATCTGACAAACTGATGAGGAGGGTTAGCCCGATCGGGTGATCAAAAGGGAGAGAAAAAGAGCTACCAATGTCAATCGAGAACTCCTCTTGACGAAAACAGTGAAACCTGCTACCAGTAAACCAGTGTTCGTCTCTACATTTAACACAGCATCTCAACAGATTAGACGTACTGTCCTCAAGAACTGGAGGATTTTAAACTCGAATGGTTTGAGTGTAGAAAAACCTTTGTTTTCCTTCAAACAGAGTATGAATTTGAAAGACCTTTTGCTCCACACCAGACCTATGGACATGCAACGCAACAGATCAGGAGCGTCAACCACCTTGCCCCCAGTGAGTGGATATTCACGTTGCGGTTCATGTAGTCTGTCACCTGACCAGAAACACGAAATCCATTGATGTTGGATTACCACATCCATGAGAGCAGAGATCCCATACCAATTGTAACTCCGAAGGGGTACTTTATATAATTACCTGTCCTTGCCAGAAATGATAACGTTGGAATGACGAATCATAAGGTGAAAACTTGGATCATGGAGCATCGGAGCACAATTAGATGTAAGAAATCTAACACCAAACTGACAACACATTTCCTGGAACAACAGCATACCACTGAAGATCTTACGTGGTCCGTCATAGAGAAACTACAGTTTAATTCATATACTGGGAACAAAAATAGAGCCCTCTTGTTAAGGGAACAGAAGTGGGTGATTCGTCTGAAGAACTACGTCATTGGGCTAAATAATGATATCCCCTGGTATGCCCTGACAAGATAAATGAATAACACCCTTAACAGGGTAATATCTCTATGTTAACCACAGGTTTATATGGTTGGGAGGGAGTGGCGAGGGGGGGGTGAGCAGACCACCAGACAAGAATATGCGCGTGAAAAAGGCCGCTTTTATTGAAACAGGTGCACACTAACAAATTAAAACCTCGGCCAATGCCTTACAAAACTAAACCTCACTAAATAATAACTTCCTTAATTTCCCCCAGCCCACCCCCACCCCTAACACGTCATTGACCCCGCCCCCACCCGAACATTACATCATTACAAATCCAACAATGCAAAAACCCTGCATAAACATTTCAACTTTACAAACCCTCCAAAGCATAAAAAAACCTCCACTGTTTGCCCTCAAACCCCTCTTGGTCCCCCAACCTATGCGACCATCCCAAACAGTCGTCATTCCCAATTCCCCCTGCCGAATGTGCCAACCAAGTAAAAAACCAACCACAAACTTACCAAACCTGACAAAAAACAACTAAACCCCGCTACCCAGAAAGCGGGGGGGAGAAATACACCCCCCTTTCTGCCCCCAAAAACCTTGCAGATAAACTAAGAAACTAAAAAGGCGAGATTAACCAGCAAACTCCTGAATCTTCAGACAGCGAGACAGAACTTCTTGCAACTCCAATAGATAAAGGTCCATACCTAACCGAGAAAGGTGTACACCATCGTCCCGAAAGAATTCCACTGCATCATACCGTATGTCACCATGCGACACACGAGCAAAACCCAGGTCCCTGCAAAACTTAGCAACCTCTGAGTTAATCTTTTTCTGAGCCTTATCAATTGCCTTGGGCTTGTGAGCTCCTCTCCAGGATCTCATCAGAACCAATTCCGTCCAAAAAACATAGCAACCCGCCCACTGCTGCTTCAATAGAGAAAGGTCCTTCTTTATTGCGCGTAACAGAACCACACCCTTCACCTTGCACAAATCATTTTCACCCAGATGAATAACTAAAACATCAGGACAGGAACCCCCACCCAGCCAAGAATTAAGAGCAGGCACCAATTCCTTCCAACACATGCCCCCTCTCCCTCTCCAAATAACATTGAAAAAACGTTCATTAAAACCAAGCAATGATCCAAAATAGCTATCCCGTGCTTGAATCTGTGCCCGCTTCATGAATGAATGGCCCACAATCCAAATAGTCAGAGCCGTTGACCGGGGACCAGCCACCAAACCTAGAATGAAAAAGGCAGCATCAAATTTTTAAGACAAAGATGAAGACGCAAGCGCATCGCCCACAGCAGGTCGTACATAGCGCTGAAAACACCTGGATGACCAACGCCCTAAGCGCATAATATCTTGCCCAGACCAACCCCAATTACGAGCCTCAGTTGCTGCCCCAATTCGAAAAGAATGAGTGCCATACTTCTTATCATCCAAACCAATACTCCTCAAAGCCTTGCGGAGAACCATGCGCAACTGATAATCAGTGGCCCTGGCGCCATCTACATGCTGAAAAACGCCAGCCTCCAAAGCCCGACCCGAAACAGTACACCATCTCCTGGCCCACTGCAAAGGACACGTAATACAAGGGGAGGAAGCCTCCAACCAAACACCCTTACCCTTACCTCTTTGATCTGTTTTTGAACGATGCAGCCAAACATGAACCTCTTTCTCAGACAAATGAACATCCCCCCAACCCACACCCTGATGGAACTTAGAGCCCAACAACTCCAAAACCCTAAATGCTCCAAAAAACATCCACACCATGAGGGTGGAAAACAAGCAAACCTCAAAATCATCCGTACAAATAGAAGGTAGTGCTTCCACCACCCGGGCCAAGTTCTGCCAAGACAAAGGGTTACGAACTGACTGCTGCATACTGCTTTCTCGAGCCCAGCCCTCCAACAATCTCCTTCCCACTTCACCGGCCGAAGGAGCATAACCCCAAAGGAGTTTACCCATGAAGGATATGCCCGCTAACTTCCCAGCAATAGTAACCCTAGATAACCCTTTATCTATCAAGGACAGAATAAATTGAACCACATCATCCAGACGCCTCCAACCAGGTTCACGCCTGCAACCTCCAGATGCCAAGAAGTCCCTCCATGCCAGGTCATATGCGGCTCGAGTAGAAGATGACAACGAACCTACCACCAACTGTAGGACCCTGTGTTGCCGACCTCCCAAAGGTGCTCCGGCATGCGTGTCGGTGTCCTGTCCGCCTCCGAGGCAAGCCCATGGAACCTCTCCCACTGCGAACGAGACAAAGCATCCGCAATGTCATTGTCCACACCAGGAATGTGCAGCGCCCTAAAGCTGATGTCATATCTAAGGCACCCCAACACAAACACTCGCAGCAATTTCAGAATCTGGGGATCCTTGGCAGACTGTTTATTGATAATGTCCACAACAGCCCTATTATCAATGCGGAACAAAACTTTTTTATGGGCCAATTCCTGCCCCCACAGCGTCAAGGCTACCAACACTGGAAACAGTTCCAGGAAAGCAATACTTCTACCACCATTCGTCCACAATTCCGGCCACTTTTCCGCACACCACCTGCCTTGCCAATACAAACCAAAACCATCACTGCCTGCTGCGTCTGAAAAAAATTGAACCTCCCACAACCAGCTTAGAGACCCCTGGGTGATAAGGCGCTATACAAATCCAATATACAATACAATACAATAAAACCAGTCCTCCTCTCGGGCCAAAGGCACCCCATTAAAGGAATGCAAAAAGGTGGACCACATCCGCAAATCCTCTTTCACTCCAGCTGTCAAACGCACACGGTGATGAGGCAAATGAGGACCTGACAGAGCCCTGCCCAGACGCCTGCAGAAAGTTCTGCCCGCCCTCCCCACCCTGCAAGCAAAATTCAAATGACCCAACAGGACCTGTATCTCTTTCACTGTAACTTTTGATTTTGCCAACATTGTTTGTAAGAGGTCCAGCATTTTCACTTTCTTATCCTGAGGCAAACGAGCCTGCATAGATGTTGAATCAAGCTCATTTCCCAAAAAGGACATGGTTGCGCAAGGACCCATTGTCTTTTCAGGTGCTAATGGCACTCCCAAAAAATTCATAAGGTTTTGAAATGTCTCAAATGCTGCCTGACATTCAGAGGATCCCTGGGGCCCCACAAAAAAGAAATCGTATAGATAGTGAGTGACCAGCTCATGGCCAGATCTTTGAGTGAAAAACCACTGTAAAAAAGTGCTAAAAGTTTCGAAAAGAGCACAGGACATCGAGCAACCCATTGGCAGTGCTTTGTCCACGTACCACTTCCCCTGGAAATGGATACCCAGAAGACACCAGTCCTCAGGATGGACTGGAAGCAATCTAAATGCCGATTTGATATCGCATTTTGACATTTCAGCTAAAGGGCCCGCAGCCACTACCAAAGACATGGCCACATCCACAGATGAATAGGACACTGAAGCTGACTCTTCATCAATGAAATCATTCACCGAGGCACCCTCTGGCCATGATAAATGTTGGATTAACCGAAACTGTCGGGGCTCCTTTTTAAGAACCACTCCTATAGGGGAGATGATCGAGTCCTCCAAAGGCCAATCAACAAAAGGACCTGCCATCCGTCCTTCCAGCACTTCTTTATCTAGTTTCTCCTGTACCACCGCTGGAAACTCATCAGCTGATTTCAAATTCCTGGACCACCTCCGCACCCGAGGGCCTGAATATCCCAATCTGAAACCCTCTCGAAAACGTTGTAACAAAATATCCTGAGCCCTCACATCACCGTAGCCCCTCAAACTAGTTGCCAGCTGATCAAACTTAACCGGAGTACGAGCCTTTGGGCCCAACCCCAGGAGCAGACTTCCCTCCTCTGTTAGCCTGGGATTGTTGGGAGGGGCCGGACGTGCTAGCACCCTGCTGGGACCACTGTTGCCCACCTACTGGTCTAGGTCCCCAGCATTTGACTGGTGGGTGTCTCCTACCACATTGCCAGCACTCATGCCAAAATCTGCAGAACTCCCTTGAACAGAGCCCTTTGTTAAAATCCCAACAAGTCCCCCCTCCTGACTGTGAGACTGCTGTGCTGCCCACCCCTCCCCTGGTGGGCTTTCCTTGAAAGGGCCGATAAACCAAAGGTAAGCCACTGGCCATGAAAATAGTCTTACCACCAGCTGACACACCCATCGTGTGTTGCCAAAGATCCGTGTCCAGTTCACCCCACTTGGCATCAGGGTCCCACGCCATACGGGCCCTGAACTCTTCATCATATTGCGCCCAAGCAAAACCACTCCCCGTGATTTGGGCTTTTCTGATGACATCAATGTATTTAAATAAAGCAACGCAGCGCTCCGGAAACTTTTCACAATACACATTAGCGTAAATAAAAAATGCTGACGTCCAATTTTCAATAGTCATCGGTACCTTGGGGCGCTTAGCCAGCTCATATTCTTCCTCCTTTGAACCCTCCTTAGATCGCACCTCTCTGTGTAGCAACTTCAAAATCTCTAAATACTCACCTTTCCAAATCCGTTCTTTACTAGAAAGCATCAAATGGGCACCCAACGGCTTGGTCACACCCATATAGGGTAACTTCTTAATTTTCAATTCCTTGCTATGCAAAGGCTCTTTTCCCTCCCCTGTGGACTCAGTGTTCGTGCCACTCTCAACCTTAGGGGCCGCACCTTCCCCATCACCTGTTCCTACCCCTTGATCTTTGACATAACGCCCCTTAAACAATTTACCGCTTGTCTCACAAACTCCTGACTCATCCCCAATCCCCACAGACACCATTTTTGGTCTGGCCCGTGGTTCACAAAGCTCACCTGGATTTAAAACGGGGGCTTGCCCTGGCCCCGACCTCCATGCCATGTGGTCCACATTGTCCGCCATCCGAGGAACCCTTCCAGCGGGGCCGCGCTCTTGAGCTGGACCGGACACCAACACTTTCTTTGCCTGCACCGCCACTGGTGCCTGTAAAACACTACGAGAAGCATGAAAATGCCCCCCCCCCCGACACAGTATCACGTAATTCCCCTTCCTCGGGGCTTTCCTCATCATAATCCAAGAGCAAAGGCTCCTCCAACCGGGGAGGGCTTGAAACCAACAGTCTCTTATGAGCCTTACCAGGCTGTTCCACACCAGATTGGGCCTTACCAACCCTTTGTTGAACACTTAAAGGGGGAGCCGACTGTACACACCGGTACTCCCCTGACCTTTTATTACTCCTGCCAAGATTTGCCATAGAAGAATCCATCCTCCGTGTGTGAAGATATGTAGGGGCCAGCGAGGTCGCGGCGGACCTGCGTCTGCTGACCGTGCCGGGATCCCCCGCCGGTACGGAATGTGCCGCGCTGGGCTCCACCCTCCCTTCTCCTCGGCGAAAATGGGCTGGACTCCGCCCTACCGAGTCTGCTGTCCCACGCCGGTCCCCGACCTGAAAAGAAAAAGGTTGGACTGATGTGCCGGGCCCCTGACTACTAACAACACCAGGACCAACAGGCCAACTCGACCAATCTCCCTGCATAAAACTCTTATCCTGCAGCACCATTTCACCTGAAGGAAAACCAACTCTACGAGGAGGAGGGGAAGGCTCCACCACCTCCTCAACACTGCTCCACTCCAGCATAGACTGTAACACAGCAGACGCAGGACTTTAAGATTGGCCAACAGGCGCCACCTGCTTCTGAGCCCCTACATCACTGGCCTCCTGAAAACCAAAACTCACTCCACTCCCGCCCCTACCGTCCCCACGAATACCCTCAGCCCAGGAAGGAAAAACATCCAGTCTCTCCCAAGACCCAGCTCCCACACCAAACGTCCTTCGCCCGACTCCCTTAGAGGGGAAAGAACCAGAAGGCAATACATTCAAAGGAACCACCTTACTGGTTCCTAATATAGGAACAGGAGAAGACAACATGCGAGTTTCCTGACCCAGAGCCCCAAAAGACATATCCACCCAACCACCCGACTGCGCCCACTCCCCTTCGCCTACTGACCCACTATGGACAGAGACCACGTCACCCCTATTGGAAAGAGAAGGGGAAAACAACAAGGGGCTGAATTGTCCCATAGCACCCTGACCGAAAACTGCCTCTGCCACTTGAACTTGAAGCTTCTGTTGCCGTACATTAAACTCCTGCCTCTGAAAAGAACGAACAGGAGACAGGGGGCCTGCAACCCCCCCAACACACTCAAATTCGGCATAGAATCACTCGTGGAAACATCCGCCAAGGCATGACCATCCCCCTCGAGCGTAAAGGTATTCAATTGGGGGAGCGACGGGGAGCAAGTAACGCGCACTCGCTCCTCACCCCCTCCCCGGGTAACCGACGCTGAAACCAACGCGGAGGCCGAAGCAGAACGCTTCTGCCCGCCACGCGGAGCACCTCTCCTCCCCCGCTGTGCCGACACCGAGCCTGCCCGCACCGAAACCGTCGGGGCCTGAAACAGCTCCCGCCGTCCCCCAGCAGTCAAAACCTCTACCTGAGCAGGTCTTACCGTAACCAAAGACCGCTGGGCGTAGTCACTCGCCACCTCGTCCATCTTCCGTGCCTGTACATTCTGGGTCGATTTTTTAACACTAGAGCGGCCACGCTCGCTCAACGCCCCCGAGCGGGAACGCTTGGGGCTGACACAGGCAGCCACCACAGCGGCGACACCGTCAGAAGCTTGATGGTGAGGCCGCGACGGGCCCTCAGTATTACTGATAACTAAATCCAACCTCCCAGCCTCACTGAGAAGTCGAATAGCCTCCAGAACTCTATAGTCCTCAGCAGCCATAATTCAAGAATATGACGACAAAAAGACTAAGCAACACGAAACTAACACTAAATACCTGAAGACAAAAAAGTTTCTCACAGACAAACTCCCGGCCACCAGGTCACCGAACCTAAAATGGTGCCCGAGAGGCGGAGTCACCAGAATTTATACTTGGGCTATAACTAGTAGGAAAAACCATCCCAAACTCAAAAAAAGCCCGGGACACTGCAAAACCTCCCCCCCGCCTGCCCTCCCAAACCGCCCGGGGGGGGGACCTCCCCGGGGTCGGCTGCCCCCCCCCCAACTCCCCCCTTTTACAAGCTGCACTCTGTACTGTTGTCCCCTGTGCTTTGTCTTCTTCGACCGTATCAGTCAGGAAGCTGTGTGCTCGCTACTGACCATGTGTTTCTATGGGCTTTTTGTAACTTCACTTTTAGCCCTTATGGGGTGCAGATTTCTGACTCCCCGAGAGTAGGCCATGTATGAAATACTTTGCTTGGCCAGCAGTAGATTCTAGGGGTCAGGCATTTTACTTGCATTCAGGCTTGAGGTTTACTAATATTCGGCTCGAGCCCGGTGTTTATACATCTCCTACGATCTGAAATGTTACCTGTGACTGATGGATATCGCTTTATTGCAGGATGTTATTTTAGTGTCGGTTTAGCAATATTTGATCGGTGCTATTATTACCCCTTTACACATTGTGTAGGATTACGGATTACGAGTTTTGTCAAAAATGGGCGGGTAAAATGAGGGGATGTTGATAGGAAGACTCTGCCCAGTTTGGCAACGTCAGGGATGATGCAGATGCGCCCCACATGATCGGGACGTGGAACGCCTCAACAGGAAATATAACGCTCCCGGCTCAATCTCTCCCCGAACTACACGGCGGTGAGAGGTAAGCCATAGGAGAAGCACCATCTTTGGAACAGTAAGGGGTTTGTTTGAGGGGGACCGCGTTTTGAGCACTGTCTTGATTAGCTGTGATGGCCCGGATGGGGGTGCTTAATACTGTCCTTTCTTTTCCATTGGCACAGATTGGGTTTACAGGGGTCTCCCTGGCCATCCGCCAGTTCGAGTTCGACTAGCTAATGAACTCAGTGAGTTGACAACAGGTCCGGTGGCCGGGATACCACCATGAGACATTTGTCAGGCCATATGTTTTTCATTTGGATATGCGTAGGTTTGTATATATATATATATATGGGTGTGTGGCATCAGCTGACATGCAGCAGTACTTGTTATCACAGGTACATACCATATTGGTCTATGCTAAAATTGGGCGGTGTAGTAATGGATACTACCCCCGGAAGACTGATATTGCATTTCAAGGCAATGTGTGACATGTGTTGTCCACATTCCCTTTCTCTCCATCTGCTCCTTCACTCGTTTTCACTCGTTTTTCTACCCTTTCCATCTTTCACCTTTCTGCCCTTTTCTGCATCTCTGCTCTTTTGTGCCTTATTTCTGATTATTTTCCCTTTTTTCTTTATCCCTTCTTTCCTCCCTTTACCTTTCCCCGCCGCTGCTGCCCCCGCGCCCCCCCTCCCCCAGCGCGACCGGCCCAATCCAGCTCCTCTCCCCACTCCCGCCTCCCAGCTGTCCAGCCCTCCCCGACCCCTACTTAATGGCGGCCACTGCGGGTGCACAGAAGACGCGTCAAAGGCAAGCACGTCTGCGCCCGTCCGCGACCCGTCCGCGACCAGCACCAGGAACCCTGGACCTCCGCCCCGCCAACGCTATGACCCAGCAGCACTCCACGCACTCAACCCAGACTGCAACAACAACTGCAAGCTAGCATCACCAGCCAACACCCATGGACCATTCAGCTGTCACCGCTGCCGGAACACCTGCAGCACCGCCAAGAACACGGATCCAGCACAACCCGCCCACAAGAACACAACCGAACCGAAGACCCTGCAATGCATCCTCCTCAACGTTCGATCCCTCCATAAACACGCCACAGAAATCTGGGACCTCCTCGACAGCACCACCCCGGACGTAGCATTCTTCACCGAAACCTGGACCAACGCCACGTCGGGACCGGACATCGCCATCGCCATCCCCAAAGGAAACAAGATCTACAGGAAGGACCGCCCCACCCACCCAGGAGAAGGAATTGCCATCGTTCACAAATCCAGCCTCCGCCTGAGCACACTCCCTGACGAGTCCACAGAACTGATGGAACACCTTCACTTCAAGATACTGGCCAGCCCCACTGCCGCCCTCCGAGGAACCCTCATCCACCGACTCCCGGACCCCGCGGACCCTTCGCCAACTCCATCACGGACATTATCTCCCCGCAGGCCATCGCATCCACCAACTACACCCTGCTGGGAGACCTCAACTTCCAACTGGACCCCAACACCACATGCCTCCTGGACAACCTCCACAACATTGGACTCTGCCAGATCGTGACCGAGCCCACGCACTCAGCAGGACACACCCTCGACCCCCTCTTCACTACAGGAAACTCCATCAACCTCAGCCACACCACCGAACTCCCATGGACCGACCATCGTTGCGTCCACTTCACCTTCAGAACACCCACCATCCACAGACACCAGCACCTGCTTCCACAAAGAAACTGGACCAAAATCACCGATGACCAGCTCACCTCCTCACTCAACAACTCCACCCCAACCATCGCGGAAAACGACGACCCCAACACCGCAGCCCGAACCCTGCATAGTTGGTTCTCGGACAGCAACAACACCATAGCCCCCCTCAAGAAAAACAACAATACCCGTGCCAAGAAAGCCAGATGGTTTACCACCGAACTTCGAGAGTCCAGGCACACATGCCGCCACCTCGAAAAGGCCTGGAGAAACACCAAATCCACAGAAGCCCAAAACAACTTCAGAGCCGCCACCAACGCTTACCATCAACTCATCAGAGAAATGAGGAAAAAAGCGATTGAAGACAGAATCTCCACCCACGCACACAACAGCAAGGAACTCTTCAGCATCATCAAGGAGTTCGCCCAACCCACCAGCGAGTCTACCGACATCCCTCTCTCACAAGACCGCTGCGACAAACTCAGCACCTTTTTCCACCACAAAATCAAGAGCATCTACGACAACTTCGACGAAGACAACCAACACACTGACCCTTCACCAACAACCCCGACACCCGGAAACCAGCGATTGATGACTGGACAGCCCTCACCACCGAAGACACACTGAAGACAATGAAGTCAATCCACTCAGGGGCCTCCACGGACCCCTGCCCCCACCACATCTTCAACAGAGCCGCTGACACCATCGCACCCATGCTCTGCCACACCATCAACCGCTCCCTGGCGACCGCCTCGTTCCCCGACAACTGGAAACACGCCGAGGTCAACCCCCTCCTAAAGAAACCCTCAGCAGACCCCACCGACCTCAAAAACTACAGACCCATCTCCCTGCTCCCTTTCCCGGCGAAAGTCATCGAGAAAGCCATCAACAGCCAACTCGCCACATTCATTGAAGAACACAGCATCCTCAACTCCTCCCAATCCGGCTTCAGAAAAAAACACAGTACGGAAATACGCCCTCCTCGCCGCCACAGACGACATCCGCACCCTACTGGACAAAGGAGAAACAGTAGCCCTCATCCTCCTAGACCTATCAGCGGCGTTCGACACAGTCTCCCACCGCACCCTAATACGCAGACTCTACGACGCAGGAATCCAGGACAAGGCCCTCGACTGGATCTGCTCCTTCCTCTCCGGCAGGACGCAACGGGTCAGACTACCCCCTTTCCTCTCAGACCCCACACCTACCACCTGCGGAGTCCCCCTGTGCTCCTCCCTCAGCCCGATGCTCTTCAACGTCTACATGGCTCCACTTGCCCCCATCGTCACAACCTACGGACTCAACATCGTGTCATACGCAGACGACACCCAGCTCATCCTCTCCCTATCCAACGATCCCAACACCGCCAGACGCAACTTTCGAGAAGGCATGGAAGCCGTCGCCAAATGGATGAAAAACAGCTGCCTACAACTAGACACCAACAAAACAGAAGTACTCATCATGGGCCCAAACCCCGACGCCTGGAGCGACACCTGGTGGCCCACCGCCCTCGGAAACCCGCCAACCCCCACAGACCACGCACGCAACCTGGGAATCATCCTGGACTCCGGGCTTAAAATGGACCGCCAGATCAACTCTGTCTCATCTTCCTGCTTCCACACCCTCCGCCTCCTTCGTAAGACCTTCAAATGGATCCCCCTCGAACACCGAAAGACAGTCACTCACGCCCTGGTCACCAGCAGACTCGACTACGGCAACGCACTCTACGCCGGAATAAACAAAAACCTCATCCGCAAGCTACAGAACATCCAGAACGCCGCCGCAAGACTGGTCCTCAACCTGCCAAAACACTGCCACATCTCCCAGCACCTGCGCACACTCCACTGGCTCCCAGTCGAGGCGAGAATCACCTTTAAGATGCTCACCCACGCACACAAGGCCCTCCACGGCACCGGACCAGCATACCTGAACAGCCGGCTCAAATTCCACGCACCCCAAAAGACCCTGCGATCAACCCAGCTCTCCTACGCCATGGTCCCCCGCACCAGAAAGACCAGATCGGGAGGCCGCTCCTTCTCCTTCCTCGCGGCCAAAGCATGGAACGCCCTTCCGCTCCACCTCAGACAGACAACATCGCTCCCCATCTTCGCAAGAAAACCTCAAAACCTGGCTCTTCGACAGACCTCCTCATTGATGGAATGGAACCTGCCCCCCCCCCCCCCCCCCCTAGCGCCTTGAGACCCCTACGGGTGAGTAGTTGCGCTTTAACAAACTCCTGATTGATTGATTGATTTTTTGGCCCTGCACTCCCTACAAAAACTCATTTTGGGATGTATGTTGGGATAATGCATATGAATGGGATGTTGACTCTCTAGCCTAATTCATATTCCTTTCTTTCTTTTTCTGTTTCCATTTGCAGTAATTGTACCTTGTGCGTGAGGAATTACCTCCCCACAGTTGGATATCTTTGTTTTGAGCCCCGTGAATTGACCCATGTAAGGTAATAGGTGGTGTTTCGACTGGGACTGATAGAAGTCATGAGGAAGACCGGTTTGACCCTTTATTGTGGACATGTTGGCACGGTCGAAACATGTTGATAATCACGGCAGGTTAAGGAGGGGTGTTGGTAGTACCTAGTTAGCTCTAAACTCGACCATCCTTCACGATTTTAATCCTGGCTGGGGGACCCTTGAATAAAGTTGGATTATAGGATACCCACGAGCCAGTTTTAGCCACTTTTTCACTGCACCATGTCTATCACTGTTCCCAGTCACTTGATTTAGCACCTATAGGGACGATTTTTATGTTGTTTGTCTTCCCCTTCCCTATGCTCCATCCTGTGCGTGGCTACATCAGGGTGTATTATAAGCAGACCCGATGATGAAGCATGTCACACACATTTGTGTGTGAGTGAGGGCAGTTTTCTACAACACTACTTGTGCCATTGCATGCCGATCACCTGTGTTTCCTCTCTACCCCTTTTGGTGTTATGATTAACACAAGGCCATGATGCTCAAGAGTCTCCTTACAGTTCTTACAGTAAGGTAAAGTTGTGGCTGAAAAAGAGGTAAAAGAAGGCCAAATGCCTTAATCTTTTGAGGACTTATTTAGGCGTGGCCAATAACTGAATTCAGAAAAGCCCAACGAAGGGTGGGATGTGTAGGGGTAGGAGATGGGGATTGGCTATGTTTATGGTGAACTCAAGACTGTGAGGAAGTGAGATGCTCACCTGTCTGTGTTGTAGGCACTGCTGGTAGCTTGTGCTCTTGGTCAGCTTATCATTTCTATATCGAAACATATGGATGCCCCCCTTCTTAAAGTCAGTGGCCACCACTTCCAGGCACTTGGTAAAGACCCTTGAAATGAGAATGCCAGCCACTTGCAAAAAAATGAAGGTAGCATCAGTGGGCTGAGTGAATGGGGATGTCGAAGTAGGTGTTCTTGAGGTCTAACACCGCCATGTAGTCATTTTGCTGGAGTAGAGGTATGACATCCTGCAGCATCACCATGTGGAATTTATAGCGAGTAATTCTCTGTACCCTGTTGGTGGATGGGTACTGGCTCAATGGAGCCCTTTTGAAAGACCTCTTGAGTCTCTTCTTGTACCAGATGCCGGTGTTTGCTGCTGACAAGGTGTTTGTGGGGAGGAATGTTGGGAGATAATATGAGAAGTTCCAGGCAGTATCCGTGCTAAATTATTCTAAGCATCTGCTTGTCTGAAGATGGCCGCACGGCATTGAAGCTCCGCCAGCCGTATCCAGCTCCGCTGCAATATCTCCTTCTTATGCGGCATTAGCAGCCCCCAGCTTGGCATCGTTGGAGCGCTGATCGTGTGGGGTGTCGTATTATCCCTCCAATACGCTGCTGAAGGCTCCACACCTGATTTCCCGGTGCTCAGAGACCCGGAGGGTTTGTCTACTGCTGGCCGGGGTCTGTTCCCGGCCCTGCTGGATCGGGGGGAGGCTCGACATGACCGAGGAGCAAGGCCTGAAGAGAGTGAGCCGCAATCTCCGCAGTGAGTGCACCGGGCGCGGGCCCCCTGCTTCACTCCCCCCCACTCCACGCACTGTGCTTTGCGGCCGGGACGTGGCCTTGCTCGGCTGTGCCTGGGCTGATTCGCCTGCTTCAAACTTCTCCCTGAGGCCTCACGGGGTCAGGGCATGCGGGTGAGCCTGGGAGGCGACCACCCAGTCGCTTGAAGGTGTGGCTGTGGAGGGGAAGTGGGGGTGATAAAAGTATTCCCAGCGCCCGGTTGCCCCCGCACTACACTGTACCGGCCCGCTCTGTGCAATCTCTGTGAACCTGCTCCCTGGGCCCTCCCTCCCTCACATCGGATTGCCTGTGACTGGCGGCACTACTTGATAGCGTTCTACAGCGGGTTGGGGTGCCTGGTCTTCTGACCTCCGCCTTGCTACATCTGCTGGAGCCCACGCTTCCTCTGCTCCTGACCCCAGCCATTCCTGCCGGCATTCCTCATAACTGTGGTGTGGCGCAGTCAACGACCAGACATACCTTGACAACTGCGGAGTCTCAAACGGAGTCCTTGCTGCCTATGCACTCCTCAAACTTCTCAACAGGCCGCACTGGGAAGGGAGTCCTGCTCTCGAGGTGCACCCTTCACCATGCCCTCAACTTCGTCCTCTCCTTCTGTAGGCAGAGAGTCTTGGACTCGCCTCATACCCTCTATTCTTCAAGCGTTCACCTCGCTGCCTACCCTCCCACAAGGTCAAGCAGCGGCATGGGCCGCAAAGATCCTAAGCAAAAAACCCTCCCCTTTGAATAAATCGCTGAGAGGGCACCGGAGGGCAGTTCCAACATTGCGGAGGGGGGTCTGATGCGGACCAGGACGGCAACTCCAATGCTCAGTCCTCCTCACTGCTACAGGAGTTACAAGCAGGGCTTTAAGTGGGCCGGGTCTCAAGGGGTCTGAGCACCGGGAGTTTTTTTAAAAGAGGCCTCGAAACGGGTCTCTATCGGGCTCTGTTTTGAGCCCTGGCACAGGCGGTCCGTTTTTTTCCAGACTGCAGAGACAGCAGTGTACGGTCACTGCAGTCCGGAAAAAAGTGCCAGGGCACAAAACAGCCAGATAGAGACCCGTTTCGAGACAAGCACATGGATGTGCGCTGCCCACACTGCTCACTTCTCACTAATGGAGAAGTTACGGCATGACGTCATGCCAGGTGAGCTTTGTGGGGGAAGGAAAATCCTTTAAAGAGTCATTTTCTTTCTGGATTCCCCTTCTCTTTCTGAAACGCAAGAGCAGCAACATTGTGTTAGGGTCACCAGGGCTTCAATTGGAAGCTTTTTCAATATTATATGTAACAAGATATAGTTGCAGCTTATTTATCTTATGCAACTAATAACCATTGACAAAGCCAATAGTCCTTACTTGTTGTAGGTATGATGTTACTAATTGTATCACATATCCGGATGCAATGACAGAAACAGCAAAATACAAGTTGGGCGGCACACTATACTAAACAAAGATTTTTAGCGCATGTGTTTAAAAGCCACGCCCCTAATTAGTGGCCACGCCCCTTTGAGAGACCCTTCAGTTTTTTTATCCCACTTAAAGCCCTGGTTACAAGTGAGCTTGAGGTCACTGGATGGATGATTCAACTCCTTAGATAAGCGACTTGAGAGTTTGGGGGCCAAAATTCAAGTGCATGACAGGTGCTTGGATGTGGCAGAGTCACGCATATCGAACATAGAAGATGGCACTGCACAGTCGCTCAAGAGGCTGGAGCGCATTGAAAGCATACTCCGACGTGGCGATAAAGAATGAAGAGCTCGGGCGCGCAGCAGGTGCGATAACATTCGCCTTTTGAGGGTTCGGGAGACCACATCTACGGGTCGACTTGACCTCTTTATGGAGACCTTGCTAAATAACTTGTTTGGGAGGAAGTCCTTTACCACTGGCTTTGTCGTGGAATGCGCCCACAGCACTCTGGGCCCCCGTCCAAACCCGGGTTGCCCCTCAAGGCCCATAATTGCACGCATCATGAACCTTCGGGAACGTGACACCGCACTGCGTCTTGCCAGGGAACACAGAAATATCACATGGCAGGGCTCCAAGCTCTCTTTCTTCCAAGACTTTACCATCATGGTGCAAGAGGCCAGTCGCAAGTACAATGGGGTCAAGACTACCCTTCGGAACTTGGGTTTGAAGTATGGTATGTTATACCCTGTCAGATTGAGAGTTGAAGTCAATGGCCGGGCCCGTATTTTCAATACGCCAACTGAGGTGAAGGAATTTTGCCACACATACAAGCAGAACAACAACCAGATGGTTGCAGATGGGACAGAGTCCTCCCCTCCACACAGCGGCTCCAATGCAAGTATGGGTCTTTTTTCATGTGCCGGGACTGGTTGACTCTATCGCATTACTCCTTCCCTATTGTTACATGGTGGTATTGGGAATACTACTCATCATTGCGAAATGTTTCAAATAGCTGGTTGACTGATTTGGGTTTGCCACCCCTCATGGTGTACACCTTGGGTTTGTTTCTAGTTACACAGGTGTACCATTCTAGGGTTTCCTCATTCCATTTTATAGCCACTAGGTATATCACGTATTGTTTTATGTTATGGTTCTGCCTCGCTTTTTTTTAGTGAGGTTGGGTGGGGGGTTGAGGGGATACTTGCTATCGTACAGACAATTCTGGTTATTTACTGTTTTGTTCACTGTTACAATTAGCGTTTAATTGCAATTGCTTGTTTCTGTCATTTCATGCCACGACCACTAGATGGGCCAGCTAGGTAATGTTGATGGTCCCTCTGGCTTGTCCATGATATCCTGGAACGTCAGGGGTCTTAATGATAACCGCAAAAGAAGAAATGTTGTCCACTATTTACTTCAGCACAATGTTGACATTGCTTTCTTACAGGAAATGCATCTGCCCAAATCTGACTCTGAACGATTTGCCTCCTGCTGGGACGCGCTCAGATATTTTGCCAACAATAGCAATTATGCTAGGGGCATGGCCATTCTTATCCACAAAAGGGTCCCCTTCAGTCTCCACTCAATCTTAGGGGACTGCGAGGGTAGATACACCATTGTTACTGAATCTGGTATACGTATATGCCCCGAACACTGACTCTCTGGAATGATTTCATTCCCTGCATGCCCAGCTCACATAGCTAGATCCCGTTGTTCTGCTAGTTGGGGGGAATTTCAATCTGCTCCTTAACCCCGACTTAGATGGCACTGCCTGGTCTCCTGGCACTAAACCACGCGCGCGCTGTGCCCTTCTTGATCTTTGCAAGCAACTATTTCTCCTAGATATCTGGCGCATGCAAAACCCCTCCCTCACTGAATACACGCACTATGCTGGCCAGCATAACACCTGGACTCGGATTGATTATTGGCTTGTCTCCCCTAGCATCTCCAGCTGGTACCACTCAATCACATATTCTGACCACTCTCATGTTAACCTTCTTCTTAGAGTTCCGCGACCAGATGGGTATGAACGGCAATGGCGTTTTCCAAGTCGCGCCCTCAGCGATGATCTTTTCCACACTAAGGTGCGCGATGCCATTGACGACTATTTCACCATTAATACTGGCTCGGTTGACACTTAGGCAGTCCTATGGGAGGGTTTTAAAGCATACATTAGGGTCATCTGCAGTGCCAAGTATGCTGGGGTACTGAAAGTTCTCCGAAGTACACTCTCTCTTCTTGAACACGACCTAACAGTACTGGATAGCGCATCACTGCACACTTTCAGTCCAGAGGCGTTGCGACGACGGTTGGCCCTCCTCACTGAATACAAGGAAACCACAGATTGTGAGATACTCTTCTTAGGCAAATATCAAACTGCTCGTCGATATGGCGAAGGCGAGTGGCCTGGCAGGGTGCTAGCTCAGATGCTCCGGCCCCCATAAAGCAAAGCCTACGTCACCAAACTGCTCTTACACAAACCGAGTACTCACCAACACCTCTGAGATTCGTGATGAATTCCTGGATTATTTTGCAGCACTCTACACTTCCAAAGTATGGCGAGGTCCCACTGCGCAGGAAGCCTATTTATCAGAGATTGCATTGGTCTATCTGGAGAAACATATGCAGGATTTCTTAGCGGAGTCGATCTCCGAGGACGATATCCTTGGTGCCATCAACGCCCTCTGATGCTCCTCAGCCCCGGGGCTAGACAGCTTTAAGGGGGAGTTTTACAAGGCATACAATGATCTATTGGTGCCAAAACTGATCAAGGTATATGCGGAGGCCCTCGAGAAACTAATTCTGCCCCCCACACTTCGTGAGGCGGTCATTATACTCCTTCCCAAACCCGGCAAAGACCTATTATTATGTGGATCATACAGACCTCTGTCCCCTACCTAATTTGGATTATAAAATTCTGGCCAGTATCCTTGCCACGTGCTTGTCCCTATTGATGGAATGTATTATCTCTCCGGCCCAATCCGGCTTTGTTCCCCAATGTTCTACCTCATTGAATCTCAGGATGCTCTTCTCGATACTCCACAGAATGAACTCTGGGGTCCCTGCTGCCACAATCCTATTGGATGCTGAATAGGCCTTTGACTTCTTAGAGTGGCCTTTTTTCGTTTCTGTCATGCGCCGCATGGGAATGCCCGTGGGATTCATAGCCACCACTGTACTACTCTGTAGCTGCCCTGCGGCGAGGCTTCACCTGAACGGCACGCTTTCCCAACCCTTCTCTCTATCCCGCACCACCCGACAGGGGTGCCCCCTGTAGCCCTTATTGTTTATACATACTATGGGCCCCTTAATCCGTCATTTCCAAGAAAAGCATCTACAGAGAGGCCTGCAATTCAACGGTGTTCCCCTTTTGGTCTCGCTTTACGTGGACGGTACTATCCTCTACGTCAGATGATACTATCCTCTACGTCAACTTAGAGCCTCTCATCAGGGAAGTACTCCGATTTGGTCAACATTCCAACCTGAGCATTAACTGGGGCAAGTCGGTTATTTTCCCCTTAAACTCCAGCACGACTGCATGGGATTTGTGAATTCCCTCTTGAGTGCCCTCATTCCAAATACTTGGGCATTCATATACATCTTGACACAGCCCAGACCCTTCTCCTCAATTATGGGCAAGCAATCTGCGCCCTCCAGGCTCAAGTGGAGATATGGCTACGGTTGCCGTTGTCCTTCGCCGGCAGGGTTTCAGTAATTAAGATGGTTGTTCTCCCCAAATTTTTATAACTTTTCAACAATATCCCCATACCTCTTCCAAACAGTTTCTCTTTGACATTACGTTCTCACCTTATCAGACTGGTCTGGGGGGGCAAACAGGCGTACATACATTGGCAAGTGCTTACACTGCCGTATGAGAGGGGGGTATGAGGTGCTGGACTTACAATTGTACTATCTCGTTGCTCAATGCAGCTATGCTTTTGCTTGGTTCCACCCTGACGCCAAGATCCCATTTCTCCACCCAGAGGCGGATTTCGCTCTTCCTGAGCGGTTATCCACAGTATTACCCAAGGGCGTACCCAGAGACTCTAGGGATATACAGACAGTCTCTACTACCAGCTGGGCCCGGGAGAAGCTGCAAAGGGTCACTGGCACAGCCACACAGTATTCCTCCGCTCTACCTATTCCTAATGCCTGCTGAAAAACTAGTGCAGCACACAGTGGCCAAATTTGATATCACTAAATTGGGAGATGTGTAGCATGATGGGCATGTCTTCTCGGGGACGGATGACGCCTGCTTCAAACCGTCACCTTCATGGATAGATTCGTTCTTTGCCGGACTCGTTCAGCTCTACGCGCCACTCTGCCTGGTGTTCCCATTGCACCGGACTTGTTCATTCCACTCTCCCTGATCATCGAGAGCGAGTGAGGGGTTCACCTCATATCTAAACTATACAAGGCCTGCTCTGGGATTATACCGGTCAACAATGACAGGATTTGCAAGGATTGGGAGGACGACTTAGGCCGCCCCATCATCGACAACCAATGGGCTAAATGCCGCACAGTAACAAAAGAAGTCTCCCTAAACAGCAGACATAAAATACTCCATTTTAAATTCCTACGTAGAATATACATCACCCCGGCCAGAGCCCACAGGCTTGATCCGTCCAGACCCCACACTTGTCGTAAATGCGCTGATTTTGCACACCTTACGTGGTCTTGTCCAAGACTACAGCCCTATTGGGTGATGGTGCACAGAACACTGGGTGACTTGACCAAACTGTCTCTCATCCCCACACCCGAGGTGGCACTTTTGGGTTATGTGGTTAACTTCCCCAAAAGCGTTAGGAAATTCGTCTTCCTCAGTTTGCTGCTCGCCAAAAGAGAAATAGCTATTCACTGGGGACGCAAGACAGTTCCCACATTGCAAAGTTGGCTGAATTACCTGGCATTCTGCAACACTAACAGTGAAGTGTACTCCAGCACACTGCCTTGCTCCTCAGGTCCTGGTGCCATTCAGGTCTTTTGTGGAATCTATGCGACAAGCCCCTGGCGCAAAACTGGAGTGGGGCTTAGTCCCTGAGGGTGTGGGGTAAGCAGTTTGTTACTTTCAAGTGTTTGTTTACCAATGCTCCACTGGGTGCTACAGTGATTGTGACTCTTTAAATATGTTGCTACACCTGCAAATGTTTGGTTACAGGTGGGCCAATTGACCGGTTGCTGGACGGCTGATGTCTAAACTCCGGGTAAATGGGTGGGCCTGCAGGACTGCATTTTCAAGATTTGCTGGGTTTCTTCTACTACTAGACACATGGCATGTCAACTCGTGCTTCGATGTATTTCATCCTACTTTTATTGTTTCAATTGTAATGATAATGACAGTGAACAACTATGTTTGAAGTGCTATAACGTGCTAAAATGGTAAATAAAGTTTTTTTAAAAGAAGCATTCGCTTGTCTGATGTGACTTCCTACAAGTAGGGAGGACATCTTGGAGCCTTCCCCGACAGGTGTTGTGTGGTGGTGGTAGAGAGTAGTAAGGGGAATCACTGTTGGGCAACTGAGATCCCATTACCAGAGCTCCCCTTACCTCAACACCTATTGTTGTTGTTTTGATAAGTACTTCAAGAGTTTCCCCATGTACACGGCTGATGGTGTACCTGCTGCTGTCTTTGACAGGAAGATGTGGTGTCTGGTAGGTGGTTTTACTGCCTGCCCTGTACTGCTGCCTCTGAATGGAGCTGCTAGTTGTGGATGTCGACAAGGCACCCATGGCCTTGGTATCTTTAAGTCCCTCAAGCATTTTGTCAACCTGTGGACCGAAGAGGTGTTCGTGATCGGAAGGCAGGTTGAGCAAATGTTTTTGGACTCCTAGTTTAAAGCCAGTTGTGGCATCTTATAAGGATGCTAGTGTTGATACCACGAGTGTTAGCAGCATCTAAGACACAGCGAATGGTGATGTTTTAAATAGTTTCCCCTCTGCCATCAACTCTTTGCCCCTGTCTATATTCCTCAGGGAGATTTGTGAGGAGATCTTGAATCTCATGTCATACAAGAAGCGAAAACTGGTAGAGCTTGCGATTCTTTAGTATATAGCTGCCAGCAGCACTAGTATATAGCTGCCAGCAGCACTGCCATCTTTCGTACCACATTAATCTTTTTGCTCACCTTTTTCTAGAGGGGGTGTATCTCCTGTAGCCTGGCTATCCGGGCACCGGCACCCAGTATGCACGACTGTGAAGTCAGGTGGTAGCCCATAAAGATAAACAGGGTTGTTAGGAGAAGGTTGATACTTCTTTTCGACCTGTGGGGTGAGTAACCCAGTTTTAACAGGATCCTTTATGGTACGTGTCTGTGGTGGCCTTAAGTATCCGGAGGAATGGACTGTGTGCTGTGTTTTGGACAACATCCCAACCACAAAGTCATCGTCTTCCTAGAGAGCATACATATCCACTTTATGGTAAGTGGCTTCCCTCTTTTTAACCTTGTATTAAGAGGTAGTGTTGCCTTGCTTGATACAGATCAAGATCTGTCACGGGAGATCAACGTTATAATACTCCTATTGGTCGTCCAAAGGCATTGGGTCATAAGGTGTGTCATATGGATCTGTATGGTGCATTGGGCTGCCTTCGCCATACTAGGATTGAGGTGACCCTGCAGCAGAGTGGGGAAGAGGGGACGTGTGTGAGAGAGGCAGTGGTGGTGGAAGAGGAGTTGACGAAGCAGGAGGAAGAGGGAAGAGGGAGAGGAGGTGGAGGTGGAGGAGGAGGTGTACGGCGGAGGGGGCTGGTGTCCCCGCCCTTATGTTTTTTGAGTTTCGAAGTTGGTGATTTCCTCCACAAAGGTAATCCTCTTGTTCTGAGGAAAAGTCTCTGTCGGTTTCGGGGAAAGCTTTGTAATAATTTTGCTTGTACAGGTGTATGAACAGGTGCTTCTGTCGAGTGTCTAACTCTTTAAGAAGGCGCTGGAGGATGGGTCGCTCTGAGTCTTTGGAACCTGTCAAACAGGGTGCTTTCAGCACCAGGTGGGCTCTTGGTTGATGTAGGTCTTATTGTTGATGCAGGCTTCGGTGGCAAAGTAGGTGTCAGTGCTGGTGCTAAAGGCCCTTTTAGCTTCAAGTGCCTGTGTAGGATCTTCAGACTCAAAGGACAAGATGCTTTGGCACCTGAAGAAGGGAGCGGTGTGTGGTCCAAAGTCTTCGGTTGATGCTTTCATAGGGCGAACAGCAAAACACACAAGATGATGGACGGAATGTTGCACTTTGGCAAAACATTCACCCCCCAGTCACAGATCTGGGTTTAATCCATCATTATGTTGCTCACCACGCCACCCCAGTTCAGACATGGTCCAGTGAAGACATGGTTTGGTAGTTTGGGCTGGACTGTTCCCATGAGGCACAGGGTCAGACTGATTTGCATATGGCCATGTCTGAACTGGGGTGGTGGAGTGGGCTAAAGAATGATGATGGATTAAACCCAGATCAGTTGACTGGGGTGAGTGTTTGATTTGTTCAAGCGCTCCATCTATCATCCCCTTTCGTATCGTCTTGATGTTTTTTTCATAGCCAAGAAGCAGTGGTGGACAAGCTGACAGTCTTTTAGGTACTGGGCTTGAAGCTCAGCTCTTTCAGTATCAGTGCTTGGCATCGGCTTGGAGCCGTTGGACAGTATCAAGCTAAGTTTCAGAGGACAAGGTACTCACTGTTGATGTCTTCACCCGTGTCTACAAAGGACAAGTGTCCCCCTGCTGTTCCTCCTCAGACTCAGAGAAGAAGGGGGCCTCCAGGCTCAGGGACAATTTGATTTGCTGTGCTCTTCAAGGTCTGACTTCCTCTTCCTCCTCTGTTACGATGCCATGCTCCACAAAGATTGTTGGGGGTATTTTCCAACTCCTGTCTCTGCATCCTCCGATGGGCCTATCTCTGTTCATGCCAGTGACAAAGTGTATTTTTGGACTGAAAGGTGAGGGAGGCCATTGATGTGTTATTGTGATGGTCAGGGGAGAGACAGAGAGGGCAGCATTGAAAGGGTTTCCTTTCTATTGCTTTTGATGCATTCTCATTAATATAAATGGTGGAGTGAGGGGCAGAAGCCTCAAAGAGGGCCCACGGCCCTGACCGTGAGGCGTCAAAGAAGGTTGCCGTCCATTACACTGCTTCATTGAGAGAACAAAGGTCATCATGCAGAATGTCTTCCAGCATGGGCACCCGCAGAAATTGTTCCGGGGGGGGGGGGGTTTACTTCATCACTATCACCATGATAGAACACAAGTATTAAATAAATAAATCTAATAATACAAAGAGCTTAAATAAACAAAGAAACCCATGGGGCGGGGGGGGGGGATATCTCGTGAGGCACCATAGCAGATGACCTGGCAACTACAATGAAACAGAGGAAAAAACTAAAAATGGTCGGAAAAAAAAATCCCTACATCGGATTGATGTGGCTCTAGAGAGATCCACATCCGCGAACCTTTTATTGATGATACAGTGGACAATTGTGTCAAATTCAAGAGCTAGTAGGATCAGCCTCGCTAAGCCACATTGTCTAGAACAATATTAATGAAGCAGCTCATTAAGTACCAAAGCCATCACTGATTCCATCTATCTACTTGGACAGAAACTAACAGAGGAATGTCCTCTTTAGAGTCTGTGGAAAAGCAAGAGAGGGAGATCTCAGTGCAGAAGTAAAGGCAGGTGCAGGAAAACTGAAACAAAGAAAGCAGGGGACTGATAAATGGGTAGGTTTAGTGTCGAAGAGAGATGAAGTAGACCAGAAGGAAAGCACTGAGAGTGCCTAACACGGAGCCCCATCAGTACACGTCCGGGCCCATCTGAAAAACAATATAACTTGGAGTTGATGGCCATCATGCACATTGCCAACTAAGGGAAGAGTCCCTATACCTCGTGACTCGAAAGCATTCTTCAAAGAAAAGGTACTTGTGAACATCCAATCCCAACACTAGATTGCAGGGTTGTGCAAACAAGAATAATGGTGGTGCAGACTATAATTTCTCAGAACAACAGTCCTCACAAGAGGTTAGCTCATATTGTTTTTGCATTCATCCAGTTTAGGCATGTTGTTTTATGCCCGGCTGAAGAGGGTGTCACCCAGAAACTGGTCCCAGGATGCTCGTTTCCGGTTCAGGGAAGACCTTTCTTGGCAGTTCGGGCTGGACTGTTCCCATGAGGCACAGGGTCAAGACTGATTTGCATATAGCTGGGTCTGAACTGAGGTGGCGAAGTGAGCTAAAGAATATTGATGGATTCAGCCCAGATCTGTGACTGGGGTTGAGTGTCTGAAAAGTTTCAGCACTCCATACATCATCTCTTTGTGTTTGCTTTGTTCGCCCTAAGTTAGCAGGGTATGCCCAGACGAGGTCCCTTGCTCACTTCGCCACTATATTCAAGCTAGCCTGGCTGAAGAGGAGTGTTACCCTGAAACCGGTCCCAGGATACTTGTTTCCAGTTCACGGAAGACCTGGCTTGGCAGTTTGGGCTGGACTGTTCCAATGAGACACAGGGTCAAGACTGATTTGCATATAGCTGGTTCTAAACAGAGGTGGCAAAGTGAGCTAAAGAATGATAATAGATTCAACCCAGATCTGTGACTGGGGGTGAGTGTCTGAAAAGTGTCAGCACTCCGTCCATCATCTATTTGTGATTGCTTTGTTCTCCCTGAGTTGGCAGCGTATGCCCTGACATGGGTTCCTTGCTCTCTTTGTCAGTGGATTCAAGCTAGCCATGGCTGAAGAGGGGTGTAAAGCTCTATGTTAGCTGGGTATGCCCAAACGAGGGTTCCTTGCTCTCTTTGCAACTGGATTCAAGCTAGCCTGGCTGAAGAGGGGTGTTGCCCCGAAACCGGTCCCAGGATGCATGTTTCTGATTCAGGGAAGACCTGGCTTGGCAGTTCGGGCTGGACTGTTTCCATAAGGCACAGGGTCAAGACTGATTTGTATATAGCTGGGTCTGAACTGTGGTGGCGAAGTGAGCTAAAGAACAATGATGGATTCAAACCAGATCTGTGACTGGGGATGAATGCCTGAAAAGTTTCAGCACTTCGTCAATCATGTCTTTGTGTTTGCTTTGTTCGCCCTAAGTTGGCAGGGTATGCCCAGATGTGGATCCTTTGCTCACTTTTGCCACTGGATTCAAGCTAGCCTGGCTGAAGAGGGGTTTTACCCTGAAACCGGTCCCAGGATGCTTGTTTCCGTTTCAGGGAAGACCTGGCTAGGAAGTTCGGTCTGGACTGTTCCCATTAGGCACTGGGTCAAGACTGATTTACATATAGCTGGGTCTAAACTGAAGTGACAAATTGAGCTAAAGAACGATGATGGATTCAACCCAGATCTGTGACTGGGGGTGAGTGTATGAAAAGTTTCAGCACTCCGCCCATCATCTCTTTGTGTTTGCTTAGCCAACATGACCAGCAGCCAATTCATCAGTGATAGAGCAAGGGTACCTGGTTGGTGGAGTGGAAAACATTTAATGTGATCCTTATCAGCTGTTTTCCTTATTCTAGATTATAAAATAAACGTGTACCATGGCTCCGTGTTCAGGGATGTGGTCTTTTTAAAACCATACTGCTTACCTTTTGCACTCCACTTTGCAGCAACACAAGTCATATTTTTTTGTAACTTTTGATCCTTTTGATTTACAACCAATTTTTGTTAAAATCCTCAGATTATACAGCAGACAATGTACGAAATGGCAAATATACCAAAGCCATAATTATGTGGAGAACATTTGCAAACTAGGACATTTTGCATTCATGTTTGAACTTCCCTTTGTGGAAAAAGGGAGAAGTGCTGAAGACAGAAACTGCATGGCTCGGAAACAAATGGCTTGTGATTCAACTTTTAAGTGTATTAGGGACATTATATGCTTGGAAACATATCCCACTTTGTGAATGTATTTTCAAATCAACAGTTCGTATTAAACCTTAAATAAACGTGTATCCATTGGTTTAATTAAATACCGTAATAAGCTGTACCTGGAAATGCCAAGCAAATACAAATAATGGGGATGTTTTGCTCTTTCTGGCCACAGTTCTGTCTCCACCCACTGACCCAAACCTCAAGTTATTCCCACCTTTTGATTCTCCGCCCACAGTTCCCCCTACTTTTTTCCCTCACTTTGACCATTGAATCTATCTATGTCGCAAGATCTTATTCTAGACCGAGTCCCCCTCCACCCTGAATAGAAGACCATTTGGTTACTGCATTGCCTTGGGGTGGCAGTGGATACCGCCTCCTCCCACCACACATAAGCACAATAGTACCCTCCCTTCAAACAATTTATGGTATCAGAATGTTAGCCTCATGCTCTTCAGATCCATTACCGGTTAGCAGGGGGTTCATGAGCCCCGTTTAGTTAAGATTTCAAAGTTTATCCTATCGCCTCAAGTCTGCCTACCGCCGACCCCAACGACCCTTTCTGACCACATCACTTTCTAATGTAACTATCAACAGTTAAAGCAAGAATCATAAACTCCTGCAGCCCTTAAAAGAAATCTAATCTCCCAACAGATACCATAGTCCGCTCATTTTAAACAGGGCTAATCGCTCTAAATTATGTCAGATAAGGGCAATTGCGTATATAAAGAAATGGGATGTTGACAGGACCACAAAGTGTGGTGCACTTAAGGAGCTGCGATTCGAAGTGTGGTATTGTGCTGATGCATGGCTATCATCAGTGCAGCAGTACAATAACACACATATCCCTGAAAAAAACCCTGAACTTTCATTATTGTTGTATTTTATAATTCATACTGCAGCCAGACGGGGTGTGGGAAGGGGCATTTTCATCCTTGCGCACTGGCACGCAGCTACCTCTAACTGTGTATCTAAAACTTAGCACCATTTATAGCAACTCAGAAATAACCAGCCACTGATATCTGTCGGGAACCTGTGTGGATATTTAAAGTAACACACTGTATGGTAATCTGTACTACAGAACCACCACCTCTAGGCGCTACCATCAAGTGTCACATTCCAGTAGCAGTTCTATTCCTCTTTTGCCACACACTCTTTCTGCTCCTCTATCTACAGTTTATTCACCAACTCATGCACAAACTATCCCCCCCTCTCTATCTTCCTTTCTATTTCTATCTTCCTTTCTAACTATTCTGTGCAGCTTTCACCCCTATCTACTCACCATGCCACATAATTCTAACACACAAGTATACTACATACCACACAATTCCACAACTAACATTTCCAATCCAAAACACATAATTCAACTCCACACCACATTCATCCACTCCACTACAAACTAAAACACGTGGGTAAAAGATATTGCCATTTATAATGCCAATAGCTCTAACTCTCTCAAATGCTAGACCAATTGCATTGCAAATGCTTGTTGCGAAGGCAATGACATGTTCTAAAGCATCTCATTGTTAAAGAAATCTCTTCTCTTATCTGCTCCACCACTCAATGAGGTTAAACAGTTATTGGAAGTCTTTATGATAAATAAACCATTTAAGAGATTAACATTTTAAATGCAACACCAATAAGCTCTAAACTCTGAGGGGCATATTCTCCCAACGCAACTCCCAACATCGCAGTCTATCATGGGAACATGACACCTTGTTAACGAAGCATTCTCAACTTGGCGGTACAATGCATAAGTCACCAGATAACGTGTCAAATATCCACGTAAACAGCAACACCACACCGCAAAAATGCGAAACACGAACGAAAAAAATCCTGCAATGAGGCGAATCGTGATACAAAAATCTGCGTAAACCAGCTACAGGCAAGCAATTCACATGCATCAGGTGGGAAAAATCACCATAAAAGTAAAAAAAAAACAGACAAACAAATTCCAAACAGCGGAGCACAATGGATGGTGCTGAAGCAAGTACGGAGGAGAACCAGAACCCCACAAGCCCCCCGGAGGACCTGCCTGGGACCTTAAGGTCAGGGAGGGCAAAGAGAAGAAGAGTAGGAAGAAGTGCTTCAGTCCGCAGGAAAACAGGATCCTGATAACTGAGGTGGTCGACCACCATCAACAACTGTTCGTCACCTCTGTGTCATTGGCAACATCTGTTGTAATTTTGCAGCGATCGGGGTTAGCATTTAGCTGAAGCCATCTTGGATTTGGCAGCCATTTTGTATGCCATGTGCTACCACGTGCTCACCATGTGCTCTGTCCTCACTTGCTGTCATTTGCTCTTGTACTCTGCTTAGAGACAGACTATATTTAGACTCTGCCACTCTGCACATGCGCAGAAGAGACTGTGACTGTCCATGCACCTGTCCTTAGTATGTAACTGTCAAGATGTCTTTACTAGAATTAGCAATTGCTAGCTCCGCCCATTTGTTGACTGTGCATTTCTGTATGACCTTTTATGTATGTAGCCCTTCTCTTCTGTACTTGTACCGCCTTCTTTTGAGCCCCTGTGTGGGTATAAAAGGACCATGCTCCTTCTGTTCAGTGTGATACTTCATACACTTCCGAAGGGTGTTGTGTGAATGTAGTTCCACCTCATGAGGTTATTAAATACTTTGCTTTATATTCCAGTTTCTGTGCCAACTTCTATCCTATTGGTCTGAGGACTTTGTGCAGAGAAGGGCGAACCCCTAGCACTGGTAGGCCTAGCTGAGGCCCACCACCACAAATTGGCGTCCAACCAGTGGGGCTCATCGGCGACTCAGATGCCCGAAGGAGTGGTCGAAACGAAGGATTGGAATCTCGCTACGGATGATCATTGCCCGAGGAGACTCGCATCTTGGCAAACCACAGCATTTTTCCTCTCTTTCTGATCTGACCATCCAGGTGGTGCGGGTCCTCGACTGAGATCTCTTCTGTTGATTCGCCGTGCAGTGACCGTTTGGTCGAATAAAGAACTTTGCAGTTGGAATCTGGACACCAAGTGATTGGTAAGCGTTGTTGTGATGTAACACTTGCTGTTGGTTTGACCCCTGGGATTGGTAAGGTTGTTTTTGCAACGCTTGCTGTGACTTTGTGGAATTGTATTAGACAATTTGGATTTCTATGTGATTGATATATGAATTGCAATTTATATAGGCAGGTAATGAGAAGAATTTTCTCTATTTTGAATTGATTTGAACAGCACGTCGTATAGAAGTACCTTAAGTGCTACTTTGGATATAATACTGCATATTCTGCACTATTTTTGGCATGCCTGTTTCTAGCACACTTCGTAGGATATGTTGCTTTTGTAGTGGTACCAATTTGAGACTCGATGAAGCACAACCGGCTCCCCCAGAAGGGACGCCTAATAGGGACATTTATATATAGTGTGGTATTTCTTCTATAATGTCCAGCACGTTATGGAATAAATATACTCGTAAGGATCCAGAATTACGTTGGCCTATGTATGGGTCATTTGATTTGCGAAAGATTCAGTATGTGGAACAACGAATGTTTAAGCGAAAGGCTAGGCAAGACTTGTTCACTGTGTATGAATGTGGGAGAAAGAAGTGCGTGAGCGAATGAAGCATGAGCAAGCCTTGATTGGAAAGGAACAGCGTAAGAATATTCATGCGAAAGCATTAGAAATGAAAAATGAAGTAATGAAAGAAAATAAAGAGAGAGAAGATAGGGAGCGTCATTTACAGGTAAATGGCCAATACGCTGTTCGTAGACCTCTCTATCCTAACCTTACTAAACCCCAAGATGATTCTCTTTTGTTAGATCGCTCTCCGCCTCCGTATACTCTTCCTTCTGCTCCTCATGAGACAGATGAAGACTCTCCTACAGAGCAGGAGAAAGCACGGGAAACTCGTTCTATGTTAACCATTGAGCGTGCGTCTGAGATTAGATCTGCTGCTCACAAAGCTGTTCATAGTGTTGCCCTTGCTTCTGAACTTTTAGATGGCATGAAAGACTGGCTTGAAAGGGAGCAAATATATTTTACCGAGGTATTTGCCGCAGAGGTCATTGAGCGGTTTAGGAAATATTCTGAGGAATTGGAGCCCACTGATGTAGCAGATGACTGTAAGCAAATGCGTGAAGGTCTTTTTGTCTTCTACCAGGTGGCTGACACAATCAGACGTCTGGTTAAAGTGTGTGCTGATGCAGTCCATTTGCGAGAGGAGAAAAAGGCAGCAGAAGCAGCTGCACAAACATCCCGGATTAACATGGCACGAGCTTCTACTTCTGAGACAGATAAGAATGTTGTATTTCATGTGAGACCTATGCGGGAAGCCGCACCTTTGTATGTTCCTGCTAGAGGTGCAGGACCTAATGATGATAAAGATTCTACTGATGCAAAGGGTTATTTTGTTTATAATTGGGTTTACACTCCTTGGAATAGAGCAGATGTCATGGCTCTTAAAACTGAATTACCTGAGGAAGTTGAGGGTGCTATTAGCTCTTGTACTATGACTTTGCCTGATATTGACCTGTTTTTCGGATTGATATTACCCCCTGATATGTGGAGAACTGTTCGTAAAGTTAATGATCGTACAGCCTTTGGTGCGGAATGGAAAGATTTAGAACGAAGGGATGAAGAAAGAGAACCCGCACAGAAACCCTGTCAGTTAATTTTAGATCTTCCCGCAGCCATAATAGTAAAGTTAAAGCCGATTATTCCCCCTAAAAAGATAGATTGGACTGTATTAGAGACTTGCAAGCAAAAAGCAGATGAATCGGTTTCTGACTTCTTCACACGCTTTGAAGAGGCATTCCACGATTTTAGTGGCCAGTCATTGACAGAAAAAACAGGCAGGCATCTGTTCGTCGATAAATATGTCGTAAACCTGTTGCCAGGAATAGCTAGTCACCTAAAGGCCAGTGAGAGTTCATGGACTACCTCTTCTCCAGTTTCTCTTCTAACTATGGCTCAGTATTACGAACGACAGGAATTAGAAGCAAAAGGCAGTGAGGATAAAAAGACTAAAGAATTAAAAACAAAGGTTATGTTGGCTTAGGCTTATGGTCCTCCTTCTAGAGGTAATTATAGAGGTGGACGTGGATTTTATGGTTAGTCTTTTCCTTCTTATACTCGTTCAAATTTGTCTGTTGACCAGTGTGCGTACTGCAGGAAATTTGGACATTGGGCTTCGATTGTCCAACATTGCGTGCTCAGCAGTATCCACGTGGTGGGAGACAAATGCAAAATCGTTCAGGATATTAAGGACCTAGAGGGAGCACGGATGATCGTGCTAGGTTTGATTCTAATATGGGCAGACAGGATGGGTTTAACACTTTTGACAGACCAAATCAAAATCAATATCAAATGTCCGAATATTTGCCATCCAATTTCAAAGACTCAGTTTATGCATAGGACTGCCTAGGATGGGGGTACGGAACCAGTTGAAGTTCCAATAGATCAGAAGGGTCCCTATGTTACAGCGCATGTTTTGGGTTCTACTGACCAGTTTCTGGTTGAAACAGGAGCTACTCGTAGCACCTTGTCTAAACAATTGGTTCCAAGGGCTCCCCTGTCTGGCTTAACAATCACATCGATAGGTTTGAATGGAACACCTTCCCGTAGCACATTATCACAACCACTTGCATTTTATGTTGACAAATTTACTACTCCATGTCCATTTTTGCTTTCTTCAAACACACCAGATAATATTGTGGGTCTTGATATGCTCAAATATTTCAGGGCTACAATACTATGTTCTCCGGAAGGAGTACGTGTTATTTTAAATGGCAACTACCCAGTGATGGAGAGATCCTGTATTGTAAAAGAGGACATCGCATTAGCTTCACTCCCTAGTACTTTGTGGGCTACTTCAGATACCGATGTAGGGCAAATGGTTATTCAGCCATACCCTACTTTTGGACAGGTTGTCCGGTTTTGGGGTTTGAGACTCAGCTTACCGATGGCTGGAATCTTTCCTAACCGGGAGAACACAGAGGATTCAGCTGGGAGACAGGATATCAGGAGTGGGAGACCTGACATGTGGAGTCCCCCAGGGCTCAGCATTGTCCCCACTCCTGTTCAACCTATATCTCCAACCTCTGATAAACACACTAGCTGAGATGGGCTGCCGTGTGTTTAACTATGCCGACGACACACAGCTGTTGTTGAGCATAGACAACACTATACAGGCTCAGCTACACGCACAGGAGGTGCTTAGATACACAGTCCATTGGATGTCTACGAACCTCCTAAAAATAAACCCCGAAAAAACCGAGGTGTTGATAGTTTCCTCAAATTGCTCGCCCTGGAGTGACTTGTACTGGCCTCAGGAATTGGGCCCGACCCCTAAGCCAGCTGATGCGGCCAAAAGTCTAGGCATTAAGATAGACAGTGCCCTTTCAATGGTCAGCCAGATCTCCACTGTGGTTGGAACCTGCACCGGTCTCATAAGACAGCTGCGCAAATTAGTTCCACTCCTCTCCCAGTCAATGCTTCGCACGGTAGTCTCTGCCACCATACTATCGAGGCTTGACTACGGAAATGCGCTCTACCTGGGCCTACCTAAAACTTTAATCAACAGACTGCAGGTGGTCTTAAATGACGCGGCCAGACTTGTCTTCAAACTCCCAAGAAGAGCACATGCCTCCCCGTTACTACGTAACCTTCATTGGCTGCCAGTTGGGCAAAGGTCTGTCTTCAAAAGCCTCTGTATAGCCCACAAATCCATTTACGGACAAGCCCCGGCGTATATCAAGGAACGGCTAGAGATGTACAGACCGGAAAGAAGTCTCAGGTCTTCCGACGCCCAATTGCTGGTATGCCCCCGGTTCAGATTGGCCACAAAGGGCGGGAGATCTTTCTCCGTCCTACTACCTAAGCTCTGGAACGATTTGCCTGAGGCCCTCCGTAAGGATGGCAATTTACTCCGTTTCAGGAAAGCCCTAAAAACAATTCTATTCAGAGCAACGCTTAGCCCAGTATAGCCTTACCCAGTTCCTTCACTCCTTTTCGGCTAACTCGGTTGTTGTGTTTTGCGGTCAAAGCACCCTGAGACCTGCAGGTGAATTGGCGCTATACAAAACGACAATAACAAATAACAATAACAAATAACAAAATATTAGTGTCAAGGAGGGCGCTTCATTGCCACGGTTGCCTCAATATAAAATTTCTCGAGAAGGTGAAAAAGCACTTATACGCATTGTTCATGATTTGATTAAAGCGGGGGTTGTGGAAGAAGTTCCTTATAATGTTTGCAACAGTCCTATTTCTATTTTGAAAAAAGATACTCACACTAGGATTTACAGATTCATCATTGATTTGCGGGAAGTTAACAAGATTGCAGTGCCACAATACCCGGTGGTTTCTGACATAACAACACAGCTTACCCTAGTTCCTCCGACAGCAACTACATTTTCTGTGATCGACCTGAAGAATGCATTCTTCTCGATTCCTATTCATCCTGATAGCCGATATTTGTTCGGTTTCACTTTGAATAATAGATCATACAGATTTTGTAGAATTCCTCAAGGGTACACTGAGAGTCCGAGTATTTATAGTCAAGCACTGAAACGAGAACTTGATTCTTTTACTTTGTCTGAAGGAGTGGCTCTCATACAATATGTCGATGACATCTTGTTGGCAGCCGATCTGCCTGAGCTATGTGAAAAATTTATTTTGTCTTTACTTTCTTATCTTGCTATACACAACCATAAAGTGTCACAGAAGAAATTACAATATTGTAGACCGAAGGTTACCTATTTAGGTCACCTTCTGTCTAAGGAGGGTCGTGCACTTACACCAGATCGCATACAAGCAATTTTAGACACACCAGTACCTTCTACTCAGAAAGATGCCCGTGCATTCATTTGTTTGACCTTGTTCTGCAGGCAATGGATATTAGGTTTTTCACACATAGGTAAACCCCTGCTAGTGCCTTTGACTAAAGACACTCCGATGCCCCTTCCATGGACAGAAGAATGCCAGGATGCTTTTCGTGAGTTACTGCAAGCTCTTTGTTCTGCACCAGTGTTAGGCACTCCAGATTACACGAAGGCTTTTACACTCTATGTACACGAGAGAGATGGGTGTGCATTGTCAGTTTTAGTACAGACACACGGTGACAAGCAGCGTCCTTGTGCATATTTTTCAGTGGTTGTTGATCCTGTTGCTCGCGCATTGTCTGGGTGCTTCCATTCAATTGCAGCAACAGCTGTGTCCATACCTCAGAGTGAAGGGATAGTTTTGTCACAAACTATTGGCGCTAGTACCCCATGCGGTTGATGCCTTTTGAATCAGGCGAGAACGCATCATTTGACTAGTGCTCGTTTAACAGGATACGAGTTGACACTGTTAGCCCCTCACATTACATTGAAGAAATGTGCGACACTGAACCCAGCTACTTTGGTGCCATATCCAGCGACTCAAACTGTGTAACAGGAGTCTCACGATTGTATCTTCCTTACTGAGAAACAGACAAAGGGTCGCGTTGATTTGCAAGATACGCCCCTTTCAGATGTAGAAGGGGAATTGTGGGTTGACGGGTCCTATTTGAAGTTACCAGATGGCACGACTTCAGCTGCATATGCAATCACGACACTTGAGACAGTAGTGGAGACAGCTCGTATACCACAGAAGTCGGCCAAAGCAGCTGAGCTAATAGTTTGACACGAGCGTGTGAACTTAGCACTGACTTGCGTGTGAACATCTATACAGACAGCCGCTATGCTTTTGGAGTGGCCCATGATTTTGGCCTACTCTGGAAGGAAAGAGGCTTTCTTACATCCCACGGGATGCAGATAATGCATGGAGAATTAGTGCATAATCTTTTGACTGCACTTGCATATCAAAAGAAAATAGCTATTTTAAAGTGTAGCGTGCACAAGAAAGTCATTGATAAGATAGGACAAGGCAACGCCTTTGCAGATCGCGTAGCTCATGAGACTGCGATGCAATGAAGCACTACATCAATGTACGTAGTGAAATCACAAGCTGAGCGTTGGCATAATGCTAGAGAGGAAGTATTAGATATACAGAGATCTGCCACTGTGGAAGAACTTGAGCAATGGTCTAAAGAAGGAATGTTAGACGATGAGGGCTTTTGGCGCAACAAAGAGATGAATAAGTGGAAATTGCCTGCTGCTTATTTACAGCCTATGGTTCAAATGGCACATGGGTCAGCACATGTTGGAGCTCTAGCGATAACGAAAATGCTTAAGCAAGCCTGGGAGCATCCAGAGATTGCCGGTACAGCTAAAAGAATAGTACAATCTTGTTTGATATGTTGGCAGTATAATCCTGGAAAAGGGACATGGAATCCTACAGGAGGGTTGGCTACACCAACTGCACCTTTTGAAGTTTTGCAAATGGATTACATCCAACTTGAACGCTGTAACAACTTAAAGTATGTTCTAGTGGTGGTATGTAAATGGATAGAGGCGTACCTTACAAAGGATAATACAGCTCTTACTAGAGCGAAGGTGCTTTTAAAAGAGTTTTTCCCTAGATATGGTGTTTGCAAACTTTTGTGGAGTGACAACGGACCTCATTTTGTTGGAAAAGTTGTTGAGCATGTCCTGAAAGGATTAGGGATCAAACAGAAATTCCATGCAGTTTTCCACCCACAATCGGCAGGATTAGTGGAGAGGTATAACGCTACTTTTAAAGTGAAACTAGCAAAAATACTGGCTTCCAGGTCTTTGAAATGGCCAGATGCACTACCCTTGGCATTGTTGTCAATAAGATCGGTGCCACATTCACGATCTGGGCTTACTCCATATGAAGTGGTATTTTGAAGACCGATGAACATTTGGGGAATTCCAAAGCCACGCCCCGTGCATGATGTACCTTGTGTTCTGATGAATGATTATTTGGCACAGTTAACTGATAGTTTGATCTCTATCCATCAACAGGTTCGAGAAGCTCTTCCAGATAGATCTACAGGTGAGGCCCACAAACACCGTCCTGTTGATCACATGATGGTCAATGTCTTCGAGAGGTCCAACAGCTTGGAGCCGAGGTGGCAAGGACTGGAGCAGGTGCTCCTAGCAACAAGGACAACAGTTCGAGTAACGAACAGGAAGAGCTGGGTCCATAGCACTCACTGTAAGCAAGTGTTGCCTGCCTTGGTGGAACCTGCTGTGCTGACTGATCATCGAGAGATCTTGGAGACAGAGAAGGGCTACGCTATCTCACCTGACGAATCTGAGGGAGTCTTCCCGGACCACACAATTCCTGGAGTATCGCAATACCAACTGAGACCAAGGACTGCAGTGCTGAAAAAGACTGATTGATCAACCGCCCTGGGTTGGTGAAATGGAGTGCCGATGTGGCAATGAGGGGGTGGAGGGGTGGGAGATCAGTCCTGCGAAGTGACGCCCATCTTGGCCCTCAGTGAAGAAATCAACGGCTGCCCAGGGATAAGAGCTCCAACGATTGTTTCAACGACGAAGTAATCATACCTGCTGAAAGATCAACTGTTTCTAAGATCTTCAATAAAAAGACCATTTGTGCTGTAGGATGTGTTGTTGCCATGGTGGCTATAGCAGTGACAACCTGGTTTGTTGAGAAAGTGGCTCCTGTTCGACAGCTTTTGATGGCCACTACTCCAGTACCACTTGATCATCATTACTTTAAGCTTCCCTACCATGAGCAGAAGCATCGACAATCCTACCTAAATAATACGTTTATTCAGATGTTGCATCACACTCACAATGCCACAAATACTACCAACTGTTGGGTGTGTGGGATGATACCTGCTCACCAGAAGTAAGGAGGCACACCTTTTATTCCTCGTCCTTTCTCTCATAATGGTTCTTGCCAAGCTTGGTTTGCGCTTTTAATTGCTTCTGGAAAAGCAGCAGCTGGAAGGATTAATTATCATCTGAATAAAGTGCGTTATCCAGATGAAGATGGTAATCCGCGAGCTGAAGGAACTAAATGGGAGTGGGAGGAGTATCGCCCTGAGAAAATTTCTACGCCATATGTTTTCCCAAATATGAGAACTATTAAGAACAATGGACCTTTTGTGATTTCTGTGACCAGAGCTAAAGCAGACATGTATAGGAAGTGCTGGGAGAATTCCAGTGGGGAGAAGTGAATGTACTGTAGTTTAGACTATTGAAGGTGCCAATAACACCAGCTTCATATCCTCACATAATACATACTTTGTCTGCGGTAACAAGGAATATTACCACCTACCTGTCGGATGGCCAGAGTATGCTATGTATCCTTTTTGTTGACCCCTGTGTTTCTGGCACCTGCATTGTATCACAGAGACTTTAAGCTATACAATGAGATCTCTAAGAACAGATACAAAAGGACAATAAATGTAGATGAGGTTGACCAGACTGACACCACTTTGCAACAATATGTCGACTTTAATTTGGGCTTGTTCTTCTTTGTGGGTGCTGCATTGAACAGTAGAAAGATAAGGAGATTGACTTGTGTTGTGGAAGCCGTCACCAATCAAACAGCAATGGCACTTTGGGAACATTACAGAAGAGCTGAAAATTGCAAGGATTGCAGCACTCCAAAATCGTATGGTTCTTGACATGGTTCTAGCTGATCGAGGTGGTGCATGTCGCATCATCTGTAGCAGCTGTTGTGTGTTTATACCGGATCACTCACCTTCGGTATATGATGCAATATCAAAACTGGATAAAATCGCTGCAGAGATTTACCCAGAGACCAAAATAGTAGTAAGTTTAGGATTGAGTCTTAAATTAATTCTGTGAATCAGGCCCTTCGTCTTCCTCTTCTTCTTGTCCTTGCCCTTCCCTGTCCCCAAGGGCCCAGGCTGGTCGACAGGGAGGCTTGTGAAGTTGCGCTCATCCTCTGCGCCTGCTCCGGCTGCCTCCATGGTGCTTGGGTGTTGGTCAGTTTGTGTGCTTGTTTTACTTTTATGGTGATTGGTGCTGCTTATCGCTGATTTTCTTCTCGCACTTTGGCCCATCGCAGTTTTTTTGGTGTTGTGGTTTGTGTTTTTGTCTCCATCGAGGTGGATGTATCACTGACATTGTCCGCGGTTTCGGCAGACTATCGCATGCTACCGCCTTGTTGTGAATTCCACGTTGTCACAGGGTTATTTTCCCACGATAGGCTGCGATGTTGAAAGTTGCGTTAGACTACTCTTGCGGTAGTTATCACATGTTTTTGTGAATATATCCCCTAGTGTCACTGCCTCTGTCTCTCCCTGTCCCGTGCCAGAGTCAAAGATGTATGTGCGCTCCTGTTGTCATGCTGTTTGTATATATAGCACTTACAGAACCTTAAGGCTTCTTGAAAGCACTATGAGGGAAAAAGAAGGAAGCAGCCGACATGAAAAGAATCTTAGGAACCGGATGGTCTGAGACTGGTATGGGAAATGAGATCTGCAAGTGGCACATAAATATAGATAAAGTATACTGAGAATGCTTTAGTAAGGGTAAAAGCAAGGAGCGTCATTTATGAGGCCTTGCGTCAGTTTTGCGATTCCGATGCGTCACTTTGTGACGCATCGGCGGCGTAAAACATGCCTCCTGTTGCGCACTATTTACAAAGTGACGCATCTAAGCAGATGCGTCACTTTGTAAACCCCTGCGCTACATTATACCTGCGTCAGTTATAATGTATGCAGGGGGCGTTCCCCCGCAAAAAGCCTCGTAGAAGTGACGCAGTGAAATCTATGAGATTTCACTGCGTCACTTCTAGGACGCCGTTGCGTCAAAATCTTGCGCCTGCCTCACAGCAGGTGTAAGACTGACGCAGGCCCTTTCCCATGGGGCTTGCCCCATGTGAAAGGACGCATTGCTGGAGTTGCGTCACTTTTGTGACACACTCCAGCAATGCGTCACTTTTGCGCTTACAGATATGTCAGAAATACTGACGTATCTGTAACTCCTTGCGACATGATGCGTCATATTATAAATATGACGCATCAGGTATGCCGCAAGGAGTGCGCACTGAGAAGTGACGTATCGCTGCTTTCACGCAGCGATGCGTCATTTCTCATAAATGAGGCCCAAGATGCTTAGAAAATATTTCTCTAAAGAATAACTTAATGCGCTTCAAGAAAGAAAAGCCAGCAAGACCGAGACAAATGATTTGTTGTTTAATAAATTATATTTTGCCAGATATATGACTGCGCCATCAGATCCATATTTAAATCTCATTATCCTTGTGATATGCATTTGTCTAGAGTAGGTTAGTCTGATGAAAAAACGGATCATGGAGCACATCAAATGTAAAGAGAACAGTTTCCTTTTGTCGAAATGTTGTGCCATTGTCTTCTTTTTGTCTTATTAGAAATGCTGTATGAAATAAATGGGGAATGATTATTAATGTTTGACTGCTGGAGTTGTTTAGCTGACAGACTATACTTACCATAGAAAATGAATGACAGTTTTTTACAAGAAAGCACCATTCTTTGACCTTCAATGAAAAGCATGTCAAGGGCATTTGGGGGAAAGAGAGGTACACTTTAGTAAAGGCTGGATAGGGCCCTGTTGTGACAACAATTGTAGTTGCATCATTTGTACCAAAATAGAGTGGAAACTAATTTAAAACAAACCTGTGTCTGTGTTTCTGTATCCATTTTGGGCATTATATGGTGAGCCTCTGGGGAAACCTGCAGGGGGCTTGCATCGGGAAATTAAAGGCAGACACAAAAAGTCGGTACAGAACTTGCACCCAATTTTTGCGATCTGACTTTATGGACAAAATGGCAATGGTTCTTCAAAATAAACAGCCAATTAGGGACCGGCAAAGCATTTCCACTGCAAACCTCATTTAAACGGTGAGCAATAAACTCTACAAAAGTATGATTTACATGAAAAACAACTGAACAAGCAGTCAAACATATTGAGAGATTTTGTTCTCAAAATGCTCTTGTGAGAAAATTCCTCAGCAAGACTCTTAATGCAAGAATATTCATGCACAGGAAAAGTTTTGCAGAGTTAACAAAACTTTGCAGTCTTTGGAAAACTGAATATTTGTAAACGTCTCCTAATTCTCAAAGGAAAATCTTAATTTTGTCCACCCCTACTTTAAATGTATGCAATCTATTTTCTTTGAGTATAGAATCTCTTTTTTAACTCAACATGAGAATTTCCCCCAGTGCCACCAGAGCTCAATGATCACTGGCTCTCAATACCGGTTAACAGCCACAACCTGTTTTTTTTAGTTCAAAGAGTATTATTTCATAGATATGAAACACAATACAAAAAAATAATACCCAACATTTAGTATAGGATCATGTTAAAATATAAGAAAAAAGTTAACACCTATTGCATCATTACATAATAGTACATACAAGATATAAATAATATAAACATAAAAGGGCTACAGTAAGCAAAGATGAATTAATACACATTGAAATACGTTTCTAAATTGTAGAACAAGTACTGATATAGGAATCTAAACTAGACCACATACTAGACCTTGAAGAAGAGAAGTACTTATGAGAGTGTGGATAAAAACATTGCCCACGTCTAAGAAAAATAATCCATTCCCACCATGCATTAAGAGAAAGCGTCTTTCCAATTACAGGTAATAGATTTGATTGCAGTGGAAATAAGGAAATCCTACAATTTACAATCCATAGGGGATAACATGGATTTGAAAAGTGAGGATTTGAGAATTAGAAGATGAAATTAAAGAGTTGTTTGGATCTTAAGGATCTGGGTAGTAAGATGCCATATTTCCAATAAAAACTGATGAATGATAGAACAATTGAAAAATAAGTGTTGTAGGTCACCAGTTACAGATTGACAGTGCCAACGATTTGGAGTATCTAGAAGTTTAGCTTTAAATTATTTGTCAGGAAACCAAAAGCATTGATAGAGTAAGTAAATATTAGTTTGTATAATGGTGGCCGAAGATAATTTGCTGTGTTGGAATTCCAAATGTCCTTCCAGGATATGCTAAGTGAATGAAGATTTAAGTGTGGTGACCATTCTGGATTCAAATGTGAAAAAGAAGAATTTGAAGTGGTAAGTTTTTTATATACTTTAGAGGCTGTATGTCCTGAACGGCTGAACACAGAAATACAAAACTAAATACCAGAGGACTGAGACATAGAAAGTAGTTGGGGGTAAGCATTAATGATCGTATCACATACCAATGTATATTTAGGCAGCTAAAACAAGGGCAAATTGTAGGTAGATTGAATAACATTAAATGTGTAAAACATATCATATTGACAAATGTCTGCAACAAAGAAAATGCCAGCAGTAATCCATCATTTCCAGAAAGAAATATGTTTATGATATTGAAGTTTAGGATTAAACCAAAGAGAAACATTTTTAGTGGAAGACAGAGTAATAGACAAACTACTATCAAATGATAGAAGGGCAATTAAAGGGTATGGAGCCAAAAGATTTTTTTTCCAGGTTAAGCCATTTAGGTGCATTAAAGGGGGGGAGATAGTGTAGAACCATAAAGAACATTGTGATACAAGGAAGGCAAAATAATATTTTTTTATATCTGGAAGACCAACCCCACCTTCACATTTGGGCAATTAAGACTAATGCATGCGGTCTTACTATTTCAAAGGAATTTAGTAAATCTATATCCATACTAATATAATAAAGAGAGCCCAAACCTTTGAGGTGGGTAATCTCAGGAACCACAGCACCAATCACACCACCCAATACAGCGTTGGAAAGGGCAGTTGCAGCAGAAGGACATAGGCTATGCAGACGCCCACCATATGCATTTAAAAGGTAAAAGAACCGTGCCAGCAAAGTAGTCCCTTGTGGGCGTGTCTACGTTGTGCTGTGGGCGTGTGCTGGGGGCGTGACAAACGCTGGGGGTGTGTGGTATGTTCCACCCTTCATGCCATGTCTCATATCGTGTGCTAATCCTACCCTGCTCCATTTAAATACCCCTGCACCCCATAATCATAACCCACCCTTACTCCTTAAAATACCCCAACACTCTTAAACACTAAACCATCTTAACCCTATAAATATACCCTGTACCCCAAAACCCAAACCTATCCCTAAACCCTAAAAATACCCCTGTACCCCAAAACCCAAACCTAGCCCTGAACCCTATAAATACCCCTGTACCTCAAAATCCAAACCTATCCCTGAACCCTAAAAATACTCCTGTACCCCCCAACCTAGCTCTGAACCCTAAAAATACCACTGTACCCTAAAACCCAAACCTACCCCTGAACCCTTAAAATACCCCTGTACCCCAAAACTACCCCTGAACCCTAAAATACCCCTGTACCCTAAAACCCAAACCTAGCTTTGAACCCTAAAAATAACCCTGTACCCCAAAACCCAAACCTACCTCTGAACCCTAAAATACCCCTGTACCCCAAACCCAAACCTAGCCCTGAACCCTAAAAATACCCCTGTACCCCAAAACCCAAACCTAGCCCTGAACCCCTAAAATACCCCTGTACCCCAAAACCCAAACCTACCCCTGAACCCTAAAAATACCCTATACCCCAAAACCCAAACCTAACACTGAACCCTAAAAATACCCCTGTACCCCAAAACCCATACCTATCCCTAAACCCTAAAACTATCCCTGTACCTCATAACCCAAAACTATATCTGAACCCTTAAAATACCGAAACACCCCAAAACATATACCTCAGTACCCAAAACATATACCCCTATACCCATACTTACCTTATCCAAACATTAAAAAAAAAATGCTTTTACCATTCATGCATTTACAACGAACTGCGTTGTAAATGTATGCGTGGTAAAAGCATATAAAATGTAATGCCATGCGTTATAATGGCATTGCCGAGTCATGGTACTTTCGTAATGAAAGTATGCGGAGTGATGGTATGCGGAAAGAAAGTTGCGGAATAATGGGTGTTTACCCTCCCCCGGTAAGTACATTGGTGGCACGGCGGCCCACATCTCCAGCAACATACTCATATTTTTTCACCACCCATTTCAAAAATGTCCAGGTCTCTCTCATTGATGGCCAGCACCGACATACACTTTTAGACACACCTCCCGCCACAAGTTCTAGAATTCAGAACTTTAGAGCTGGGGAGCTACGTTCGAATCTCGGCATCAGCTCAACATCCTGTGATTCCAGGCAAATCGCTTTGTCTCCCCGTGCCTACCACAAATGAATGTGTTCTTCTGTAATGTAAATTGTGCTCATGCCATGTTGTCGAGTTCGTGCTATATAATATTGCAAGGAAAAATAAAGTAGGGAAACTTGATTTCACACACTACTGAACGCGCACTCTTAAGTGCATCAGCAGTGCACTGTGAATCGGAGCGTTTCACAGGCCTGTCACAGATAAGAAATGCTATCTAAACGAAATCCTACAAAACAATATACTACTGGCCGGCAGCAATTCATACCCGGAAAACGTCGGGACGGGCTGCTAGTATATATATAACAAGCATTTACAATGCAACGGTCTCGCCTTTGCAAAAGTTAGAGCTATTGGCATTGTAAATGACAATTTTTTTATGTATGTGTTTGTTTTGAAAACAGATAAATAAATGGCATTGTCATTTATAATGCTAATAGCTTAATCTCTCGCAAATGTGAGACCTATTGCATGTGCAACCACACACACACACACACACACAGAGCCACACAAAGAGCACACACACACACACACACACATAGATGTGGTGGAAGTGGATCTGGTGGATGTGGGGGTTTTGGATGTGTTGGTGGTGGATGATGTGGTGGTGGTGGATGTGGTGGTGGTGGATGTGGTGGTGGTGGATGTGGTGGTGGTGGGTGTGGTGGTTGATGTGGTGGATGTGGTGGTGGTGGATGTGGTGGGGTGGATGTGGGGGTGGTGGATGTGGATGTGGTGGGTGTGGTGGTGGATGTGGATGTGGTGGATGTGGTGGTGGTGGATGTGGTGGTGGTGGTGGTGGATGTGGTGGTGGTGGTGGATGTGGTGGTGGTGGTGGATGTGGTGGCGGTGGATGTGGTGGTGGTGGATGTGGTGGTGGTGGATGTGGTAGTGGTGGATGTGGTAGTGGTGGATGTGGTAGTGGTGGTGGATGTGGTGGTGGATGTGGTGGTGGATGTGGTGGTGGATGTGGTGGTGGATGTGGTGATGGTGGTGGATGTGGTGGTGGTGGTGGATGTGGTGGACGTGGTGGTGGTAGATGTGGTTTGTGGTGGATGTGGTAGTGGATGTGGTGGATGTAGTGGATGTGGTGGATGTGGTAGATGTGGTGGATATGGTGGTGGTGGATGTGGAGATGGTGTTGGATGTGGTGGTGGATGTGGTGGTGGTGGATGTAGTGGATGTGGGGGTGGAGGTGGATGTGGTGGTGGATGTGGTGGTGGATGTGGGGGTGGTGGACGTGGTGGTGGTGGACGTGGTGGTGGTGGACGTGGTGGTGGTGGACATGGTGGTGGTGGATGTGGTGGTGGTGGATGTGGTGGTGGTGGATGTGGTGGTGGTGGATGTGGTGGTGGATGTGGTGGTGGATGTGGTGGTGGTGGTGGATGTGGTGGTGGATGTGGTGGTGCTTTTAATTACTTAAAGTCCCGCCATACATTGAGAACAATGTGCGTGTCGAGTGGGATGTCCGCTGAAAGTTTACTTCCCAGACTATTAACAATAACAGAGCCTGTCGCCCTCATTGAAATAGGCACGTGCTGGTGGCAGTAACAAAGCCACCTGTCCGTAAACACTGAAAGCCACTGGTTTTAAACCCAACACATATTTAACCTCCCAGACACCTACAGCCATTAACCGTGCAATATTTACAGCAGCCTATTTTTCCATGATCTCAAGGGAGGGTTTGCCACAGAAAAGATTGTTTGCTCAGGTTTCCCGCAGCCTGCCTGCCTGCTGCAGGAGCTTTCACAGGACACAACCTGCAAAAACTTGTTTAGAGTGGCGCTGAAGAGGGGGCGCATAGTAATGCATAAAATTAGTTAGTAGAAAAGTGACGGGTAGGAAGAGCAGTCGATGTTACCAACACGTTGGCTTGGAGCGAGCCTTGGAAGAGACGCGGGAGGGCAGGAGTGTGATGCCGTGAGCGTGCATATTGGCGTTCCCTGCGGCTCGCGCGTTCACAGACCGGTGTCTGCTCGTGCACCAGTCTGTACCACTTGGGGAGGCAACACAGCGACAATAAGGCTCGCTAGCGGCAGCGCTTCGCGCTGCAACGCCAGGCGAGCCCTAAATATGGGGAAAGATGGCGCCAAGGGCGCTCTTGACAGAGGGTACGGATCTTCGTAGGAGGCCGCGGGAGTGCGCCGACTTCAGCTCCTGCGTTTCTGTTGCTCGTGCATGTCCACTGAGAATGGCTGGACGGGGAGGTTCGCATTGGATATTTACATTAAGGGTTGTGTCAGTGGAATGGGGTCGGCCAGGAGGGGTGCTTTTGCTGCAACACGTAATGCAAAAAAAGAGAGATAGGAGGAGCAGGGGACTGAGGACCTGAGCGTCCCACTCACGGCCTATTGGTCTCGCCCGACTCTGCCTCAGCCGATACTGCTAGACTGGACCAGAAAGAATCAGCCTTCTGATTGGCGGTTCCTACTCCTGGATGCAGAGGGGAGGTGCATTGTGGGAAGCTCCTAAGCTCAGAGCATCCTTGCTGGCAAGGTGAGACCGGGGCAGGAGCAGCATCCTGGAGAGAGCAGGTAGGGAACCTGAGAAAGAGGAGGAACGAAGTGAGTGCTGGGAAGGACTACATAAAGGCGAGGGAGGGGAGGTAGGGGCAGGGCTGCATCAGGGGGGAAATAATGGATGTACTGGAGCTGAGGAGAGCAGTTATGGTTGTCATTTAAGGTCGCTGGGAAGGAGAAGAATAGGCTGAAGCGGCGTGAGCGATAAGTGCAGCCCAGGGAAGGTATTATATGCGCTACAGGAAGGAGTATATAGAGGGAGTGGGAGGGGCGCCCACTGCAACCTGGAGAGGAGCAAGTATGCGCTACAGCACGGAAGGAGGGTGCAGACGCAAGGACTGCGGCCGAGGGCTGCTGGGCAGGGAGGAGGAAGATGCTGGCGGACTGCAGTTTAAAAAGCTGAGGGGAGGCGAGGGAAGGGGCTAGAATAGAAGGAAAGCATCCAGGAGGGAAACAGGAACTGACTGATGAAGTGATGTCTTAAAGGGCGGGGAGGGGTCGGGGTTACTACAGGTGTAGATAGTGGCCTGGGGAAGTGACTGATATGGACAGTAGTTAAGGAGGGCATGAGCACGGAGCGATGTAGTGCAGTGTGGGAGAGTAGAGTGCAGTATGGGAGAGTGGAGTGCAGTGTGGGAGAGAGTGTAGTGCAGTGTGGGGGAGTGTGGAGTGCAGTGTGGGGGAGTGTGGAGTGCAGTGTGGGGGAGAGTGGAGTGGAGTGCAGTGTGGAGAGTGTAGTGCAGTGTGGGGGAGAGTGGAGTGCAATGGGGGAGATTGGAGTGCAGTGTAGAGAGAGTGAAGTGTGGGGTAGAGTGGAGTGCAGTGTGGGAGAGTGGAGTGCAGTGTGGAGAGAGTGGAGTGCAGTGTGGAGAGAGTGGAGTGCAGTGTGGAGAGAGCGGAGTGTAGTGTGGGGGAGAGTGGAGTGTAGTGTGGGGGAGAGTGGAGTGCAGTGTGGGGGAGAGTAGAGTGCAGTGTGGGAGAGAGTAGAGTGCAGTGTGGGAGAGTGGAGTGCAGTGTGGAGAGAGTGGAGTGCAGTGTGGGGGAGAGTGGAGTAGTGTGGGGGAGAGTGGAGTGCAGTGGGGGAGATTGGAGTGCAGTGTGGAGAGAGTGCAGTGTGGGGTAGAGTGGAGTGCAGTGTGGAGAGAGTGGAGTGCAGTGTGGAGAGAGTGGAGTACAGTGTGGAGAGAGAGGAGTGCAGTGTGGGAGAGAGTGCAGTGTGGTTTGGGAAAAATTGGGTTGCAGTCTTGGAAAAAAGGTAACCTGAGCGCAGGCGGGATATATTAGGAGTCATGGTCTGCCTATTATTTACTGATTGTGGGCAAGCGCAGGTGTGTGAGGCGCACCTTCGCACACGTGTATTTGAGGGGTGCGACCCACTTTAAAATACAAATTATGTATATGCTTCAGTCACTCGTAAGCACTCCAAATTCCCCAGGGTTGCGTTCCATCGCACAAGGGAGAACAACCGTTTTCAAATCCTTTTTTCTCTACTCGAGAAGGAGTGCAGACCGAACTGCTGAGATCACACGGTGCGTGTTCTGCAGATACCTCACTCTGGTATTTTCGCTGAAGTGCAGGGGTCGCAAATTCCTGCCAATATCTCGTGCCCAGGCTTGGTAACGTTCAGTGCTTGCACTGCACTAAACCCATGCCAACGCTGCCAAAGGGCGACTCCCTCCCTGAACACCCCCGCAGGTCTGCAGATGGCGCTGCAGCTCCGTTCCAAGTGCGCTAATAATGACCGTTTGCATAACCCCTACCGGAGAGAAGTATTATCTTGACTGGTCTTTACCATAAAAAAAAACATATATCTCTGAAACAGCACCGACAATGCCTTATTTTCAGGATCGTTTGCGTGCAGTACACCTCGAATGCGTTTTACTAATACTGCTAAAGGAGGACGTGATCTCTGTTTGAAGGTCATTTCCAGTCGGTATATCTACAAATCTCGCGTAGATGGACGACAGAGGCCACGCCACTACGTCACTTACGTCACTAGTGCACAAACTGTGCTGCACAACTCTTACTGCGTTCACTCGTGGTGCCTTGGCGGGGCTTGCTGGGTTTGCTTGTGTGCTTCCGAGAGAGACAGGAGATTGGGAACGCGCGCGCGGCCGGCGCCAATCGCTTTCCTGAGCGTGCGCGTGACATCTCCTGTCTCCTGGGAAGCAGACCCGGCAACAATAGTATCGCGCCTGCGCGATGGCATATGGCTTCGCCATATGCATCGCAGGAGCGAGACCTAAAAACGAAAGTATGTCTGTCTGTCTGTCTGTTTGTCCTTTATGCATTACTACACCATTCATCCGATCGCCATGAAACTTTGGGAAGTTGTTGAGTACACACCGCGAAGGTTTCTGGCATAAAATCATTTTAAATATCGCCACCCCAGGGCCCTCATAATCTTTCGAATACTGATGTACGCACAAGACAGAAAAACAAAAAATTGTATATCCACAAGCACTCGAATAAATAAATAGAATTAAAACACCATTCATTCGATCACCAGGAAACTTTGGGAAGTTTTGAGTACACTCCCGCGAAGGTTTCTGGCATAAATGTTTTATAAATATTGGCCCCCCCAGGGCCCTCATAATCTTTCGAATACTGATGTACGCACCAGACGGAAAAACACAAAAGCGCGTATCCACAAGCACTCGAATAAATAAATAGAATTAAAACACCATTCATGCGATCGCCAGAAAACTTTGGGAAGTTGTTGAGTACACTCCAGCGAAGGTTTCTGGCATACATTTTTTTTTCAAATATCGACCCCCCAGGGCCCTCATAATCTTTCGAAATACCTATGTACGCACCAGACGAAGAAAAAAAAAATTGTGAATCCACAAGCACTCGAATAAATAAATAGAATTAAAACGACACTTTGAAATATTTTCCATATTAAAATGAATAAGTTTCAATAAAAATGACACAATGTAAATTGAATGTTATAACGAGTTTCATTGAATTTCCTTTCTTAGGAGAGCACAGCAACGCGCAACGGGTAATTGGACGGGAAGGAGAAAGGTAACAAAGACAATAAATATAGAATTTGTGGAGTTATAGACATTTTAAGTGCTGCAATGCATCCCCACCAGTTTAGATGTAGATTACACCATCAATCAAGTTTCTCTTTGGTATTTGTCAAAATAGTGGAGCACTTGTTTTGACTGTATCTTTAACCGAACCAGTGAAAATAGAAGCCCAGGTTAGATGTCCTGAACATCTCACCTGAGCTTCTATTGGAATTCTATAACGCATATTAGCAAGCCCATTATAGCCGTTTTAGCGGCAGTTTCCTGCCACTAAAACTGCGATCATTTTAACAAGGTTCTTGCTACTATGCCCCTTTGTTTCCTTCAATTAGTAGAGAAGGGTTCTCTCGAACAGCCTTATGTAAAAGAAGATGATGATGCCTCAGAACGTAAAAAATTATTTGTGGTCGTTTGACTTGATGGGGTTTACAAATTGAGGGTATTCTGTGGGCTTTATCAATCTCAAAGTGCTCTTGAATGTTAATATTTAACAGTTTAGGGAGAAGATTTTCCAAGAAAAGATGACAAATCTGACCTTCGACTCCTTCAGGAACAATAAATATGCATACATTGTATTGTCTATTTCTGGTTTCCAAATCAAGTAGGGAACATTGAAGAGAAGCAACCTGAGTAGGAATTGGAGCCATAGATGCAATGACTGCAGTATTATCACAAATTCTAATTTCATTGTCAGCAACTCGATTAGGAAGCCATATCTCTGTGTATATTTTTTATGTCAAAGGGAATTATCATCATCATCATCAAAGCTTTATTTCGATATACAGAATATCATAAAAGCACATAAAAATATAAAACCACAATTCATTAACATTACATTTTTTTAAAAGATTACAATATAAGACCATTCATATTTCAATAAATATTTTTTAAAACATATTAAACTTTGACAGCTTTGTGAATATTTTAAAAATATTCAGCTAAAACTACAGTCATATCAATCTAATCAGCCAGGCCCAATTGTGAAATGTTGCCACCCCACACACTAAGGTTGTGCTAGTGTCAGCCTTAAGTATTCTGAGTGCAGAGGAATGGTCCCTGGTTCCGAGCAACAGACACACAGGTTTGAGCCATTTCTGCCTGGGTTTTGCATAGGCTGGGCATACAAAGAAGACGTGAGGGATGTTTTCAGTGACACTTTCACAGAATGGGCAGTCAGAAGAGGCTTGGTACGGTGGCTTCCACTTGCAGGTGTAATCGCGGAGGGGGAGTGTTCCCAGCCTAAACTGGATGAAAAGGGATCTGTCTCTTGGTTTCATAATGAAATCCAAGTAGGGCTCCAAGCGAGGCTTTAATTTATGCTGTCTGAATGCCTCGGTCAGCCTACCTTGGTTTGGGTCCCTTTGTTCTTGGTCATCAACCCATGTCCAGTAGGCTCGCTTAGTTTCAACCTTGGATAAAGAAACCCCTGGCTCCCAATCAGTTGGCAAGCTAGATTCGAGCAGGAGCCTCTTTATATTACGTATCCAACTAATTTTGTGAGCACCATGGAGGTTCATAACTCCTCTCAGACCATCTAGATACCTTGAGAGCTCCGAGGTCCACCATAACCGAGCCCAATATAAAAGAGGACGAAACCTGGCTAGTTCCATAATAGAGCGGCGACCCAGATCACTCAATAGTGGTTATATAGGAATACCCCTCGGAAGTGATACCAGCTCCCTAAAAAACGTATTCTCTGAGGTGACCAGGGCATCAACACACTCAAAGCCCCACAACTCTGCGCCATAAAGGGAGCAACCTACAGCTTTTGCAGCATAAATATCCAGAGCAGGGGCAATTGGCTTAGAAATGGATGTACGATGTTCTCGCCCTAATGCTCCGGCTACCCTTTTATGGTTTAGTGCCATTTTATCAATGTGAGGCTGCCACTTTAATTTATCCGATATTCTAATTTCCAAGTAAGGGAATTATGACTGTGTTGGTATGAATAGCTTGAATTTCCCCCAGGATTTTTGCCAATGAATCCTCTTGGGAGTCAATTGCTTTGGCAGCAGGAGGTGAGACAGCTTGTTTGCATTTATATGGACCCATTTTGTACTCCATACTGGTAAACAGGTAGCAACAACCTGTTATGCTCTAAACCAGGCTGTCATCCACTTTCACAATTTCTGATAAAACTACACAATGAGGTCATAGTATGGGGAAGATTTTGTTCACAAAAGACACCACCTCCCTAGGCAAGTTCATCATATTCTAATTCTCAGCCGTCTTCAACACTGTTTCCAAACTGACCTAAATCAAATACTGCAGGTGGCCACATGAGCCTCTGGCCCCACTTTGGAGTGCTTCTGCAAATTGCTCAGTGAATGTGAACATTCAGACTCTCATCTGACCAACATCGTTTTAGGGCCCTTTGAACTAGCTCCCAAACGTCTCATATTTTATAGACAGACAACTGCCTAGTACCATTGAGCAGAGACTGGGGAGAGCTATTTTCAAGCAACATACTGCTAAGACAAGATTCTACTGATAGAGTCCTTCCACTTACTGTACTTCCTACTCTAAACTAATATCAGTAAAAAAACAACAACAACTGAATCAATAAGACTGTATTCTTTTAACCCTTTTGGTGCTCATGACAGAATGGTTCCGTCATGAACACCAGTGCTTGTGTGCTCATGACGAAACAATTCCGTGTGCACAAGTGCACTGAATCCTTCTCCTCTTCCTCGGGCGGTGGCCAAGGCATTTTAGGTTGAACCCTGAGCCATCGCGCTCAGGTTCATCTGTGCGCTGAGGTTCATCTGTGGAAGTAGAGTGCGGGAGAGAAGCCACGCCCACTCCCCCACCCATCTTTTTCATTGGCTTGTGTCTTTGTCTTGCCTAAATGCTGCCTTCCAAAGGTTTATAGGCTTGTTAGTCCCTCCTTATGATGGCCATGTCGTCAATTGTATCCTTCCATGTCAACTGGCCCCTTTACGTCGAGAGTTGCATGAGTGCTGTTTTCTTCCCATGCCTTCTCCCCCCTCCCGCTGTCTGTGCCTTCTCACCCCCTGCACTACAGTGGTTTGTGCCTTCTCGCCCCCCTGTCCTCCGCCCGCCCGCACTCCTGTTTGCAATGCAATAGGTCTTGCGTAACTGTGAGTCCTATTGCATTGCAAATGCTTGTATAAATAAATGCACGGTCTCACGTGTGTTAAAGCACTCCTTGTCATACTCTTTGTTTCTTTGTCTCTCCATATACTTCAATGTTTCTTATTGCTAAGACTTTTTGTCCCTCTCGGGCTCTCGTGCAGTTGCCGTGCACGCACCCAGCAGCGCAGCATGACTCATCATGAAGTCCTCCCACTTCAATGTTCTCGCTCAGTCACAAGGTGGATACAGCACTTCCCCAAAAGCGTGCATGTGCTCTGTTAAGTTCGCACACACGGAGATGACAGCTGCTTTCACGATAAAAACACAAGCCCGTGTTGTAAATAAGATTCTTAGTTTATATTATTCAATGTAATCTTTCCTCAATGTTGTTACCAGTTACCACCTTATACTTCTAGAATACTATCACGGTTCTTATGTTATGGCTTCACCTAGCTGAGATTCCAGACTCGGCAGTTGGAGTCTGGTCAGCTGGTGAGATGTTTGTTATGTCTCTGTGCTACGAATAAACTTACCAAGTATCTCCACGAGAGCGGTGTCCTGTGATCCATTCAGCTTACAACAGCCGGTTCCCGTTTCTGGTTACTAGCACATTCCTGGCGATTACTCCGAAGTTGTTTACAATACATCCTTCGCTCATAATAGGGCAAATTCATTCAGAATTAAGTGGGAGGCTTGATGAAAATTAGTTGCATACTACAGTGCTAAAAGGTCGATTTTGCCACTAGTTTGCACAAAATAAACATAGTTCTTCTCATAAAATCTTGTGATTCTGTACAAATCACTTAATCTATCCATGCCTACCAAAAACGAATGTGTCCTAGTGGTAAGTAACTAGTGCTCGTGTAAAGCGCCCCAATACCTACGGGTCGAGTTCGCACTACATAAAACTGCACCCAAAAAAAGTCAGGAGAGAACGATCTAAAAACAGTGATAAAGTGAGTAATCAAGGACAGAAGAGCATCTTTCAAGAGAGAAGATAAAGGAAGTGAGTGCTGGTGGAAGGTGGAAAAAAGACAAGGCACCACTGGTATTCTGCAACTTATGTTTTCGGCAGTAGATTCCATTGTCATTTAAAAGAACCTTGGACCCCTTAACCTTTTTTCAATTAACAAACTATGGGGCAGATTTGCAATAAGTGGCGCATCCCTGCATATCAGCAAGGATGCGCCACTTATTGTGCGCCATGCCTACGCCACCATGGATGCGCCGCATTTACAATGTGGCGCACCATGGGCCAAAAACGGCACAGATTCATCACGCATCTGTGAAGTAAAGACGGCGCATTTCTGGAGTTGCATCGCAAGCGCAACATAGTTCCATCGCAAGCGCAACATAGTTCCAGCAATGCTCTGGGGGGCCCTATTCTTACAATGCTGCGTCAAAACGTACTCCTGCTTCAAGCAGGTGCAGGGTTTTGACGCAGTATGGGCCCCAAAGTGAATGAGTGAAATCTTGTAGATTTCACTCAGCCACTTTTAGGAGGCGTTCCTGCGCCGGAACGCCCCCCACCCCTGTGCAGGAACGCCTCTTTCTGGAGCAGGGCTTTACAACGTGACTCATCTCCCAGATGCGCCACGTTGTAAATATCCCGCACCATGGCGCATCTTTTGCGTCACAAAAGTGACGCAACAGCGGCATAAAAGAGGCGCAAGGGACTTGTAAATCTGCCCCCATGTACTTAACACAATTAAATCTATACTCTCGCAGAAACAATGGAAAAGTTCATTTTTGTAAGGTGGGTCCATTTTAGATTTTACATTAAATACAAAATGCTAACAATGTTTTAATAACCTAAACATATCTCTTGAACATTTGTATCTAGACTCTGGTTCAGCAGGCACCTGGTCATATCGGTACCAACTACACTCTTGCCTTTGGCTCTTAAGGACACACACCTTTGGGTACTGGTCACATCTATTCCCTCTACCAGTAATGACTGGCACGTCAATGCCTTCGCCCCGTTGGGCGCCGGTCTTCTCAAGTCACACCAATGCCCACTCTTTGCTTATCTCTAATTCTGCAACACCAGTGGCACTTTTGCTCGTCTCTTATCACAATGATGCAGCTCTTGTTCGTCTCATCAGTGCCACTCTCTGGTCTCTCATTGCATCGCTGCGTGCTGTTGTTAGTTGAACATTACACCAGTGCCCACTATAAGGCTCTCATCACGTCACTGTTTATTTTACACTACGGATATCATACCACTGCCTACTCATACTGGGTCTTTGTGTCACCAGGGCTGGACAACGACTGCTCACCATGAAAGCTGCCCAAATGCTTTGAACGAGAGTCAAACACAAATGTTAGAATCACAAAGATGATAGGCATTTTGGAAAAACTGTACCACAAGTAGGGCTAAATAGCACATGCGTATCGCATGCCAAGGACGATAAAGGACGTGAGGATTGTGCATGCAGACTAAGAAAATTGTGTCTGCTGCACGGTGCCTGTAATCCAGTCTCAAAACCCCCACCGAGATGACAGTGGCTGTAACTGTAAAATGGTACGATGTGCCAGCCCCTGGCTTTTATTGCTACTTCATGAACAACTCTCGGCGAAGAGATCTAAGGCCAAACTCACGGCACAAAGACGAGCAGCGACACTGACCTGCAAAGGCGAGAATTCGGCTATGTAATTTCAGGCCAAGACGCTTCGCAGAGGCTCGCAATTCTGCAAGAGGCTGAGCTGGCTGAGTCCGTGCCCTGTTTCTGTTCCCTCGCACATATTAAAATAAGCATTTGCAATGCAATAGGTCTCGCATTTACGTGAGTTTGAGCTATTGGCATTGTAAATGACAATGCCTTTTATTTATGTTTTGGTTTTTAAAACTATAATAAAAGGCATTGTCATTTCTTTTTCAATGTAATGACGATCACGTGCACGGCCCACGGCGTGCTGATGTCATTACATTGAAATTGAAACTGAAACGGAGTTTCAGTTTCACTGTTTTGGTGCTTGTGGGGGTATCTCAGCCCCCAGAGCAGTGAAACACACAGGAGAGGTATCATTGGAAAGGAGAGAATGACCCCTTTCCAATAGTTCCCCTCCCTCGTGAATCCCTGCTTGGTGATCTCCCCCCATTTCTAATGGCCATATTCAGTCTTTATGCCCCCCAGGGGGGCAGTACCCCAATCTGCCTCCAGGCGGGGCAGAAGCACCCCAGATAGCAGGGTTTTTTTATAGCTCAGGGCTTGTGACTGCCCGCCCCCCCAAATTGCTCAAGACTTTCTGTCCCCCAAGGAGGGAGATGGGGGCACTAGCCACTCGTCTGCCCCCTGGAAGGGGCAGAAAGCCCACTAGGTACCAGTCATTAGGTTTTTTTATACATTGGGGTGGGGGCAGCCCATAATGGGCATGCCATGCCAATGCCCCCACCCCCCCAACAAATTCCCACAGTCTTTCTGCCCCCCGGGAGGCAGAAGGGGGCAATAGACCCTGATTTGCCCCCCTAACCCATGGGGCGGCAAAAAGCCCACTAGGCACTGACCATTTGTTTGCAAAGTGCTAGCTGCGGAGTTTGCGCCCTAGCACAGCCGACAACTAGGGAAAACTAGCAAATCTTTGGAATTTAGACACCCAGGGAAATCCAGGATGGGGTGGCTTGTGTGCCTCTCACCTGGTTCTGTTACCAAGAATCCCTTGCAAACCTTAAGCTTTGTATAAAAAAAACATGTTCCTCACATTTTTGTGCTGGAAAGTTCTGGAATCTATGGAGAGTCGCAAACTTCCACCCACCCAGAATTTCTCTCACTTATTTACCCATTTATTCTTCCATCGACCTTTAGATATACATATATAAAAATATTTATTTTTCAGAAAGACACACATTCAGTGGATGATGTCATCAGTGATGTCATGAGTGATGTCACTGACCATGTCATGAGTGATGTTATATGTGACGTCATCAGCAGTCTATTGCGGGCGCGCAAGTTATAGTTAGCTAAGCTAACTATAACGGAGGAATTTCAAAGTTTTTGTATGAGAGAAATGTTCAGCTAACTATAACGTGTGAAAACTAGGGTTTTTTCAATGAATTTGCATAGTTTTTTAAATGCTAATTCCTAACTTTAACGTGTGTGAAACCTATGGTTTTTGCAATGAATTTGCAAGGTTTTTTTAAATGCTAATTCCTAACAATAAGGTGTGTGAAACCTATGGTTTTTCAGTGAATTTCAAAGTTTTTATAAATCATAAGTTATAAATGTATTAATTATAATGTCTTTCTTTTTACACTAATTTCTTATATTTTTAATATAAATATTGTATTGTATTGTATTTAATTTTTTAGATTATATTTCATATTCTTAATATAAAATAATAACACAACTAAATTGCAAAGTAATTTTTGGATTAATTATTGCTTGACTTCGGTTGCAAGTATAACACAACTCCAGCAATGCTCTGGGGCCCTATGCTCACAAAGCTGTATCAATCCTTACACCTGCTTCAAGCATGTGCAAAGTTTTGACGCAGCATAAGCTCAAAAGTGACTGAATGAAATGTTATACATTTCACTCAGTCACTTTTAGGAGGCGTTGCTGCACCCTCTTCTGCACAGGAAAGCCTCTTCTGGCGCAGGGCTTTACAATGTAATGCACCCTCCAGATGCATCATATTGTTAATAGCACACACCATGGCACATCTTTTTCACCACCGCTGTGTCACAAAAGCGACGCAACGGCTGTGTAAAAGAGGCAGAAGGGGATTGTAAATCCGCCCCTAACACATACAAATTCACCCAGGCAGTTTCACCAGCAGCGCAAATTGAAGCTTAGACTTCTAACATATTTATGTACATATGTTACATTCAAGTGCTTCGCACATACTACAGTATACTATAGGTAAACACCTTATAGATTTATGCTGTAGCACTTCCTTATAGCTCTCCACTTTCACATTCTCCATACACTAGTAATATATTCATTCATTCATTTATGAACTACACAATCATTCTGAAAAACATTTACACACTAACATAGAAATATAGATCTTTCTTTGACCAGTGAAGGTAGTTCTATAAAGAACTGTTTTTTTTGTTTTGTATTTTTTGTGTTTTCTCAACAAATTCCAAGCGGAACAAAACAATGAAAAAAAGAACAACTAATGTCGAGGACAGCAATAATCCTGTATCCTGCGTTTTATCAAGTCGATAGACTGTTCCCCATAACACAAAAGTTTATCGCAATAAATGCAAAGAAATTTAACTTTAGCAAAGTCAGAATCAATATGTGGGTGTGGACTACTTGCTGAAAATACTGCCGCAGATGATGTGCTTGGTGTAGCAGCAGGTGGGTTCTCGTGCAACCTCCGTCTCTCAGCTCAAGCAAAGTTCTTGGGGTGCAAGTTCTTCACGTGTCGCACCATATTTGCTGTGGCAAAGGAGTATTTTTTACATGGATCACCCCTTGAAAACGTTGTTTGGCAAATTTTACAGGTTACTTTTGCAGCATTAACCTTTTTTTGACCTTCTGGAAAAGTGAAAAACTTCCAAATTAGAGCTTCTTTCCTCTTCTTTGGAGCTTCTTCAGGAATGAAATCTCCCTCTGAAGAACCACTGGAAGATGACTCCATTGCTCTTATTATGGTGATCTTCCTTCTATTTGAGAAGATTCTCACAACAAATGCTTCTTCTTAGAAAGTCAAAGTGGAATAATTATAATGGGATGGAACTTTCAACACTCGCAATAGGAAAAGTTAAGAACCAATAAAATCTCTACTTTTAAAGTCACATGGCTTTGCGTACGCTTATGATGCGCTTGCGCAGCTCTTTCAATACGAGTACGCATGATCTTCTACCGCGATTTGTGTAATTCTTTTTAAAAGTAATATAGGAATATTAAAAGTATTTTTAAAAAATCATAGTTATCCCAAATGTCTCCCCCTAGTATCTACATTAAATACATACATGTTTTAAACCAAGTAGAAACATTTCCCCCTTTCGCGTACAGAACGCCGTACATGACGTCACACCGAAGCTTTAATGCGACGCGTAACGTCAAAGCATATTCGTACCGTATGCGCGGGTTCACGCTGAGTATGATAAGCAGTACAAACTATGGTGCGATCACCCTCTCAGTGACAATCAGAGCTCAGGGCGCGCTAAGAAGAATTTTTAGAAGTGCTAACTCATTGCAGATCCGATTCTGGGCCTGCCTCTGCGTACATTATAACACTGCCCCCTTCTCTCTCTGTTGTTAATTGTTGGTGCACACACTCATACTTGCACGCCCGCCCACACTACCCACATGCCACCACCAAGCATGCTTGCTATCATTTAGCCTGGAAACCAATACATTAGCCAATGTGATGTCCCCCAGGGCCATCATTCTTATAGACCGCGAAAACTCTACCAATGACGGCCCTGTGCTTGGTTTGATCAGCCCCCGCGGTTCCCATATAATGAGGCACTGACGTGAGCACGCTCTCTTTTGCCTGCCTCTGCTGCGAAGACAGACTGTTGAAAACACCCCAAACTCAGCAAAACCGCAGCCTTTCTAGACACGACAAAAGACGACAGAAACAAAGGTAAGAGAAGACGTCACAACATCAGCCTCCACTGTAAATTATATATGCATAATACAATTTTTTTATCCTTCATATGGCTTTCCTACCCCTCAATGGTTTTAAATTGTACTTACATTATTGAAATATTTCTTTATAAGTCACGAGGTCCTATACACCTCTAATCTTAAAAATTGTGCGTGCATACATTTCTGTGTCGTATTTCTGTACTACGCCACGTGCTTAGGCCTCTATTATTATTATTAATTGTGCGTCCATGTTAGTCTTTTTTTTTCTGCGTCACGAGGCTCTCCCATGCCTTTATTAACTTATTGATCTTCCTTTGTTTGCTGGAGTTGCACTAGTCTTAACTACGGAATATTAAGAACCCACATTAAAATTCACTTTTAATAGTAGTTACGTAACTCATTTTACGATGACTAATTAAAACGTCCTTTTGTTTCCTTCAGCAAACATTCTTCAGAAGCAACCACGGCCTATCGAGCAACAGCAATGGAATTCTCTGCAACTTATTGAATATACTTTGACGTATAGAGGCAGAGTTCAAGTCGAATGGTGAACTCCGGTGGCCGCACTCTTTATTCAAGGTAAGCACAGCAGCCTAGATCTACAAATCCTTCAGAGGAATGCATTAGAAATATGTCGCCATAACGGACGTCAGTAACGCAGTATCCACTTCCATAGCGACACCACTTGAACGCGGCACTATAACAAGTAAAATGTACCAGGTACACTGCACTCGTAAAACTGTAGTGTAACTTTTATTTATGAAAGAAGAGAGGGCCATATTATCAAACCTGGGCAACAGAATTATCGCCACTTTATCGGCAGGAAAGTGGCGATAATGGGTTTGATAATATACTCTATGGAATTCCAATCGAAGCTCATGTTAGATGTGAAGGAAATCTGAAATGAACTTCGATTGGAATTCCATAGAGCATATTATCAAACCCATTATCGCCACTTTAGCGACACTTTCCTGCCGATAAAGTGGCAATAATTTTTGTCGCCAAAGGCTTGATATTATGGCCCAGAGTGCGTAGTGTACAGCAGCTTCTCTGTAAAATGTATAATTACCTCCGAGCAGTGACAACAGATAGGTTACAACAGTCTGACAAACAGATCATCAACCTTATTACGCCACTTTTGAGTCATTTTTAACATGGGTAAAGTGATGCAAGGAGCTAGTAAATCTACCTCTGGTTCAACAAAAAAATCTCAACTCCAGACTCTGCGACACAGTTTTAATGTTTTCTCTCTCTCTCACTCTCTGTGACATCATTTATCTATCTCTCTTAAACTTAGACACTGCTGTCTACTTGGACGTGTAGAAGATCAGCCCACCTGAAGTTGTCCATCCCAGTGGCTGCAGTGTTTGACCGCAAGCTTTATACAACGGTAAGCATAGAGGCCTAGATCTACAAATCCTTCATAGGAATGCATTAAAAATAAGTCGCGATAACGGGCGTCAGTAACGCAATATGCACTTCCATATAGACACCACTTGAACGCGGCACTATAACAGAACAGGAATATACGAGTTACACTGCACACGTAAAACTGTAGAGTTACCACAGCTTGTAATGCTTCCGCTCATTTACTCACATCTACATAATTCTAAACTCTAATTTTCTTTTTTCTTTTGCAGATTACCAATCGGACACCTTTTGGAATCCATTTCACAATTTCTTTATAACATTGTTTAACTTATTTTGCCAGTTCTAATATAGTTATAATTGAGTTTCGTTTATATTTATTGTTTAATAAAAGTTAATTAAAAAAAAGTACATACTTCTTTTATTTTGTGGGAGAGGGGTATGAGGGTCCACAATAAAAATAATGTTGAAATATTCTAGTAAGATATTCAAGACTATGATTGAAAACTACTGAGTTTTAACTAACTGATCTAATAAATACAACGGTGAGAAACTACTAAAATGGCGGTGGACGGAGTACGTAATCAACTTTTGGCGCCTCGGCACTACCTTTCAAATAAATATATAAGAAATATGACTATTAATACTGTACAAAAGTACAGCACCGGATGAATCACACGAACCGGGAAAACAAAGCGACAGATTTACTAACTGATATAAAGAAAGGTTTGCTTGTTGAACTTGAATAAAAAAATGTGAACTTCGAAACGACGCTGAGCATGCGAAGAGAGTACAACTGCTACACCAAAAAAAAGGAAAGCTTTACATACAAAAGGCGATACATTATCGCCGCTTTTATCGACAGGAAACTGCCGATAAAGCAGATAATGTGCTTGATAATAGGCCCTTGTAAATTCCCATAGCAGCCCAGGTTCTGATCCTAACCTAGGCTGCTATGGTTATTCACAAGTACATATTATCAAGCCCATTATCTCCGCTTTATCGGCAGTTTCCTGCCAATAAATGTGATGATACTGTATCGCCTTCTGATGACAATATGGACCAATGCTCTTTTTTTTACCAGTAAACTTATATGCATATTATCAAGGACCGGCGTTAAAATTATCGCAGTTTTATTGGCAAGAAACTGCTGATAAAACAGCGATAATGAGCTTCATAATACGGCCTTGTTATTTCCCATAGAACTCCATGTTAGCACCAGAACATAGGCTTCTATGAGAATTAACAAGGACGTATTATCAAGCCCACCCTCCCAACATTAATAAAAAACTGAAGACAATGCAGATACCCGGAGCTGGAAGGTCATTTTACATATTACTGCCCCAGAAAGGTGGCGTTCCCCGCAACGTGTACAGGGAGAGAGAGAGAGAGCTCAAAAGATTTTTTTTTAAAAAGACCCGAGGGGTGCCGCTCACCGAGACTGCGGGGAGTAGGACCGTAACCCCCCCCCGCATACTTCAAAACAAAACCAGAGGAGTACCCTTCCCCAGTGCTTGGGGCACCTTACAAGCCCCCACTATGCAGAAAAATTGCCCCCGTAATTTACCCCCCGGGACCTAATGACTAAAAATTGCCCCCGTAATATACCCCCCGGGACCTAATGAATAAAACGGACTTCTACTTTTTTTCACCTTTTCCACCGCATACAAGTACTGCACGAGTACCCCGACATTTTTTATTTAAAAAAAAAATTGAGCCTAAAGATCCATGTACCACCCCCTGACCAAGACAATAGGCTCAGAATGTTTCTACCCTGCCCCCTTTCCTTATTTCTCAACTTTGTTTTACTGTTTTCTTGTGACTCTGCTCTTCCGACAAACAACATGGCTGCCAACACTTCCTGGGTTGGAGTATTGACAGCCAATCAGCATGCAGCTCCAGCTCGTAATTGTAGGTATTTACATACGCGTACGCCGCGATTTTTCTTTAAAAAAAATAAAATAAAAAATAGAGCCTAAACATCCATATACGACCCCCTAAGCAAGCCTAGAGGGTCGGAATAGCTCTACCCTACCCCCTTCCCTTATTTCTCAACTTTGTTCTACTGTTTTCTTGTGACTCGGTTCTAGCGAGGCACAAGATGGCCGCCATCACTTCCTGGTTTCGAGTGTTGACAGACAGTTCACAGCCAATCAGCATGCATCTCACGCTCGTAATTGAACAGATTTCAGTACGCGTACTGAGCTCCGACTCTAGATATCGCTAGGATTTTACTTGCAATTTTCTCAGAAACTACTGAACAGATTTACACTATTTAACTAAAAGCACAATCTGCGAACAGAACTCTACCTCTCTGCAAATTTCGTGTAATTCAGTTCAGTCGTTCGGGCTGTAGCCCTGGCTAAAGGTCCCTATGGAAAATTGCATGGGGAAAACACATTTTGGGACCCCCATTTCTTTTCGGCCCCCACTTGACGAATCACCCCCAAACTTTCAGGGAAGGAGCGGAACCGAGCAGGCCATTTTCTTGGAGAAATTCACGAAGATTCGTCCACCGGCGCCAAAGTTATTCCAAATAGAATGTTGTGGATTCCCTATGGAAACTAGGTCCTAACTATAACTACCTACTGGCGACCGCCAGTAGGTAATATCTATATACATACATATATATATGTGATCAAGGCTATCTCTAGCCAAAACGCGTCATGGCGGATTGGTGCTGGGCTGAACTTTAAATAAAATCAAATTGCACCACGTTGGGTCTCGCTGGTTCCTGTTTGTCGGTATGGCTGACTGCGCTGCGCTGCTTTCGCTGGGAACTGGACATACCTCATATATATATATATATATATATCCATGTATAGATCTATCTATATATGTATATCTATCTACCTATATTATATATACACACATATATATATACACACACATATATATATATATACACACACACATATATATACATATATATACACATATATATACATATATATATACACATATATATACATATACATACACATATATATACATATATATATACACTTTTTTTTATCTTATATGTTTTTTTATTTTACACACATACATATATACACATACATATATACACATACATTATATATATATATATATATATATATATATGTATATATATATATTTGCCACAATTCGCTCTGTTGTGCGAAAGTAGACGGCACTCCAAAAAGTCTTTTATCCAAGTGTGATTTTATTTGGCAGACCCCCTGCCCCCTCGACAAACGCGTTTCACCACTTGGGCTTCGTCAGTGAAAAAAGAAAAAGAAGAAAAAAAACAATAATAATAATAATAATATATATATATATCAAAATAAACCTAGCCCTGAACCCTATAAATACCCCTGTACCTCAAAACCCAACCTACCCCTGAACCCTAAAAATACCCCTGTACCCCAAAACCCAAACCTAGCCCTGAACCCTTAAAATACCCCTGCCCCAAAACCCAAACCTACCCCTGAACCCTAAAAATAACCCTGTACCCCAAAACCCAAACCTAGCATTGAACCCTAAAAATACCCCTGTACCCCAAAACCCAAACCTAGCCCTGAACCCTAAAAATACCCCTGTACCCCAAAACCCAAACCTAGCCCTGAACCCTTGAAATACCCCTGTACCCCAAATCCCAAACCTACCCCTGAACCCTAAAAATACCCCTATACCCCAAAACCCAAACCTAGCCCTAAACCCTAAAAATACCCCTGTACCCCAAAACCAATACCTATCCCTAAACCCTAAAACTACCCCTGTACCCCATAACCAAAACTATCTGAACCCTTAAAATACCCAAACACCTCAAAACATATACCTCAGTACCCCAAAACATATTCCCCTATACCCATACTTACCTTATCAAAACATTTTAAAAAAACATGCTTTTACCATTCATGCATTTACAACGAATTTCGTTGTAAATGTATGCGTGGTAAAAGCATATAAAATGTAATGCCATGCGTTATAATGGCATTGCGGAGTCATGGTACTTTCGTAATGAAAGTATGCGGAGTGATGGTATGCGGAAAGAAAGCTGCTGAATAATGGGTGTTTACCCTCCCCCGGTAAGTGCATTGGTGGCATGGTGGCCCACATCTCCAGCAACATACTCATATTTTTTTCACCACCCATTTGAAAAATGTCCAGGTCTCTCTCATTGATGGCCAGCACCGACATACACTTTTAGTCACACCTCCCGCCACAGGTTCTAGAATTGAGAACTTTAGAGCTGGGGAGCTACGTTCGAATCTCGGCATCAGCTCAACATCCTGTGATTCCAGGCAAATCGATTTGTCTCCCCGTGCCTACCATAAATGAATGTGTTCTTCTGTAATGTAAATTGTGCTCATGCCATGTTGTCGAGTTTCCGCTATATAATATTGCAAGGAAAAAAAAAAGTAGGAAAACTCGAGTTCACACACTACTGAACGCGCACTCTTAAGTGCATCAGCAGTGCACTGTGAATCAGAGCGTTTCACAGGCCTGTCACAGATAAGAAATTCTACCTAAACGAAATCCTACAAAACAATATACTACTGGCCGGCAGCAATTCATACCCGGACAATGTCGGGACGGGATATATATATATATATATATATATATATATATATATATATATATATATATATATATATATATACTATAAATATATATTTATTTTTGCAATTTGTTGGTTTAATGATGATAAAGAGGGTAAAGTTCAATAAATTACCCAATTGCAGGCTGTCCGGGGTCCACGAAGGAGACCGGAGACCTGCTAAGAGGGCGGCCGCCTTACTGCCACAAGAGGCACAGGAGGCAGCCTCCTAGTGTCTGGGACCCGGTGTGCTGCGTCACTTCCAGGGAGAGGGGACGGGGTGAGGTACATATACCTCTCACCGCCCACTGGGCGCCCTCTTTGCCCATTACCCCGACGCCGTTTGGACGTGCTGCGCGACTGCTGCTGGACAGAATGACCAGGAGGTTAGTTTTCCGACAGTTGGGCCTGCTCGCTGCCCTGTCCACCCCACAACCCCCATCTGGGTCCCACCATATGGGCCATGCACAAGAGGTATCCCGTGCCATCACTAGGCCCGTGCCGGCCCTCGCTAGGTCGCTTTGTGACTGGGGGGATACTGGTACCGGGAGTGGGACATTGGGGGGGGTGGGTGCAGGCGGTTGGGCCCATTGAGGTCACAGCCGTGTGTCTGGGGCCTACCTTCAGCAGTGCAGCCTTTTACCCCAGCACGGCCCCATACTCCTTTCACACCGCCCCCTTGGTTACGGGTAGAGACGGGAGTAAGGATGGTTAGTGGTGTTGTTGCCTTCTGGAATGCACCGTAGCCTACACCCGGTTATACCTGGGTGGTCGCGGACTTGTTACCGGGGTCTGCCTTTACCAGCGCAGCCTTGTTTCCTAACCACCACCGCCCCCCTTTGACTACGGGCAGAGTGGGGAGGCAGGCACGGTTGGCAGGCTTGTACGCCATTGGGGGGCACCGCAGGCTATACTGATATTTCCTGGGCAGCGTCCTGGTTAAATTTTTCGTTGGGGTTTCGGGCAGGTAGGCCTGAGACTAGTTTTGGGGGGGGGGGGAGCTAATTAACATGATTTCAGCACCTTTGTTGACTGGCTGGCTGTTGGCCGTGCGAGCCCTCCTCTCTAGCACATGATCGGGCCTGGGGTACCACGGTGCAGGCCCGAGTCAAATAGGCCCCGTGATTTGGGACGGGGGGACTGCAGACCCGGCGGGCCACAGACCGGCCCCTACCCCCACCCGTCTACTTTATTGACCTCGCTAGATAAGGTTTGTCACACAGTGGGATTGCGGGGGATGGGGGTGATTTCCGGTGCGGAAACAACTTGTTTTCAGGGGGGCACGACTTCACCGGGCCTTCTAGGGCACCCCACCCTGATGTCCCTGCGGTTTGTGCTCAGGCCAGTTGCGGGGGAGGGCAGCGTGCTTGCCCTGCCTTCCATGATAGACCCTGCCAATTGCCCATTTACCTGCATCGTATAAAGTCTCTGGGTAGAGCTGCTCAACTGCCACAACCAACTCATTCAATCAAATTTTCATTTACCTTGTGATTGTACACAGACACTAATTGCCAACGGTGCAGGGGCATGAGAAAAATGTTATCAAAGGTCGTGCAGCGAGAGTATTGTTTTTATACTCCCCCGCCCTCATGTTTCCGTTGTCAATGAATTGCCCATTCAGAGTCCATCACACTGTCTAGGGGGCGTGGTTATTGTCGTGCTAGGCCAAAACAAGGGAAAAGAAATACCCAGGCACCTGAAAGGGAGCGTGCGCTGGGTGCCCCGCAAAGCGTTTATTAAAGGCGGCGGTGAAGCGGAGCGGCCAAAGGAAAGACTAGAAGCAATGACAGACGGGAACCGATTGAGGAGGGCGGGCGACCGAGTCTCTTACGTGGCTGGCTTTGGTGCGGTTTGCATATGATTAATTAACAGAACATACCATTATTGGCATCCACTATTTTGCAGTTAAGGTGCCCTTCCCTTAGCTCCGTGAGCTTACCGGTCCTTCCAAGGGCACACACCTTTATGCTTGGCTCTACAGTTAGGTCCTCCCGATCTCTGTGGGAAGGGGGGGGGGGGGGGGGAGCGCGCGTTGCGCCCTCCCCTGGCTCCTTGTGATTACCTGGCCGTCCAGGGCACCTCCGCCATGCTGACCCCGCAGTTTGGTCTTGGTGATCTCGCCTGCTCAGGCCTGTGGGGGGGAGGAGGGGCTTTGAACCCTCCCCCTGCTCCTTGTGCTTACCGGGCCTTCCAGGGCACCTACCGCTATGCTTGCCCTGCAATACAGTGTACTTACGGTCCCGCCCGGCAGGCCTGTAGGGCGGGAGTGCGGGGGGCAGCATGCCGGCAACCTCCCTGGAACAAAACTGAAGCATTCCCACCCATGTCGCTACGCGACACCCTCAGAGAGCCCTGGTTTTTACTCAACAGGGGAAGACTTGTAATTGCAAGTGTTTCATGTGTTACTTTTATGTTCAGTGGCTGAAAATTCGCAGGCTTGTGCCAGCGACCATTGATTGGGGGGGTTAACTAACAGGGAGGGGGGATATGCTAATACTTGTTGGTTTTCCCTTCCAATGCTTGCACAGTGATGACAGATACGACACCAAACGCCGCGCCTGCGCTTGCCAAGGATCAGGTACTTGGTAAAGGGGCACACGGTGCACGCCAAGCAGGGTCGCACGGACCTGGACATGGGAGGGCATAGGGTGTGCGTAACGTTTTTTCTTAAATTACAGGACGCACTGGAGCAAGAGACAGGCACTGCAAAAGGAAGAGATTGCAGGGAAAAGGAGCAGGTATAGATAGGGCGCACACCGAAGAGGGAGGCGTGCAGGCATACCTTGGGTTTAAGTTGGCATTTAATTGCTGCGTGGTGCAGGCCAACTGGGGGTCAACAGCTAACTTGCTTTTCTTCATCTCCGCATGCAGAGAATCCACGGAATCCGAAATAGGGCGCACCACTGAATAAGGGCTACCACACAATTCAATTTATGTAAGTATAAGGTGGGGACGGGACGTGAGCAGCTGGCGAATAAGGTCATGAAGGTCTAACTGAGACCAGGGGTAACCCAGTGGGGTTTTGTTCTGAATCCGTAATTTGTCTCCTCAGACTGGTTTGATCGTTGGGCGACCAGTCCAGGGCAACATGGAAGGCCAGATCTCTCCCCCCTTATTTTCGCAGACGTCTCAGGTGGAGGACTCCCTGCCCGAAACGTCCCAGGATGCATAGTGGGCGGCATTTATCATGATGGCCAAGACTAAAGGATTGGCAAGGGCCACAGCTCTCTTGAAGGCGGGGGATCTGGAGAATTCAGGGATTGTCATTGACGCCCCTAGCCCAGAGCAGAAGCACAGTTCGGAGGCAGGTCCAGCTAGGCCCAAGCGTTCCGCAAGCCTACGGCCAAGGACTTCCTGGCAGATCCGCCATCCCCTAAGACCAGGGCACCGCCGACACCCAGGGATGCTGGTTCCCAGCTGAACGCTTCCGCGCCCTTGGGGCCGGTCACGTCTCCAGACAATTTGGCGGCAGCAGGGTAATTCGCCACCCAAGAGGACCTGGGTAAGATCATGGACTCGATGAGGGACTTTATGGCAGAGGTCAGGGCAGGCCAGCCTGTGCCCAGCTCATTGCAATGGCGGGTAAGACAGGCTTAGATATGGGAGGGGCGCAAGCGGCTGTGGCTGCGTGGGGAAGCCAGGGGAGCGATCATCAAGCACAACAAGGGGTCCCTGCCGTGGCTGCTCTGGTGCTAGCGGGGGTAACTAAACAAGTTACTTTCAAATCAGCTACCGCATCGGTGGGGGAAGCGAGTGCACTCTCAACAGTCAGCCAGACCCTTTTGAAGATAACCAGTGCAGGGACAGGAGCGGACATGCCGGTTGCCGGGGTGGGGCAGTTTAGTGCCACCAGTGCTAGTCCTCCTCCTGTAATGAGACCTCTCAGCAGGCCCACAAATTACTCCAGCACCCACTATGGTAGCTCCACTACAGTTGCACACGCCTCCCGCGCCCTCCCAGTTACCGCAGCCCCACTGCTATCTGGCCGTTGCTCCCTGGCTTGGCAGGTGCCCCAGCCATTTCTTCTCTGCTGTTGCTCGGGCAGGATGGCATAGATGCCAGGAAAGCGGGGTTAAAGGAGGAAGACAAAAAAGTTAAGTTTCAGGCCTGGCCTGAGAAGTATAGAGAAAATTGGCTGGAAGCTTTCTCCATTTTGTCTGCGGTCATCCGAGAAAAGCAACCGAGCCGTGGTAGGGCAAGGGCTCTTGCAATATGGCAGGGTAATCCCACAGCAAGGCACTTAAGTGGGGGGAAGTGGATGGCTGAATTATGGCAGGGAGTTCAGGTGTGGTTAGACCACATGGGTTTTCACACGCAGCAGAGCACAGGGACACTGGGCAAGGCACAGGCAGGCCGGGGGACAGGCAAAGGATCTTTTCTGTGGGAGTCTCATGGGTTTAAACAGACATTTCGGGGGGTTCAGAAAAGGTGATCAGAGGGGGAGCTTGAGGAGGTCTCCCCCAGGGACATGCCGATTGTTCTACAAGGGTTCATGCTCATGGGGCAAAACGTGCAAGTTCCTGCATGCATGCAACAGATGTGGGGGACCACACCCTGCAGTCTCTTGTCACACTCAACAGGAGTGACAGCCCGCCGGGAAATCAGGCAAGATTGTTGAGTACACCGGCGCATCAGATCACCATGTCTCAACCCCCTCCCCTCCCATTATCACCTCTTCCGTGTCACAGCGCCAGCAGCTGGCAACCCCAGCTACCCCTACACTCTCTCGACGTTGCATCAGTTCCCATGCATGCAGTCAAGGGCCCATTGCCAGTCAACCTGGTCAACCTCCTGCCTCTCCTCAGACAGTACCCAAACAAACAAGACGGCATCTTGCTGCTGGAAGGTTTTAGTGAGGGCTTTAAGATTCCCTATGTGGGCCCACTGGGATGTCCGAAGGCCGAAAATCTTAAGTCAGCAAGGGAGCAACCAGCAGTAGTCAGAGCCAAGGTGGAGAAGGAGAGGGTGGCAGGTCCCTTCCTGTGGCCCCCGTTGGACAACTTTGTTGTCTCCCCCCTGGGGGTGGTGCCCAAGAAGGAGCCAGGGTCGTTCAGACTGATCCATCACTTGTCCTACCCTGATGGAAAATCGGTCAACCATGGGCTAGAGGAGGGTTCCTGCTCTGTAACGTATTGTATTCTGGAACAAGCACTGGACTTGGTCAGGAGGGCAGGCAATGGGGCCTGGTTGGCGAAAGCAGTCATCAAATCTGCTTTTCATTTGCTACCAGTTCGTCAGAGCAGCCAACACCTGCTGGGTTTCAGGCTGGAGGACAGGTACTTTTATGACAGATGCATGCCCATGGGTTGCGTGGTTTCCTGTGCCTACTTTGAGGCGTTCAGAACCTTCCTGCAGTGGGCACTGCAATCAAGCTACGGAGTGGTAGGAGTCACAAGCTACCTCAACAACTTCCTTTTTATAGGATGGGCATGCAGGATTGCAGTGAGGCCCTAGGGAACGTTCAAGAATTGGCTCGTCATTTAGGTCTCCCACTCACACAGGAAAAACAGAGGTCCGGCGCAGGTATTGACATTGCTGGGGATCGAACTCAACACTATAGCAGGAGAGTCTAGGCTGCCAGTGGGCAAGGTCCAGGACTTGGCAAATCAGATTCAGTCAGTCTTAGGCCAGGATAAGGCATTCCCTGGTTGCATTCAAAGCCTTCTGGGTAAACTCAACTTCGCAGCCATATCAGCTGGGAGGGAGTTTGAGCATAGGCTAGCCAGGCAACAGTGAAGGTGAAGGTGAAGAAGAAGAACCACATGGTGAAGTTTAGCAAAGGAATGAAGGAAGACCTGTCCATGTGGGCTACTTTTCTGGCTGGTTTCAATGGCTCAGTTATCTGGAGGGCATTTAGGGCGGGGAGCCCAGAACTTGCTCTATTCACAGACGCGGCAGGTAGAGAAGGCTTTGGGGTGATTCTAGACACTGAGTGGTGTGCTCAGAAATGGCCTAATGCGTGGCACAAAAAGAAAATCACGTCTCGCATCACAGTACTGGAGTTGTTCCCCATAGTGATAGAGTTTCACCTTTGGCCAGCAGTGCTAACAGCGAGATGGGTGGTATTTTGGTGGGACAACATGGCTGTGGTTCAGGCCATCAATTCCCAGTCAGCAACTTGTCCCCTGCTCTTGTGCCTGTTAAGGGAACTGGTGTGAGCTTGCCTAGAGTTAACAATGTGGAATGCAGGGCTTGACACATCCAAGGGGTGCAGATCATAGCAGCTGACTCAATCTCATTTTCAGTGGTGCCCGATCTGGGAGGCGTGGCCAAGAGCGAGAGAGGAGATGACACCTTTTCCACCACACCTCTGGTTCCTTCTGAAGTGGAAACGCGACTGAGGGGCTGGGCGAGCTGTCCCTTGCCCCAAGTACCAGTAAAGGATACAGAGCTTGTGTGGCAAAGTTCTGTACAGTGGCAGAAGCCTGGGAAGAAGGGAGGGCATCACTAGAGAGCAGGGTGCAAACGTTTGTTATATGGGCCAAAGACGAGGGGAAGAGCCACCCTTGGATAGCAGGCCCCTTCTCAGCAATAAGCCACCATGCAAAATTATTTAGGCAGGAGAATCCAACAAAATCTTTCTTAATTAGGTCGGTGCTCAAGGGCTGGGCCAGGTGTGAGCCATAGCCGCCAGACACTATGTCCCTTACTGATTTTGTAACACTGCAAGGGATGCTGGACTGGGTGCAAAAAGCTTGAAATTCAACTTTTGAAGCAGCACTGTTTTCGCCCACTTTCAGCCTGACCTTTTTTGGGGCATTCAGAGTAGGTGAGTTGGTGGCGAGGTCCAAGCACGACAAGTCTGGGGTGGCATTGAGCAGGCAGGATGAGAGCTAGGAGGAAGACGCCCTCACAATAGTGTTAAGGAGGTCGAAAACGGACCAAGCAGGGGAGGGGAGGTGATTTTACTGCACCAGCTTGAGACAGCCAGGCACTGCCCAGTGCGCCTGGTTTCTGCCTACCAGGCACTGCACCCAGCAACTGAAGAATACTTATTGATACACGCAGACAGTACCCCCCTCACTAAGTTCCAAGTACAGAGCATCATACAAGCATGTTTGGAGTTGTCAGACAACAAAGTACAGGGCAAACGATTTTGCAGCATTCCGCATAGGAGCAGCAACCATAGCATTTAGGGCAGGCCTGTCAGCTGAACGCATCGAACAAGTGGGACGCTGGGAGTCCCAGTGTTATGATGAAGCGAGCTTCAGAAAATATTTTATTCTGACTCGTGGATTCAATTTCCTATAACATGAACTAATTTATTAATGAGCTGTTGCATGATTTGTTGTATTAATCAACTTAGATTAAGTTTGCACCACACATGAACACGCGGGTACTAAACACATGTGCTCTTGTTGCATTTGCGAGTCAGTTTTGTAACATATGATTAATATTGTTTTGTTTGTCATGTTTGTCCTTTTGTCTTTGTCACTATTAATATGCGGCTGATCATTCATGGCATGTGCTTTATTATATGTGCTTACATGTTTGTCCTATGTTGTGTTTGTTTGTCTGTGTATCATTTAATTATCTTTTTACTCTTTCGGAAACTTAAAGCTGGATTATATGAAGAATGGTAGATATTTTGTGTGCTGCTTTATTTGTTTGCTTTTGCTAGATGTCTTTTTTTAATGGGTTAATTAATTATTAGCAATGGTCGGGTGGGTAACAGAAGGGTTTGTTTTACCTGAATTAATCACTCTTTTGTGTTTGTTTAAATACTAGCCCGAGAGTGGTTTTGAGGCCTAATTCTGGTTCTGAAGAAAAGTTGGTTGGCCTGAACGTGAGCAGAGTTGGAGCCAAACGCAGTCATCTTGGAAACTTTCCATGGAATTATGTGTTATGCTTCACCTTTGAAAAGACTGTGGCTCTGACAATGAAGACTTATTCATAAACTGCTCTGGATGTTCTTTTTACAAGACCGAGGAAGTGACAGGGATGATTTTGCCGAGCTTTGGTGGAAGTCAGAAAAGCAACATTTTAAAATGTTACAAAGACGCTCGGAAGTTGATGTCACTCTATGTCAATGAACAATAGTATGGTGACGCTTGTACCCTGGAAGAGGTGGTTTGGTGGTCTGACAGTCTTCAACCAATCAGGGTGCTGAACTCTCTCAAAGAATTACATTTAGTTAGATTAGCGAGCAAATAGGGTATCAAAATTGGGCCTCTTGAGGGGAACGAGGCTGACTGTTTCCTGATGGCGAAGTGCTGTCCGATTTCCTTTGGATCGTAAGCATTCAACTGTTTATTCATTTATTTTCCTTTTCAGGTCAGAAAGCTAACTTAGGGAATAGGGTTATTGTTTTCTTTAATTCATAATTTTGTGCAATGTTGAACTGCCAGATTTTGAGCCAATGATTAATATATTAAACTGAATAAAATAAATTTACATGTCTGATATTAATAAAGAGCTAATACATTTTATGCACTTTTGAGATTTATGAAATAAACTTTTAAAATGACAAGCTGGTCTTGTTTATTGTAGAAAGTTTAAAAACAACATATTAGATTCATTCGCCTCATGATTCAGCTGCTCTGTTGTTCTCATGGGCCTGGTGTTGATTGGTAAGTCTGGTAGTAGATGGTGACATCATTTATGCAGAATTTTAGTAGGAGCGCTGGATCAGTTACAAAAGATACATCCGGTCTTGAAGGCCACCGTGTTGGGGCTGTGACTGTGGGATGGTGTTGGTACTGACAAACGTTGGGACGTCAGGAACATTTTGCGGCACATGATGCCGGTGGATTGCAGTGGAGTTTAATAAGTGCATTTAATTATTAAAGATGTGCAGTGAGGCAATATAATGTTTGGCAATGACAACTTATGGACATAAAGAACATTTTGCGGCACCAGATGCCGGTGGCGTGCCGTGCAGTGCAATATGTACAGTTTATTTATTGTATATGTGCAGTGAGTCAATAAAAACTTTGCAAACTTTCATCTCTTTACTTGCCAGGGACTATAGTCTGGGTGATTGGCCATGTGAGCATCTTGCTAGTGGCATGGTGGGCCGAGAACAGGAAATGGAGGCACAGCCTCACAGCCACAGACATTATCTGGCTAGGATACCAAGGCATGTGCAGTACCTGCTTTCTGAAGAAGCTACAGCAGAGACTGGGGGTGTTCCTCCTTCTAATGTGCTGGTGATACACCTAGGAGGGAATGACCTGGCATCTCTGGGGAGAAGGGCACTGCTTCAAGAAATGACGGTCATCATGTGTAAGTTGAGCAATCAGCTAGGGACCTGTGAGATATGGTGGTCTGAGATAACGCCCCGGCGGGTGTGGCAGGGTGCACGATCGAAGGAAGCCATGGAGGTCTCTCGCAGGAAGGTTAACAGCGCCTTTAAAAAATTCACTGAGCAAAGGGGGTTTGGCTACATCCGTAAAGGGTTGCTGCACATGAAGGCCACAGGGTGTTTTGATGAAGATGGGGTACACCTGTCCAGAGTGGGTATGGACCTGTTCCTACTTGTCCTGGGGGAGGCCTTAGAGACAGCAGGGTGTAAGTAAGGAAGGCTATCTTGGTGGGGGGCTCTGGGGTGACAGTGGCCACACCCAGAGCTGTGGTGGATTTACAGGGTGATCCAGAGGCTTTAAGGTAGATACGGGTACCCTCTGCAGGAGCACAACAAGGGTGTAAAGGCCAAATATTCACAGGGAGGTCCTCGCTTTGGACCCTGAAGGAGCGATGGCGCCCGTTAGTCCTATGGACGGTTGTGGACCTGTGCAACTGGGGGTTGCCTGGCAGGCTCTGCCCCCTTATGGGGCGTAAGCAAAGGGGTGGGCTGTTGGCCCAAGGGTGGGAGGTGTCTTCCATCCCCATAAATATGGCAAACACTGTTTGGCAGGGCCACGGTGTAATTTGGCTCATCAGGTGGCAGGCGGCGAGGGGCTGCCTGCCTTGGGAGCGCCCATAAGATAACCCACCACTGTTGGCACATTTGTAATGCTAATAAACCTGCAGCAGTTTTCTCCACAAAGACGTGTCTTGTCTGGTTATTGCTCTAGGAGAATGCTGCTTGTGGGGATGGTGAGTGTTGGCGATATTGCCCTGGAGGAGGTGTGGTCCAAAGGAAGGTCGGTACTCAGAAATCGTTGCAATATATATGCAGTCAGGGTTTGTGGGGGTCACAGACCTCTACACTTCAGACGAGGAGAAAAACCAAAGCAGGTTATCGTGGAGACAACCTAAGAAACCAACATCGAAGGGCAAAATGTCTCTAAAAGTGACGGAGAAACATTGCTGCCCAGCACTACATGGAACTTATTCCTTTTTGAGGCAAGATGTGGGTGAGCAAGTTTTTCAGTTTTTTACTCCATCAAGACTGTGTTGAAATCTCTCTGTACCACAGGACGCACTAACACCTTTGCAAAGCATTGTGGACCATGAAGTTCCGATTCCAAATGTGACACCAGGATCGAATTACAGAGTCAAACATTGTGAATAAATAAGACACATTTCTGATTGATAAACATCTGAGTCCTGTGAAAGTTAAGCACATTTTGGTCCCACGAAAGTAACAAAGCTATTGAAAGATAAAACCACAAGTGAAAAATGTTATTGGCAAAGTTAAGTTTACATAGCAGTCATATTTTCCTGCTGATGATTTTCAAACCTTTAAAAGCACAGAGAAAATGACCCCTGAGATCTGCATAAGATTAAGACCCGGTGGGAGTCGGAACGCGTAATGCATGCTGGTTATCTGAAATGTCTGCTATGAATAAAATCAGTTTGAATGTCTGTTTGGAGTGTCCTACCTATCACTCTGTGAAGGTGAAGTTGGAAATATTTTAGCGGTGACGACGCTGAGCAGGCCCCGGCCCGTTAGGATGAGGCACTCTTCAACAGCATCCACGCTTAAGACGGAGACGGACCACTTGAATTGTGCCAAGAAAATAATTTTTATTTTCCCGTCTCGGTCCTGACGCGTTTCCGCTCGGGGTGAGCCTTGATCACATGTGTGGTGTTGGGCTCGTGGTGCTGGGCTCGTGGTGCATCATCTATGCTCGTGGTGCACCTTGTGGTTACCTTGGCAATAGATGATGCACCACATCCAAGCTCCAGAATGTGGGGAGAATATCGGTTGATGTACTGTACTTGACTGGAAAGGATGGACCTGCTCGCTTCCCAATAAACTACATATTTTGGGATCTTTCATCTGACTCCTCGTTCTTTACATTTTGGCGACTGAAGATGGGATGCAACATCAGCAAGCAGGAAGACTGAGAATCCACGCAAAGATATATATTTTTTTCTCTACATCGTCTTTCATTCCTTTCCTGAATTTTTAAAAAAAAGGAATTTGATAATCCTCACCACTGGAATTCATCTACGAACATTGCGCACCGTGAGTACTGTCGTCATATCTCTTTTGTATTGAGTATGACGTTTGAAAGTGTCTGGTAATCGTTTGGAAATTACCGAAGGCTTAATTGCGCACTAAGTAAACCGTTTCGACTTCAATTTATGGATGTTCTATATTTTTAATTCACCAAGTCGATCTTTGCCTTGTTATTTAATTATAACAACTACGCTACATCTGTGGCTTAAATAACGGTACCTGTGTGCATTTTTAAATCGGCTGAACATTCGGATGCTGGTGACATGTTCTGCCTGTGAGACGCTCCGTTCTTTGCCTGCGTTTGTTGTGACGTTCCTTCGTGCAACTCCGTGAACCTCAATTCATCACGTCTGACATCATCACGTGATTAAGGTCACGCAACGTGACTCCATTTTGTTTCTCTCTTGTCAATTTCATTCACGTTCGTGAATTACCGCGTATGCTTATCGCATATGCTTCCTGCTTCATCTTCAAACAACGCAAGACTTTGGAACTAATTATTTTTACTCTTTAACTCTCAAGGTACTGTTGCTTTATTAATCCATGGCATATTATATACTTTTCTGAAGAATTACTCCAGCAGTGATTTACGCTTCATTCCTACATGTGTTGTGGAAGTATTGGTGACATTCACACCATATGAAATTATTTCGGTATTTTTAAAAATTGATTCCACGGTGATATGCACACCATTGCTGCATGTTACATTGAACAAACTCTTCTGTGACTTGCACACATTACATCGCAATTCTATTTATTGTTAGTATTTACTGTTTTTGCTAGTCTGCTTTATTATTAACCCTTTATTTTCACGTTTACTTCATCTTTTACGTATGGCATCTCAAAGAGGATTAAATACTCCTATTCCTTTCTTACCCCGTCCTGGTGAACCATCAATCAAATGGTCAGATTGGAAAGTTTACTTTTTAAACTATATTGAGGCTTTAGAGGAAGAACAAGACGATACTTTCCCCCAAAATAGAAAGAAGAAAATGCTTTTACACAGTCTAGGACCTGAGGGTAATAGAATTTTTAAACAAATGGAAAAAAAAGTTAGAGCAGATAATAACACTGTATTCTTAGATGCTTTAGAGGATTAGGAATACCATCCTCCAGTCTGCGTAGGGATAAGCAGATATGAGTTTTTTAAAAGGAAACAAGGGAAATCTGAATCAGTTGAAGACTATGTTTCTTCTCTTAAAAAATTAGCCATTAATTGTGAATTCAGTACCCTTCATGATAGTTTTGTTAGGGACCAATTAGTAATGCATTGCAACAATAATTCCATCCAAGAGAAACTTTGGACTTGTGGAGATTCTCCACTTAACAAAATTTTTGCAATAATTAGGAAGGCAGAGATGTCTAAGAGATGCGCTAAAGTTGCTCTCAAGGACTGTGATAAAGATGATGGATTAATTGTGAGTAAAGTATCCAGTAACTACCAAAAAAAGAACAACTATAAATCCTCTTCCTCCTATAAAAAAAATGCTAATCCTGGTCCATCTTCTAAAGATAGGAAGGAAAGCATTCCTAATTGTTTCAGATGTGGATTCAATGGGCATTATGCTAATGACCAAAAATGCCCAGCGTTAAAATCAAAGTGTAACTTTTACAATAAAATAGGGCATTTCTCTAAAGTCTGCAAATTAAAGTCTGGTAAGGATAAGAAAATTGTAAAATGCATTGATGATTCTAATGAACCAAATACTGAAAACTATGATGCATCCAGTGATGACAGCATCTTTTGCATCCTTGACTTTTTGGAAGATGATAATACTGTTTTGAATATAAATTCTAAATCTAAAAAACCTACTTGCGACATTCTAATAGGGGGTGTTCTGATTAACATTGTACCAGATTCTGGCTCCCCTTATACAATTGTTAAACATGATATTTGGGAAAGGTTATTTGCACACGTTTTAAAAAAGAAGTTACTTCCATCTGACATTAAGCCTGTTACCTATACTGGTGAAAAAATTCCCATGGTGGGGTTTGTTGAGGAAATTGTTGAATTTGAAGGGCGGAAATGTTTAGGCAAGTTATATGTTGCTGAGGTTGGTCCATCTGTCCTTGGCTGGATCGATCAAGGTGCATTAGGTATCATCTTAAATGCTAGAAGTGATGTTCAAGTTTTAATTCTTGAAGAAGACAACAAAGAATTTCTAGACAAGTTACTTGTACAATTTCCTAGAATTTTTTCAGGTGAAATCGGCAAATTGCTTGGCTTTGCTCATAAAATCATTTTGAAGGATGATGCCAAACCTGTTTGCCATAAAGCAAGAAATATCCCTTTAAGTATTAGGAACGATGTCATGAGGGACTTGGATATCTTGGAAAAGAAGGGGGTCATCGAGCCAATAGAAAGCTCTGAATGGTTGGCTCCATTAGTCGTCGCGAGGAAACCGGACGGCTGTCTCCGTCTTTGCATTGATTTGAGAGACCTTAATAAGAACATTGTAATTGATAAATTTCCCCTTCCCAGGATTGATGAACTATTGGCACAAAGTTGTGGCGTCAAATGGTTCTCTTCAATAGACTTGGTATCAGCTTACCACCAAATTCCTCTGCATGAGTCTAGTAAGAAACTTACAGCTTTCATAACACCCTTCGGGTGTTACCAGTTCATAAGAATGCCATTTGGACTGGCATCGGCGGCGGCCGTTTTTCAGCGCCTTATGCATAAATTGTTCAAGGGCATGGAATATGTAACTTATTTCCAAGATGATATATTGATAATGGGCAAAGCCAGAGATGACCATGATAAGAGACTATTTTCTGTTTTGAAAACACTTGAGTGTAATGGTTTAACAGCTGAGCTGAAAAAATGCAAATTTGGTATGAACTCCTTGACCTATTTAGGACATGAAGTAGGTGAAAAAGGCATTTTCCCAAAAAAGAAATTGGTTGAGGCAATCGAAAATGCTCCTATTCCCTGTTCTAAAGACGATCTAAGATCATTCCTAGGAATGGTTGAGTTTTACTCCAAATTCGTGAAGAATTTTGCTGATAAAACTTTTAATCTTAGACAATTACTTAAATTGAGAGTGGAATTCGTCTGGAATGATACATTGCAAAATGATTTTGATAATATAAGGAGAGAAATTATTAATGCATTTCCCCTCCAAGCGTTTGACCACCACCTACACAATATAATCACTACCGATGCTAGTGGTAAAGGGTTGGGCGCTGTATTTTCACAATCTGGCAATGATGGATTTGAAGTCACGATTGCTTTTGCATCCAGATCCTTAGCCACTCTTGAAGGGAAATTCTCAGTTATTGAGAGGGAGATGCTAGCTGTTGTGTGGGGTGTCGGAAAATTCAGACAATTTGTCTGGGGCACTAGATTCAACTTGCGTACAGATCACAAACCCCTTCTAAAAATTCTTACCTCTGAAGGGATGTTGAAGGCTACTCCAAGACTTGCAAGAATGAGTCTTAAGTTGCTAGCATACACTTATGATGTTGAGTATCTCCCTGGCAAAAAGAACATAGTTGCTGATTATTTAAGTCGTTCCCCCTTACCTGGTTGTGATGATTCTTATGATTCTTTTGAATCTAATGAGGTTGCTGTTATCCATGAAGACAATGACCAGAGATTAGTGGCTATTTCCAAAAAGGACTGGAAAGTGTGTTGTAATGATGATGAGGTCTTAACTTCTGTCCGCAACTTTGTCATTAATGGTTGGCCGCATAAATCCAGTGTGGAAGAGGAGCTGAAACCATTTTGGGAAATTAAGGATGAACTTTGCATAGATGATGCCAACCACTTGTATAGGAATGAGAGAGTCATTGTTCCTTATTCCTTGAGAAGTAAAATTCTTTCCATTAATCATGAGGGTCACCTAGGTATCATGAAATTGAAATCAAGAGTTAAGTTGTCATATTGGTGGCCTGGATTAGATAAGGAGATTGAAAGATTCATTCAAGAGTGTGATACTTGTGCCAATGCTGATAAATCCTTACGTGTATTTAAACCCACTCTAGGATTCAGACATATTCCCATTTATCCGTGGGAGGATTTAAGTATGGATTGGCTGGGTCCAGTTGAAAATTGTGAAGGCACTGTTAAATACATTTTAGTTGTGATCGACAATTACTCCAGATGGCCTGAAGTCGAAATTTCTGAAAAGTCTGATGCCAAAGTTGTAGTTGCTTTTCTTCGCAAGTTGTTTCTGCAGGAAGGTGTTCCAAGGAACATTTTAACTGATAATGGTCCGCAATTTAGATCTGAGTTTTTCTTGAAATTCCTGGATAGGAACGGTATTACCCCAAAAAAGACACCTGTTTACCATCCTGCAGGTAACGGTATTGTTGAGAGATTCAACAGGGTAATAATGGGCAGTATCCAGGCCTCCATTCATGCTGATAACGATTGGGAAAAGGAACTACTGGAAACTATATGGGCCTATAGAATCACTCCAACTTGTACCAGTTACAGCCCTTTCAGAATCCTTAGAGGTAGGGAGCCATTTACTAGGGACAATGTTGCTTGGAATTCAAAGAAAATTTGTGGGAAGTGGTCTCCTGCTTTAGTCCGTTCCAAATTAAGAAAAATTCAGGATTCACATATTAGTGATTTTGGTAAAAAAACATGTCACTAAAGAGGCTGAGCTCAATGTTGGGGATTGGGTCAGAATAAAACTTGACACTAAGGTTAAGAAAGGTCAGAGTAAATTTTCTAATCCTTTGCAAGTTAAGGAGGTTTACTCGAAGTCAGCTAGGTTGAGTGACAACCAAGTGTGGCACCACAATAGGTTGGCAAAGTGTAAAGGGAACTTTTCTCGTTTCAAGACTCATACTGGTCCTGACTCCTCCTTTGATTGGATGTGGGATGATGTTATGTTGGATGGCATTGCTGGGAAAGAAATGGTTAGAGCTTCTACCAGTAATATGCCGCAATTGTCTGGTTCTTCTCTTCCTTTGTTACCGTCTCCTGGTGTGCCTAATATGTTACACTCTTCATCCTCTGGCAACCAGAATACCACACGTACTGGCAGGCAAATTAAGATACCTGCACATTTTAGGAGCTATGTAATGTAATTTGTTTTCTCTCTTGAAGAAAAGGGGGAAGTGTGGGTTATGCCGATTACTTTTATCTTAACGTTACTTTTATCTTAATTGTTTTTTTAATGAAGTTTTGTTACTCTTGTTTCTCTGTCAATATAAAGAGGGAAGGTGTGGTGCTGGGCTCGTGGTGCATCATCTAAGCTCCAGAATGTCAGTTGATGTACTGTACTTGACTGGAAAGGACGGACCTGCTCGCTTCCCAATAAACTACATATTTTGGGATCTTTCATCTGACTCCTCGTTCTTTACAACATGACACGGTACAACAGACTTTTTTTACTTTTAAAGTGCAAGTGCTGACAATTAGTGCTCACGTGCTAGTGCTCAACAATGGACACAGTGGAAAGACTATTGGCCACAGTTGTATATTTTCTAATGTAGAAACCCAGCTTCTTTTGAATCATTGTAACTGATTGCATTTTAGATCATAATATACATACCAATATAAATATTGACATTTAAAAACGCAGTTACAAATCGTATCTGTTTAAATACATCATGTACAACATCATAACATGGCTGAATTCTTTGCGGCAGATAGTATAATGTGTAGTAATCCACTGTGCCTCATACTAAATATCTGAGTGTGTGTAATGTTAGAAGTGAGTGTGAAATAATAAATAAATGAATAAAGTGACAGTGCACAGAATTATTGGTCAAATCTACATGGTAGTGATGGATTGCGAGAAGATGGTGAGAAATAGTCAAATGTCCATGATCTCAAATATTACAGTTCAAGTTGTTCCTACTGTAAATTGATATCGGAAATAACCCCCGGTTTGCAGGCTATATTTCAAGTGTTTCAGTATGTACCATTACACAGTGCGGACATCGAAATTTAAAGTCTGAAGACTTAATACTCTAGTTTCCAAAGTCCTATGACCATGGGTCTCAATCTATAATTCTATAATTTAACAGGGTTAGATTATGGTAAAATACCCAATGTACCACTAATGATAGTGCATTAGTTGAGTCAAAGTAAATCCATTGGCAGTTGATTACCTGCATAGTGCAAAATTGCATTCACATAAAAACATCCTATAAATGCATAAATATTTTGTATAAATAGTGCAAAATCGCGTTTATATAAATACATCAACTATACAAAATTTTATAAGATGAATATAAATATAAATAATACTTATAAAACCACATATCTAAAACCCTGATTATACTTGTCCCATGTCCTAGTTATACTCGCACTGAATATGAGGTAACCGGGGTATCAACATGTACCATGGACATTACCCTGTTATAGTCATGTATGCGGTGTGGCTTATGTGGTATTCGATTCATCTTAAAAAAGTCTCATATTTTACTCTGTGAGAGCTGAGGACCCAAAATAGCAGAGATGGGCTGTTCATGTTTATAGACAGGTATGCATATCTTCTGAAACGTTAAGGCCATTTGGTTGTTTGGTGTTGAGTTCTAAAATATACCGTATCTCCAGTAGCCTCAACGCACTCTCCCTGTCTCCCCCCCTTCTACTTGGGGGAATTGTACCTATTACATAGAATGTAAGATCTTTGTTGTTTTAAGAGTGCTTGTCCTTAAAATGTCGGACTACTGGGTATGTATTATCTTGATTGCTGATGGCCCTGAGATGCTGCAGAATGCGTTTATGTGCTGCCAATTTGGTGCTCCCTACATAAATTAAATCGCAGGGGCAAGTCAAAATGTATACCACATGATCTGTTTTGCAGGATAACAATTTGTTGATGGTCCTTTTCCTATCGCTGAACGAGTCTTATACTCTGTTTTGTTAGTACCATGTTAGCATGCTTTACATGTCTTGCAGCGATAGAAGCCCTTTCTGTTTTTCAGCCAGTTCGCTGAGTCAATGGTTTCAGGATTGGTGTCTACCAGCTGATCCCTCATGGATGGCCCTCGACTGTGTGTAATAGATAATCTAGTTGGTAGGTCCAATCCAATAACCGGATCAGCAAGGACCAATGGCCAATTTTTGTGTATAATTGTTTTCATTTGTCTCTGCTGGTTGCTGTATTGGAGTACCATCCTGAATGCCATATCCCCACCTTCATCCCCTTTCTGAGATGTAGTGTTGGTGTCTGATCCTTCTGCCACTCTACCTTGTAAGAGCTCAATTCTGGTCTTTGTCATAGATTTGCTGATGGCTGATTCAATTACTTTGCGAGAATAGCCTCTGGATAGAAATCTATGCATGCACTCATTTTGGGCAATTTTGAGATCTTCTTCACTGCTATGCAACTGTCTCATCCGCAGCATCTCACCATAAGGAATGCTGTTGATGAGGTGCTGCGGATGAGCACTATTCGCATGCAATGTTGAGTTCCCTGCTGTAGGTTTCCTAAACAGCTTGGTATTGATTTGCCCGTCTTTAATAAAGACTTCAGTATCAAGAAACGTAATGGAGTGACCGCTAATGCTGGCTGTGAACTGCAGATTGATCTTGTTGCTGTTGATATCAGTTACAAACTGTGCAGCAGATTCATTTGATCCATCCCATATAGCAAAAACATTGTCTATATACCGTAGCCACGATATAATTCTGCTGTTGCTTTGCATGAGGGGCATGAGGACCAACTCCTCCCATCTGCCCATGTGTAGGCAGGCACAGCTTGGGGAGAAGCTGGCCCCCATTGCCACTCCTCTGATCTGCTGATATAGGATGTTGTTAAACATGAACACGTTATTTGCAAGGCAATATAAAATCATATCCAACAACATTTTCTTATGTTCCACATTGTGATTTGTCTCTTTGTTAAGGTAGTGTTCGATTGCATTACTACCATCACAGTGTCTAATGCTCATATAGAGCGATGATACATCAAGAGCCATTAGTAGATATGAGTCTTTCCACTGTATCTTTTGTAGTTTGTTTAGAAAGTCACTCGTATCTCGTACATACCATGGTAATGCCTGACATGTGGTTGAAGAAAATGATCCACGCATTGGGAAGTGTGCTCCAGAAGGCTTTTGCGTGCAGATATGATAGGTCTTCCAGGGGGCTTAACCGGGTCTTTGTGTGTCTTAGGTAAGAAATAGATCAGGGGAGTTACTGGATATTCATTTTTTTTAAACTTGTACTCCTCTTTAGAGATCAGATCTTTCTTCTGCCAGGTGTTTAACTTATGATAGTATTGTGACTGAATTGATTTCATGTTTGTATTTGACATTCTAACATAGCATATCCTGCTCCTGGGTCTACCACACAATGAAGCAATGAAGGAGCACTCGGACAGCTGAGAAAGGTTTGACCCTTAACCTTTATTATTCGGTTTGAACTGCACATGCACATAGGCAGGATTAGCAGAAACTCCGTCTCGCCTGACGCGTTTCAAATTCATTCTTCCTCAGAGGCTTTTAACGAAGTTTGCGTGCGATACTCCCACATGCTACCTGAATGGGCCACGCCATGCCCCAAGCAGGTGAAATCCCATCTCGTGGCCCCATTGTAAAACAGGGTGGTGCTCTCCTCGCGGCTGGGCTGCCGCCATTACATCCTGCTCCTGGGTCATTGTGTGGCAGACCCAGGAGCAGGATATATATATATATATAGGGCATCTTACTATTATCAATACAGTAATCAACCTAACAGACTTAGACCTCGACACTGCTGAAACCCAGCTTCTGGCCTTAGGACTTTCATTTTGTCCCAAATAAGGATTCAAATATGTACAGTCCCGTATTGATGTTTTTAAATATATTCGAAAATTAAAACTTTTGAAATTTCACAAATTGAACAAAGCTAATAGCATGGCGATGGAATTGACGGCTACAAATCGACCGAGTGTCCAGCTACAATTATCAGATGTGCCTATGTTAAAAAATATTTACTCTTTGGCAGGACACTCAGAGGAGTCACCAGGTAACACTCAGGAAGAGCTCTGCAAGATGGGCGTTACTACTATGAGTCCAGCAACTACTCCATTCCATTCTCCATCTACTTTTATTCCAGTCGAGCCACGTGATGCCATTGATATTTTCAGTGACTGTATTATTGATGATTTAAAAGCTTTGAACAGAAATGTGATAGCTAAAAACAAACACAGGAGTTATAAGGAACAACAATATTCCAAACTAATGAGAAAAATTAATGACCACAATAACATAATTGTAAACAATGCTGACAAAGGGGGCAATATCGTCCTTTGGACCCGTGAGGCGTACATGACCGAGGCCAATAGACACCTTAGTGATCAAGCATGTTACAAGAAGGCATCTTTTAATTAAAAAATTGTAAAAGACTTAGGGCCAGATGTAGGTAGGCAAATACCGGTCGGTAACGGCCGATTTCGGCCGTTACCGACCGGTATTTGGAGTTTGAGATGTGGGGGCCTTAAAAATTACCGATTCGGTAAATTTACTGAATCGGTAATTTGAGATGTGGGTGGCACTGTAAACAGTGCCACCTACTGTTAGCAGTGCCACAGGGCCTTAAGGAATCGTTATTTACCACCAACTATTAGTTGGTGATAAATAACGAATACCTATGTATATGCAATTCTGTGCATGTACACCTGTGCCATGTGACACACATACATGCCCTTAGGGCATCTCAAATTACCCTTAGGGCATGTATGTGTGTCACATGGCACACAAGCACTAATCAGGGGTGCAACAGGGTGTCAAAGTGACACCCTACCACCCTTGACTATTTGGTAATTTTACTGAATGGATATTTACCGATTCAGTAATTGCCATTGATTCCTATGGGCCTCAAGGCCCATAGAAATCAATGGCAATTACCGAATCAGTAAATACCGATTCGGTAATTACCGAATCTTAACGATTCGGTAATTTTTACCGAATATTTACCTACATAGCATTTACCGATTTGTAAATACCAAATCGGTAAAATTCGGTATTTACGAATTGGTAAATACCATTTTTCCTACATCTAGTGTAGTGTAGTTCCAATATTCCCAATAGGCTTTGCACACTGGAATAACATAAACCATAGTGTAGACGTAGGACTGAGGTCGACTAGGTCTCTATTGAATATGTTAGACTTAATTGTGTGTGCGAGCTAGCTCAGAGGTCACTAGAAACTTTCTCGAATACACAAAAAGGGATTAGCTTCTGACAACCATATAACATGACAAATTTGTTCCCTCTGAAATAAGGAATATCTCCAGAGTTGCGGAAACAATAGATAGCTATTTCACTCAGTCAATCGTGCATGCTTAGTTTCTAAGATACGCTTACCCCGGTGTACCTAACCTAAGCCTAGTACGTGGGAAGGAGTAGATGAGTTATAGTTTTTGCCAAGAATCTGAATCAAGAATTCTCTACAGGTCTAATCAGCTCTGTACCTTGGGAATAGAATGAAGGAGGTCTTGTATCTCTCTCTCAGGACTCGATCTCCCAGCAACCCGCAAGGGTGACAGGGAAACACTGGAGCTGGATTTCTTGGCAGGAGAAAAGACAGCGTCTCTCTCTCAGTGCGTCAGCAGGGAGGGTCGGCTTCCTTCGGCACTCGCATCAGCAGGGCGTCGGGCAAGTAGATAGCCGATCTGCTCCAAACCACTGTGTGTTGCTTAAGGCAGATGTTGGTATATTTATACCTGGAAGGTGCCGAGTTTGACGTAAGGTTGGACATAAGACGTCACTAAGAACTCGCAGTTCTTTCAGGACTCCAGGAGTTCTAGGACAAATCAATACCGAAGCAGGGGGAATTCCCGGGCTGCTGGAGGCTTGGTTTGTTTAAGAAAGCGTTGTGCTTTCTAGGAGTCTATGGGAGTAGCCTTGCTGTATTTGGACTGCGTTGGCTATGACTTAATATGGATATGATTCTTATGCCTTTATAAGGATATGATTTGATATAACCACACAAGGGCATAAATCGGGAATGTTTTAAATAGGGTCCTAGATACGTTCACAACACTAGCCCTTAGTCTTAAAGGAACTAGCTCAGTGGAAGCGGGTGGGTCTTATTAACAAAGATGAATATAATTTTTTAAAGGCTGACCACCCCATCACACCCACATTATACTTTATACCAAAAGTTCATAAACAGACTAATCATGTGCCAGGCCATGCCATAATATCAGCACAGCGAGGACTACTAGAGAGTATGTTAAAATATGTGAACTTTTTCCTTAGAGAATAAGTAGAGAGCCTTCCTTCCTACATAAAGGATACTGGTCATTTATTGAAAAAACTCAGGGGGATCACATGGGATGAGACATATTGTTTCATTGTAATGGATATATGCTCCTTATATACCAGAATAAACCATGAGGGTGGTCTTAAAGCTGTCCAACAATATATTTCCAATAGAGATGTTAGATTCAACGAACATAACAAGATATTGTTAACCATGATTCGTTTATGCCTGACCAATAATTACTTTCTGTTCAACAAACAAGTCCACCAACAGCTCTGGGACGTGGAGATGGGGGCATGCTTCTCCCCCAGCTATGCATGTTTACATGTAGGCTGGTGGGAGGAGCATGTCCTTCGCCAGTTCATGGAGATCATTATAGAGTGGGGGCGTTTCATCGACGATGTCTGTGTGGTTTGGAAGGGATCTATCGAATCTGCTCAGAAATTTGTCGATGTCATCAATGTGAATACTCTTAACTTGGAGTTTACAGCCCACATAAGCAAGGAGAGGATAGAATTTCTATATGTAGAAGTATATATCTAGAATAACATCATACACACTAGACTTCATAGAAAGCTAACAGCAGTTAATTCAACTCTCCAGGCTACTAGCACACATCCCAGACACCTCCTCCAGAGCATCCCCTACGGGGAATTCCTAAGAATTTAATGGATATGCAGTAATGAAAATGATTTAATTACATGCTTAAATGAGTCTTAGAGGATACAAAATGAATGATTTGAAAGCTGCTTTATCCAAATTACACAATCAACAAATTACACCAGTGACTTTCAGTGAAGACAGCACCAGCCCGTCAACCTTGGAGAGAGAGCCTACTGCAGAAAAAGCGCCAGTCAGATTAATAACAACTTATAGTTGTCACCATAAATTGGTCAGACGCATTATCAATAAAAACTGGCCTATTCTCAAAATCTGATATTACAGTAGCACCGGAAGTAGGTGACTCACCAGCTATAACATTTAGACGGGCTCCCTCTATGAGGGACGCCTTGGTGAAATCAAGTCCCGAGGTGCAGGATAAAGGGAATTGGCTGTCTAACAGGACTGGATTTTTTAAATGCAGCTCCTGCAGAGCGTGTAAATTTGGTATCAATAGAACAGAATTTTCTGAAGCTTTTTCCCCAGACATGTGCAAAATCAAAGGAATCTTTACATGTAAAACTGACCATGCCGTCTACATTTTAGAATGCACATGCCTGTTAAAATATGTAGGCAGCACAAAACTCCATGTATTCAATCACATCTTGCAGCACCTATGTGCGATTGTTAATTTTGACTCCAGTTACCCGGTGGCACGGCATTTTAAATTAGTACATCAAAGCAAACTCAATGATTTAAATTATTTCGTGATTCATGGCGTGCCCAAATCCATTAGAGAGGGTAATAGAGAAAGAAAATTAAGACAACAGAAGAGTCAGTATATTGTTCAGCTTGATACGAAAATGCCTAATGGTTTGAACACAGGGGAAGATTTATACAACTTTTTATGAATTGTCTGTGTTCTCTGAAATGTCTGTACTTGCTGCTATGTTCTTAAAACTAATGATTCATTTTGTGATGATTTGCTGCTATGCTCTTGGAATTAATGATATACTTTGAGATAAAAATATTAATATTTCTAATTTTTTGTACAAGGTTTTAATTGTGGGCGGGTGGTTTTAAGCGTTTTTCTGGATTTACTTTGACTGGATTTTAGCCGGTTTTACTAGTGGTTGTTGTTACTGGTTTTACTGGTTTTTATCTGGAATAGAGGAAGAATGAGGAGAGTATTGACTTTTCAAAAGTTTGATATAATAAGGGCACTTGCCCATTATTGTCTCTACAAATATATATATTGACAGGTCATTCATGTTATTTCTACACTATATTATTCTGATCTGTTACAACAACATCTACTTATTACTTGTTTTTATAACTTGGTTTGATCAGATAATATTTATATATTTACATTGTTGCTGAGTCTTTTGTCCAACTCTATGATTGTGGGGGAGGAGTACAAGCTCTAATACGCAGTATAAATTCGGGGAACGTCGTTTACGACGCAACTTTTAGCATGCAGTGCTATTACAACGCGGTTTATAAATCGCATTCTATTACAACGCATGACTCTGGGGGGCGCTCAAGGATAGGGAATACTTTTAATTTACTATCCAACACCTTCCCTAGTGTCAACTGGGATTGGTGTTGGAATAGTAAATTAAAAAATTCACTATCCAACACCCCTTTGTGTTATGCGTTGTAAAAGAATGCGTTATAAAAACCGCGTTGTTACAGCATGCGTGCTAAAAGCATGCGTTGTAACAACGTATATCCTATAAATTACTACTATACTTATACTATAAATTCACTTGATAGGTTGGAGCATGTCATGTGATCAAGACAGGGGTTTCCCTGTCGATACGCGGCATGTCTGCTTTTGGTGGAAGAATAAAGCACTGAAATACCTCATTGCTGTGTGGTGGTCTGTTTCCTGGTCTTCACTGTCTTGACAACACAGAGGATTCAGCGTCATGGCAGTATCAGGACTGTGTTTGCAATATATATATATAAATACATAGACTTCTTTCTTCAGGATTGGGTGAAAGGATTGGGCTCGTATGTTCAGGATTCCACGGATTTCATTCGCAAAACAGAACAGTTGGTTTGGGGTCCAGACTTTTTGCTTATGACCCTGGATGTGTCTTCGTTATATACCTCAATTTCCCACCGAGATGGTCTCAAGTCAATAGAAAATTTCCTTAACAAACGTCCCATATATTATGGGGTGCACAACAGGATGCTGTTATCTATGGTTCAAATGTGTTTGGAGCAGAATTTCTTTTTGTTTAATAATCAAATTTACCATCAGATTAGAGGTGTCGCCATGGGGGCCTGTTTCTCCCCTAGCTAAGCATGTTTGCACATGGGGCTGTGGGAGGAACAGGTCCTGGCGGGGGATCTGCGATCAACCATGGAACAGCATGTGGTCACCTATCTACGTTATATAGATGGCTTATTTTTTGTTTGGAGAGGGACGGAGGAGGCAGCAATGCAATTTGTTGAGAGGCTTAATGTTAATGGTTTGAACCTTTGTTTTACATCATGCATCAATGCTAAAATGGTTAATTTTCCGGATATGGAAATCTACATTGCTGAGAACCGCATGCAAACTAGATTATATAGAAAGCCGACGGCAGGCAACACCATCCTGCACGCGGCTAGTCACCATCCTGGCCACTTGATACGCAGCATTCCCTATGGGGAAATGTTGCGTATCAAGCGAATCTGTAACAGGGATGAGGAGTGCGAGTTAGCTCAGGAAGCATGCAAAAATAGATTCCTTGCCAGGGGATATTCTAGATCTTTGGTTGAGTCCGCGCAGAAAAGGACCCAACAGATATCCCGTGAATCTGCCCTGGTCCCAAGAAATAGAGAGGCAGAAATATCCCCGGCTGGGGATATTATTAGACCACGCATGATTGTAACATATAGCCGTCAGCACTCAGCCATAAGAAAGATATTCAATGATAACTGGAACCTCATACTGGGGGATCCAGTTATTGGCAATAAAATATTGAAAAAACCTCTCCTCACGTTCAGGAAATCTAAATCTATGGCCAATGCTTTGGTCCAAAATGCCTTGGAACCCCAAATGTCATCTACGTGGAAGGCCTTAGGAGGTGGATTTAAGAAATGTATACAATGTAAGGCGTGTAAACATGGGGTCAACAAGACTAACTATGTTGTCCCATTCTCACGTACACCTAGGAACATCACTAAACGCCTCACTTGTAAGACAGACTATGCGGTCTATGTGCTGGAGTGCACATGTGGACTCAGGTATGTGGGTAGCACCCGCCTGCCGGTCCACAAGCGTGTGCTCCAGCACATTAGAACTATCTCTAACAAAGACCAAGCCTATCCTGTTGCTAGGCATTTCGAACAAGAGCATAGTTCTAATCCTGGGCATCTCTCTTATTTTGTTATCGATGCAGTATGGCCAATGAAAAGAGGAGGAAATTGTGAGGCAAAATTGCGTCTCCTAGAGACGAGATACATTTTAGAGTTAGACAGCAAGCAACCGCAGGGACTGAATGCAACGGAGGATTTATACACTTGTTTATAGGAACTTGGAGCATTTGTATATTTATTCCCCTATATTATTTAATTCAGTATGGATTCCATATTAGTCATGTAAGTTAACTGTACTGCCGTATGGGCACTTGGTTTTATAGAGTAACAATGTTGATGTATCATCTGATTAACTGACGTCTCCTCACAATCTGATTTAAGAGCTTCTTTCAAGTAAGAGGAGGGAAAACCTATGGCGTAAAGCCATGAGTTTGACACAACATGTTCCCTTTTTTAAGAATATAATCTAGTTTCTTTGTATGAATTTTTATTTTAGTTTGAGCACTTAGCACAAGCACTTTAGTAAATCATGGAAACTTAACACTTCTTTGTTGCCGATGTTAAGATAATGCGTGAAGTATTTAAATGCAATTTTTCTGGGTTCTTTGCCCACTGGGGCTTGATTTCTTCTGCTCAGTGCTTTGTACATTTGGGGAGAGATATGAACTATGTGAACAACAATATTTTGTGAGTCTATAGGACAACCCTTTTGGATCACGTTTACTTTTGGATTAACCTGTATTCATACAGTTATCAAAATCAGTGGTTTTTTAAATGTGTAAATATATATTTATATATTTTATTAATTAAGCCACATGTACATATAACATTGTATTTTTGCAAGTAATGTATACAAATGTTAGCACACGAAGATGCAGTATTTCTTCTATGTTGGTTGAACCCATTTGTAAAAATTGCGCGCGCACTAGCACTTTAAAAGATCGGCATTGGCTCTCAGCAACTCGCCATGTGATCAAGCTTTGTAAAGGCGAAACGCGTAATGGCGGCGGCAGGCTTGCTGGCAATAAATCACCTCGATTAAGCACCAAGAATTGGGTCTGTTCTTTCGTCATTTCTGGATTGTTGGGCTGAAGCGGCTGCTTCAGTCATTGACGAATTTGCGTGCATATATATATATATATATATATATATAGATATATATATTCTTGCTCCGTGTTGTACTAAAATCGGATCACTCCTGGACGGGTGCTATCCGTGGTGATGCCCCACGTGATATCGCCGCTCCTTGTTCTTTTCTTTCCGTAAAAGAGTTAAAGCACTCACGGGGAGAATTTTCTCATGTTGTTTATTGCACAACAACAGACAAACGCGTTTCGGTAAGCCTTCTTCAGTGTCTACTATCGACACTACGCGAGGCCATTTTAAACTTTGTTACATCATAAATCATAGACATAGAAAGAGACTTTTTGTGACAGTGATTTTAGCACCATCTTTCAATGATTAATATGCTTTAAAAACATCATTTCATATATTTGATTTAATTAATTTTACATTTGTACAATGTTTTGTCGGTACTCGAGAGGTATCGCATTTCCCAAACTTATATTTATACGTTTCAAAGCGAGCATTTCTCACTTACATATTGGCAAATCATTACGCTACAATTACGCTATTGTAATTTCAAATTGTGCGCGAAACCTCTTTCAGCTTGTACTGCATAATTAAGCCAGAGATCGGCAATCGTCACTGTTTCCCACTCACAATATCTCACCATGTATTGGCAAATCTCACTATATATGTAGTAAAATTGACACTATTTTGAACGGATCAGGTTTGTGGAGCCTATAGTCTATTTTCTTATTTACCCAGGTGTACTGCCAGTTCCTCACTTTTATTCAATCCTTGGGGTGCTTTTGTCTCCAGATCAATGATATAGCAGGACTCTAGTCTCCGCAACTTCCGTACCCTATCCCCATCCCTTGGATCGCTGGTACATGATCTAAAGCAAAATATTGCAGCAGCTCCCTGTTGCTTTGATGTTTAATGGCGAAGTGTCTGGCCACTGGACAATTAAAATCTGTATTTACAATTGCGCGCTGATGTTATAAGACCCGCATCTTTACACTATGTACAGTGCTGCCTACATATCTCAACTCACAGGGGCATATGAAACAATAGACAGCATGTGTTGTGTGACGTGAGAAATTTGTTGATTTTCTTCCTTTGTTTCATACCTGGTATGTCATAAGAAATTACCCTTTTACTCTTGGCACACACCTTGCATTTTCTGCAGGGATAGAAACCTTGCATGTCTCTAATCATCCCTGTTCTCTCTGGAATTTTTGGTAAATGGCTATGTACCAATCTGTCCCGCATCAATCTTGCTTTTCTAAATGTAATTAGGGGGACCCGAGGGATATCATTCCCGATGATAATGTCAGTTTTCAAGATGGGCCAACTTTTTCTCAGCATGTTTCTTAAGGAGTTGGCATCATCTGAATATATAGTAATTAGCCTGAACACTCCTCCATCATTTCCTTCAGTCTTGACCTTTTTCTCTCTGTCTTTCAGTAACTCACTTCTTGGCATTCTCTTTACCTTTTCCATAGTGGTATCTAGTAGATCCCTACTGTACCCTCTTGCTGTAAATCTTGCAATGCTGCCACGTGCTGCTGCTGTGAAGTCACATTCCCTAGAACAGGTTCTTTTCAGTCTGAGGAGCTCCCCATATGGTATACTCTTGACCAATTTGGGTGGATGGTTACTCTCGGCATGCAAGATAGAATTGCCGGCAGTCCGTTTTCTAAACAGCTCAGTTTCTAGTTTCCCATCTTTCTCAAACACCCTCGGATCCAAATATTTCACTGCCACTGAACTTATGTCTGATGTAAATCTTAGGTTTATATCATTCTGTTTTAGGTGTTAAATTCCTCAGCCGAAATTGGCGACCCCCTCCATACAAATAAGAGGTCATCAATATATCTGTACCAGACTACAATGTTGTCAACCCATTTTTAATTTTCTGGGGCCCGGGATACCTGCTCCTCCCACCCGCCCACAAACAATTTTGCGAAGCTGGGGGCGAAGCAGGTACCCATGGCAGTTCCAGAAATGTGTCTGTACAGTTCCCATTGGAATAGGAAAATGTTATTTAATAAACAAAATTCAATAAATTCGATTAACATATTGTTATGCTCAGCGAACTTCATAGGTCTCTGGTCTAAAAAATATCTGATTGCATTTAGTCCAAGTTGGTGATTGATGCATGTATAAAGGCTTGTAATGTCCAGTGCAACTAATACATCGGTAGATTCACATTTCAATTCATTGATCTTCACAATGAAATCTTTAGTGTCCTTTATATATGAACTTAACTGTAAGACCACTTGAAAAAGAAAATGATCAATGTAGATGGATAGATTTTCTGCCAGACTGCCCATCGAAGAAACAATACTTCTCCCAGGTGGGTTTGTTTCATCCTTGTGGATTTTAGGAAGTTGATAAAATGTCAGTATCACTGGGTTATTATTTTTTAGGAAGAAATATTCGTCTGTATTAAGCATTGATTTTGAATGCCATTTGGTAATTAGAGCTTGATATTGTATGTTGCTCTCGTTGTATCGTCCTTTATCAGTTTTTTCATAAAACTTGTTATCATTCAGTTGTCTCAATGCCTCCCGGCAGTATTGTTCCCTCATCATCAACACAATATTGCCTCCTTTATCGGCAGGTTTGCAGATAATTTCGTTGTTTTTCTCAAAATTTTGCAATATCAGTCTTTGTTCTTTAGTTATATTTTGTTTTGATTTCCTTAGGAATTTACTGCTTGTCTGAAATTTCACCAGATCCTTCATTACCGCATCCGAGAATGCATCTATAGCGTCATATGGCATCAGCGGTATGAACTGGGATGTAGGTTTAAATGCTGTGGATGGTGCTTCTTGTTCAACACCCACCTGCCTAGTTCTTAGTGTTAAAGTCCCACTTTCATCTCTTCTCCTCCCTTCCTCAGAGCGTAGATCCTCTAAAATCTCTAATGTGGAAAAGTCATCTGTTGTTAAAATGTCTGTATCTTTTGTTTTCAGTTGTCTGCATTACTTAATGGAGGGTTTTAGTTTAAAAAATGAATGCAATTTCAATTTTCGCTCGAATTTAAACAGGTCGATTTGTGTTTGGGTAAATTCCTTTTTATCATTGGGACAAAAGGTTAAGCCCAGTTTCAATGTTCACTCTTTTAAAGGTGTTAATATTTTTGATGTTAGATTTACACTAGTTAGATTGTCGCCATCTATTACCATCTCCCTCCTCTTTTGCTCCGTGTTACCTTTATTGTTACGTTCCCTCTTCCTCTTCCAACCTCCTCTCCTTGTTCTCCTGTGGCTTCCGGTTGCTTGCTTTTCCCTCCTATCAGCCATGTTTGCCGGATTAGGTTGAACTCCACAAAAAAAGGGGTCTTGGGGTTCTCACTCAAGGTAGTGGGTACTCCATCTCCTGATTGCTCATTTTCGGTAATTTCGGGTTCAGATATTTCCACTCTTGTTGGTGGTGGGATGGATTTTCTCTTAATATTTTCTTTTCGCGGGCCATCAAACTTTTTTGCAAAAGTTAATATTCTATCCTGGGAATAATCTCTTTCATCCATTACGAATTTCTCCTGTTTTCTTTGTCGAATTTTCAATTCATATTTCTGCAAACGTTTTTTCATTGCCCCTCTCAGTTCGACTTGTTTGTTTTTATCAGCATCCTTCATAATCTATTCATCCAGTGTTTTTATTTCTGTCAACGCTTTTTCTCTGTCACTCCACGCAAATCTGATTAGTAGATCCAACATTCCTTTACTTGACAGGGCTTTGTGTTCCAACCCATAATTCTAGTAGCAAGGGATCTGGGTTCTCGTACACCGGAACCATATATATCTTGAGGCCGCTAGGAACTCTATCAACCTCCACATAATTCTGGAGGGAAGTGGCCTCCCACCCCTTCTTTGTTTCTCTCTCATAGATTTGTTCTAGTTTTATAAACAAGACACTCAGGTTGGTTATCCCTTCCAGATTGGTACTGCGATGGGTTCGTGCTTGGCGCCGAGCATCGTGAATCTTTTTCTTGAAAAGTGGGAGGAGGAAATTTGCGAAGACATGAACCGGAAGTCAGATTTCATGTTGGTGAAGTTATGGATCAGGTATATTGACAATCTTTTTATTGTATGGAGGGGTTCAGAACTAGAAGCCAAAAACTTTATTGAGAAACTTAACAATAACCCATATAATGTGAAATTAACACCCACAATGAGCACTAGAAGTATCACATTTCTTGACACCCAGGTTACAGCACACAAAAGTAGACTGGTTACTAGTCTTCACAGGAAGGAAACTGCAGGTAACAGTCTACTTCAAGCCCTCAGTGCTCATCCAGATACACTCAAATGGAGTATACCATATGGAGAGTTACTGAGGGCGAGGCGAAACTGTAGCACAGATGAACTGTACGAACTGGAACAGGAGAGGATGTTGACCAGATTCAGGGAACGGGGATACCCTGAGTGGGTGCTTAACAGAGCAGTGAACAAAGTGAAAGATACTACCCGAAATAGCACCCTAGAGGACAAGCAACAAATGCCAGAAGTAGGAACAGAGACCAGAGTAATCACAACATTTAATCATGATTCCAGGAAAGTACGGAAGGTGTTAGCAGATAACTAGAAGATACTTAAAGCAGATAACATTATAGATCCCAGTATCAGCAATAGACCCCTCGTTACATATCGCCGAGAGAGGAGTCTCAGGGATATTCTAGTCAAAGGGGATATCTCAGAAACCTCAGGTAGAAATGTTCACAACTTGAAATGGTTTTTATCCTTGTGGCCATTGTAGACCATGTAAATCGAGCCACGTGGTGAAAGAGATAGAGATACCAGGCTCAAGAAAGAACAGAATCATAGGACAATTTCTGACATGCAGTACTAACTATGCTATATATGTCTTGGAATATCCTTGCAAACTGCGGTATGTTGGGAGCACGGTATGTATGGTTAAAAAACGTGTTCAAGAACATCTGCGGGTAATCACTAACATTGACCTGCACTATCCTATTGCCCGCCACTTCCAAGAAAAACATCAGTCCAATAACTCCCTTCTCAGATTTTATGCAATTGAACAGGTGAATCTGTGCACGAGGGGAGGTAATAGGGAACTGGCATTGAGGAAGAAGGATTCTAATTGGATCATTGAGCTCGAGACCAGGTTCCCGGGTGGGCATAACTTGGACGAGGAATTAGCCACCTATCTGCATGAAAACTAATCTTATGCTCCTTTCATAGTTACAGACTGTGTGTATAAACTGCAAGTATTCAAGTATATAAGTGAATGTTTTTAAGTACACTGTTTTTAATTTGTCTCTTTGTCTGGTTGTTTTACAGGAGGAAAGAAAGGGACTCTTCACCTTCACTTTTCAGAAACCACACAGACTCCCTACCCTTTTCTTCATCAGGACTAGCACTGCACTTCTTTAAGATAAGAGACTCTCTATTTAGAGATTGGCACCTTTGTACTTTTTTTTACTTTTTTGAACTTCATGTAGTATCTGTGTTTTGTACATGGTCTTAAGGGGAATGGAGGCTTTCAGATATGGCCACTGGGCTTTTCCATGTTAACTACATCTTACGCTGAACGTAGGAATCAGTATTAAGGCACTTGTCCGCCATAATATGAGGTCATGAGGGTATTTGCAGCAGGCGCTAGTCTGCAAGTATTTTGGTATCTGCAGTGAGTCAACTGTAGAAACTTTCCCATTGACCCTGCCTTTTCCACTCGCCCCTGGATTGGCTCTCGAACAGTCAGTTCTCCTTACTTTGCATGGTATAGGCACTTTGAGGCACACTGCACTTGCGTGGTATTTTACATTGAAATGTATTCAATATGTTGTCCTCAGTGCGTATCTATGTATGATTTAATAACGAAAGTACAGCTCCTTGTATATTCATTAACATTTCGCCATTTGGCCCGATTAATTATGAACAGGCTTTCATAAGTAGGAAGTTTGTGGTAACCAAGAATGACTCTGAAGTCTTGAGTGTTTTTTCTGAACTTTGACTGTACTAAGATGTCTGCCATTACTGACATCAGATGTAGGCTGACTCTGTGTTCTTCTTCTATGTTTAATGTTTATTTAGGCACGTCCTTTGTATACTGTGATATTCGTGGGAACAAGACACCGAAGAGTGTCAAAGCGTGTAGCGGTATCCAGGAATAAACCTTGGTGATTATGTCATTGACAGTGTTTTGCCCCTAAAAAGAGGTGGCAATAGGGATGCACTTCTCAGGGTCCTGGAGACGCGCTATATCCTTGAGTTGGATAGTCGCACTCCAGGGGGCCTCAATGCCAGCGAGGATTTGTATACTTGTTTATAATAACATTCTTGTAAACAGATATATCAAACCATCTATAGATTGCACTTTAGGAACCCTTTAGGGACATTATATTATATAATAGATACAATGAAATATTTCCTTTAATGTTGGTCCTATGGTTCATTCCAGTTGGTTTAGTTTGTTTGTTGTTTATCAACCAATATCAGGATTTAATTTCTCTAGTAGGGGCTCCTACTTTTGTTTTTTTACTGATGTTTTCTTGAAATCTAAATGAATGCTTTGAAATTTACAATTTTGCACTAGAAATAGCACTTTCACTTCTATTCTAATTTTGTGCACTATGCCATGATTGCTGCTCTATACCACTTTCATTGGATTTAATGATGTGTAAGGCTTAAAACATCCAAAAATGTGAATTTGCACAAAGCACTTTATTATAACCCCACAGGGGGTAAATGTATGTTTGCAGGCTTCTCTTTCATTGTCTGGGAACAATTTAAGATGTTTACTATTAACATCAACATAATGTTTTTAGTGATTTTAATATATATTTATTTATTTAATGTTAATATGTAAATATGTATAGATACCTAATACCAAAGAGATACTTTGCACATTTTTTAATATTCAATGAACAAAATGTAATTACTCACTGTGAGTTTGATTGTTTCAAATGTGAAGACTATTTTGATACTATTCATAGTCTTCTTTCTGTTTCATTGATGAGGAGCCTGGTTGATGCTTAGTGGGAGGCGGTGATGTTGAGTCCGCCTTTTGTGTCTAATATTTAAATCCAATGGTGGTAATGTGACCTTACCATGTGACCAAGACTGTGGAGACAGTCGAAACGCGTAATGGCGGACAGGCTCAGCAACATGCATAAATAAAGCACCTTGTTGTTTGGCACCTAACCTGGGTTCAGCTCTTCGTTCTTTCAAGACCAATTGAGATACTAATTGGCGGCGCAGGCTTGCGCCAAGACGAGCATTGTTTCATATATATATCTATATATATATATATTCACAGAAAAAACCATAGGTTATAGTGGATATATAGTTAGGAATTTGCATTTACAAAACCTTGAAAATTCAATGAAAAAACCATAGGTTATAGGCCATATATAGTTAGGAATTAGCATTTACAAAACCTTATTTTACTCGCATAAAACCATTGAAATTCCATATATAGTTAGCTAACTATAAGCGCTAACTATATATCGCGCACCCGCAATCCACTGCTGATGATGTCACATATTACATCATTCATGACATGGTCAGTGACATCACTGATGACATCACTGATCACAACATCCAATGATTGTATGTGTCTGTAAAGTTTAAATATGTTTCACATATTGAAGAATGAGTGGATGTATAAGTGTCTGGATGAAGAATTTAGTAGGTGCATGACTGACTGTATGAGTGAGTGATTAAATGTGTCTCACTGAGTACATGGGTTAGTGAGTAAACTGTCTTAATTCGTGCATCAGTATGTTTGATGTTGTGTAAGCTGCTGCATGTGTTGATCAGTAGCTATAAGAGTGGCCATATGGGTTATTGATTGGTTGCCCAAATATTTGAATGGGAGGCTGAGTGTGTGTGTGGGTGGCTGGGAGGTGCGTGACTCTGTGCATAGATGTGTAAGCAGTTGATTCACTAGGAGTATGAGTTCAAGAGTGCATGTGGAAACAGCTATATGGGCGGTTGACTGTGCATGGGTGTGTTGGTGAGTGAATGGATTTCTCATTGCTACATGTGCAAGTAAGTACGTATGTAAAACACAATACATGTGAGAGTTGAGATATATAAATAACTGAACATAACAGCCAGTGAATGTGTGAGTGGCTGTATCGATCACTGTGAGCTTGTATCAGGGATTATATAAGAGAGTAAATATGTGTTATTATATGTTTGAATAAGTAAGATGTGTATAACTGTATAGTTGAGGAAATGGAGGTGTGATTGATTCTTTGCATGACTGACTAGGTGTGTGAGTAACTCCATGGATGAGTGACAGTCTGTGAGTGTCTGTTTATACTGAGTGTATGTAAGGTTATATTAGAGTCTGAAGAGGTTCATTGTATTATCACATGAGTGATGTGATCAGTGATGACAAATGAGATGTCATCAGTGATGTCATTTGAGTTGTCATCAGTGATGTCATTTGAGATGTCATCATTGATATCATTTGAGTTGTCATCAGTGATGTCATTTGAGATGTCATCAGTGATGTCATCAGTGATGTCACTGACCATGTCATGAATGATGTAATATGTGACATCATCAGCAGTGGATTGCGGGTGCGCGATATATAGTTAGCGCTTATAGTTAGCTAACTATATATGGAATTTCAATGGTTTTATGCGAGTAAAATAAGGTTTTGTAAATGCTAATTCCTAACTATATATGGCCTATAACCTATGGTTTTTTCATTGAATTTTCAAGGTTTTGTAAATGCAAATTCCTAACTATATATCCACTATAACCTATGGTTTTTTCTGTGAATTTCATTGGTTTTTTAATAGCAAATATGAAAAGCTTTAAAATGTCAAGTACGTGATAGATAAAAACATTTTCGTATTTATGCACGCTGATGTGCTTTGAACGCTGCCCCCCCCCTCCCCTCCGTTGTAATCCGTCGTACCTCCTTGTCTCTCCATTTGATTGATTGTTGTCCAAGCATTTACTGTTTTAGAATTGGTTCTCTTTGGATCATTCTCTATTTACAAACAAGCACAAAGTCGCAATACTCTGTTTAGTCTTTGCAGATAGTGAAAAATCGTGTAAAAAAAATAAAAGTAATCGAGCAAAATCAGTAGGCCACTAATTGGATCTCTTTTTGACCTCGCTAAAATAGAAATATTAGGAACAACCCTTCTTGAGAAATACGAAAATAGTGACATGAACTGAGCTCCACACCATGAGGGCTGCAAGACAGCTCGGCTCCATCACCCATCCCGCACAAAATAATGACAAACCCTATGCAAATATTAAAAATATAGACAACACACCAGCAAAGAAACAGGGTAAAACATTTTATTAAAAAACTATTTACATAACGTTGATTTATAAGATGATGTCAGTAGTGGACCGATGTGTGAATAGATCGAAAACAGCACAAGGCTCCAAGATCCGGATAGCAAGCTCCTGGATGTTGGGTGCCATAGTTTAGAGTTCTGAATTTCAGCCTTTTTCAATGCCTGTGCTTTGTTGAATCAAAATGGCGGCTTGACACAAAGCTGACTCAAGCGTTGCTACTGATGCTATGCAGACCAAAACTGGTTTTCAGTTTGTACATTTTTCTAGATTTTTCAATCCAAGTTTGGTTGACTTTGTAGAACGATGGCTTCAGATTTTCAACATACGGTGTGGTGGCGCTGACTGGGAGGGGGCGCTTCGCTCCTGCCCCCTCCCCAAGTAAGATTTTCATACGTGAAAGTACGTTAATGGTTTTGGTCCCTGAGATGCTTCGATGTCACTACCATTCTCAAATAGCATAAGTTCTAGATGTTGGGTGCCATAGTTAAGAGTTCTGAGCAGCGCTTGTAACACTGTCTGAAGCTTATTTCCACCTACTGCAGCTTCACTATTCTCAAAGTAAGTGAGTGTCGTTTGTGGACCTGACTGCATTAGAAAACAATGTGATATGTTACCTTCCTAAACAGCTTGACGGAGGCCCCTGAGGGACGCTGTGATGGCCATGGACTCGGAGAAGACGCTTGGCTCCGACACCCTCCCCAAGTCTTATAGCACTGGTGTAGCCTGAGATCGCCCCCGACATAGGCGGCCGGCTCCCGGCGGTACTTTTTGCCTTTTGATGACTCTTCAATTCTGGACCTTGTCCCACAATCCGTTTGACCTGAAGACAAGCTGTAGTGGGGCGCCCCTTTATCGTTTTAGTTGCCATTCCGCCCGCTTTTGCTACACTGTGCCTCTTCCGCCATTCAGCTGTTTTCCGCCCGCTCTTGCGACTACAGCGTCTCGCTCACCATGTAGTTGAGATGCGCCCGCTCTTGCGGTGCAGCGATAGGCGGCTGCCACAGGACTCTCAAAATGGCGGCCGGCTCTTCGGTTTTGGGCCTGGTCCACTAAAATGGCCCTGGGACACCTTGGAACTCGGACGCTTGTCTGCTAGGGCTTGGGTCCCATTCTCGAAAAGCGTCCCCTCAGCCGTGAAGATTCTACAAAAGTCTTGGGGGCCTCCGACTCCCGCAGGCTTCTGGTGGGGAGCGGCTGCCATGATTGCTCGTGGAATGGCCACGACGGAGCTACGAGATGGTAGTGGTCTCATGCTGACGCCAGCTTTAGTGTGAAACATCCAGAAACACTGTAGACTACCAATTCGATCAGTTCCGGTAGCGCCCCAACATGACCCGGAAGAGAAGAACTTGCCCTCCCCTCTTTGACTGATGGTTCTTGTTGCCTGTCCCCTCTGTTGTCATTTAACAGAACTTTTTGGACTGCTGAAAGGGGTTGTGTTCTGAACGCTGGTTGGTGGAGACATTTAGACTATATTCTTGACCTACGTTGTCGCGTAATGCGTTTTATGACACGCCGCGTTAGCGCACCCGGAAGTGATCCGAGGCGCGGCGCGCAGCGCGTAACGTAAGCATAACAGGTCATGTGACTTGTTAATAAAACTTTTCATTGGTTCATTTTACTTTTGTTAATTTAATGATGAAAAGCTTGGTCTTATGACCTAAAAATTACGCTTTTTATTATTTTCGAACAATATTTTTTTTTCAAACATATGTTATAATATTCCAGGCTAATGTACTTTCCCGGAAAATTTACAACTGTCTTGCAAGTAAAATATATTCCTTTTTCGAGAAAAAGGGCGTTTCTTCCTTCCATGACGGAGCCGTTGAGTAAAAGAGATTCGGCCTGCTGTCTTAGTCGCCGATACGCCTGATTATCAGATTCTTATCGATCACTTTATGTTGCAGACATGAAAAACACAACTGCCCTTGACCATTTATCTTTACTGCGTTCCTACATATTATACCTTTTATCCGTCATGTAATTGGACTGCTTTATTTCACTTGCCTTTTACTGATTCGAAAACAGTCACTAAAAGTAAAAACTTTACAAATGAAAATACTACTACCGTGTTTTGTTTTAAAAACCTTTATTGTGAAAATGTCAGTATACAAATACGGGCCTATAACCACGTGGGCCGGCCACGGAGCAAACTCAAATCGTATATGATGAGGAGACATTTACACTGTAGAAGAACGTAACGAGCGGGCCATTAGGTGACAAGAACAAAGGTGTCTAACAGTTGCGGAATCGGTGGACGTACATTTTGTAATTAAAATACGACAGGGCCACTTACAATAACATTTTCTAGATATACATTTGCGGGCAAAGAGTTACGAGTCCCATTTATACCGGCGCCATTTTGGGCGAGGCCGGGCAGGTCCAAGATATAGTCAAAATGTCTCCACCAACCATCGGCCAGACCAGAACCCCTTTCGGCCCTTTATGTTACAAGATGGTGTCTTCTATTCAGAAAATATTGGTGGCAGCATTTTGAAAGGAAACAGAAACAGCCGTTCTCCTAGTGAGTTTCACATTGTTACATTTAGGAAGAATGTTGAAGAGTAGTATGTGGAAAATCTGAAGCCATTTTTCTACAAACTCTCAATCAGACTTAGATGGAAAAAAAAACCTGAAGAATGTACAAACTGAAAACCAATTTTTGTCTGTATAGCACCAACAGTAACGCTTGAGTCAGCTTTGTGTCAAGCCGCCATTTTCATTCAATCAATAGCGTCCCCCTGCACACATTCAGGGACCTGGTCGTGTCTTTAGATGAAACGCATTGTAGGAAAAGAAGCAGAAAGGAAAAGGAAAAAATTTCCGCCGGACCTAGTGAAGCTGCAGCAGGTGCAAATAAGCTTCAGACAGTCTTACAAGCACTGCTCAGAACTCTCAACTGAGGCACTCAACATCCAGGACTTGCCATTCGGATCTTAGCGCCTTGTATTTTTGTTTTGTTCTTGATGGAGGGGAAACAACAAAAAACAGGCATTGAAAACGGCTCAACTGGAGCAAAAAAAAAATTACTTTTTGGGTGCATTAGGGCATTTATGATTTTCGAATGCCGTATTCATCAGGTTGATGCTCATGTTGCCATAGGACAGCATAGCACCACAGTGTATACCAGTTAACTTCATATGTTCAGATGAGGCAGGTGGCATATTTAGCATTCACCTTCTTTGATCCAGGAGGGATGGAGAAAAACTGCCAGATGAAACTTGAAACTTGGCCATCCAGATCTCGGCGCGTTCGACTCACTGTACCGCAACAGTGACCGCAACTCTGCTGGACACGCCGTCTTTCGGCGCAGCATTGTAGGATGGCCACACCAGTGCGGCAATTTGCTAGACACCACCTCGGTGCCATCCGGATCTCGGCGCGTTCGAGTCACTGTACCGCAACAGTGACCGCAATACAGCTGGACACGCCGTCTTTCGGCGCAGCATTGTAGGATGGCCACACCAGTGCGGCAATTTGCTGGACACCACCTCGGTGCCATCCAGATCTCGGCGCGTTCATTCATTCAATAGCGTCCCCCTGCACACATTCAGGGACCTGGTTGTGTCTTCAGAAGAAACGCATTGTAGGAAAAGAAGCACAAAGGAAAAGGCAACAAGTTCCGCCGGACCTAGTGAAGCTGCAGCAGGTGCAAATAAGCTTCAGACAGTTCTACAAGCACTTCTCAGAAATCTCAACTGAGGCACTCAACATCCAGGACTTGCCATTCGGATCTTGGCGCCTTGTGCTGGTTCCGACCTATTCACACATCGGTCCGCTACTGACATCACCTCATAAGCCAACGGGGCACCCCACGCCGACTTCCGGCGCAGCATTGTAGGATGGCCACACCAGTGCAGCCACTTGCTGGACACCACCTCGGTGCCATCCGGATCTCAGCGCGTTCGAGTCACTGTGCCGGAAGAGTAACCGGAACTCAGCTGAACACGCCGTCTTTCGGCGCAGCATTGTAGGATGGCCACACCAGTACGGCAATTTGCTGGACACCACCTCGGCGCCATCCGGATCTCGGCGCGTTCGAGTCACTGTACCGCAACAGTGACCGCAATTCAGCTGGACACGCCGTCTTTCGGCGCAGCATTGTAGGATGGCCACACCAGTGCGGCAATTTGCTGGACACCACCTCGGTGCCATCCGGATCTCGGCGCGTTGTGCTGCCTTCGGCCTATTCGCACATCGGTCCGCTACTGACGCCGCCTCACGTGCCAACGGATTTTCTACGCTTTTTGTAGCCCTATGTCGCATAACAGGTCATGTGACTTGTTTATAAAACTTTTCATTGGTTCATTTTACTTTTGGTTTCCTAAAGATGGAAGGCTTGGTCATATGACCTAAAAATAACACTTTTCATTGGTTTAGAACATTTTTTTTTCCCAAACGATGAAAGCCCCACCTTGTTTCTGGATCATTCAGACTGAAGCTGGCGTCAGCATGAGAGCACCACCATCTCGTGGCTCCGTCGTGGTCATTCCGCGAGCAATCATGGCAGCCGCTCCCCACCGGAAGCCTGCGGGAGTCGGGGGCCCCCAAGACTTTTATACAATCTTCACGGCTGAGGGGACGCTTTTCGAGAATGGAGCCCAAGCCCTAGCAGGCAAGCGTCCGACTTCCAAGGTGTCCCAGGGCCATTTCAGTGGACCAGGCCCAAAACCGAAGAGCCGTCCGCCATTTTGACAGCCATGTGGCAGCCGCCTATCGCTGCACCGCAAGAGTGGGAGCAACTCCACAACATGGTGAGCGAGACGCTGTGGCCGCAAGAGCGAGCGCAACTCAGCTAGATGGCCGCCACCTGGGGAGACCCGTTCACGCCGCCTCCCCCCCCCCCCCCCGGGCCGCCGCACGCCAATTTTCGGAGCAGCATTGTAGGATACCAAAACCAGTGCGGCAGTTTACTGGACATCACCTGGGTGCCTGTCGTACATGTTGTGTCAGCCATGTGACACTGGACACAGACCGCTACTGACGAGGCCTCCCCCCGCACCACCCGGGACGCCCCACGCTGTTTTTCTGTGCTGCATTGTAGGATCCCTAAACCAGTGCGGCACCCAGGCGACATCACCTGGGTGCCGTCCAGAACTCTGCACGTTGTGCTGCCTTGGGACTATTCGCACAACAGACCGCTACTGACGAGGCCTCCCCCCGCCCCACCCGGGACGCCCCACGCCAATTTTCGGAGCAGCATTGTAGGATCCCTAAACCAGTGCGGCACCCAGGCGACATCACCTGGGTGCCGTCCAGAACTCTGCACGTTGTGCTGCCTTGGGACTATTCGCACAAAAGACAGCTTCTAACCATTGTTGCTTTTTGTGTTAATAAATGTTTAAATGTTTTTAGTTTTTGTTCTGTTCATTATCGTTAAAAGTTAATAAAGTTTTATAACCTTAATTTGTTGGAGTGTTATCTATTTTTTGTAAAACGGGTGAATGGGGCCTTGAATCGGGTTATTGTCATGTGTGGGCTTTGGAAGTGTGCTGCTGCAGGATCGGACATTTCAAACTCAAATGCACGTTCTTTTTCTTACCTTTCCGAAGCATGGAGCGCAATAGCAAGCAGAGAAACGGTGATGCACGTGTTGAACACTACCTGACCTGGCAAGTTGCTGGCAGTGCCCCCCCGCCCGCTCCTGAAAGAGGGCACACACACACCGCCGCCCCGAGTACTTCAGAAATCTTTAAAAGACCATGCGCTTGTTCATGAGGCTTAAATGGTTTATCACCTCTTCTAGAACCCCTACATCGACCCTCTGACGTTTCATGGAAAAATTACCATGTAACACAATACCAAGCCCTATCAGCTGAAACCCCCAAGGAATCGTGGGGCATATTAGCAAGGGGGTTTATCTCCCCTTTTTTGGCTTTAAAAACCATGAAAGCGGAGATAAAATTATTTCCCTATTATCAAGCTGTCGCTAACACCAGTTAGTGACACCTAAAAGGAGATAGCGACCATCTTGGGCCCGGCTTTGCATGTCAGTGATACTTATCACTAATGACATGCAAAGTGGCGTGCCAAGATGTTAGCGACTGGAAACAGTCCCTAACATCGCTACCTTCTATTACCAACTTTTGGAGATATTCGCACTAAGCGCGAATATCTCCAAAAGCTAACACCTGCCCTGAGCAGGTTTTAGCCATGTTATCCAATGGGAGGTGGATAACATGGCTAAGAGCATTAGGTCGATAATACATGAATATCGCTGACTTTTCTGCGATAATAGCAAGGTTTATCTGCGATAAAAATCGCCGATGTGCGGCGATAATTTTTGTCTCTAAACAAGTTATAGACAAAAATTATCGCTAGTTGTTAGTAATATGCCCCCGGGTTTTTGCTTGCAGAAATCGGGAGGCGGGAGACTAGCACTGAAATCAGTACTCACACGCCTGAATCAGGAGGATTGGCATGTCTGAATTCTCTACAGCTGGGGCCATAAACTACATCCGCAGGGGTAGGTGATAGCCTGGGACCAGCCTGGCATCTAAAATGGCTGCCGTGCACGACAAAATTGTGGCATTCGAAAAAAGGCAAGATGGCGCAGCCGCTGGAAGAGATGTATCAACATATATCAGCCTCCTCAGCCACCCTCAGGAAACATAGGGGATTAGGATACGTCTCCCGCACCCCCTTATACCTAGTAATTTAATTTACGAAGCACAAAATGGCGAATTCCCGTTTCGCTACCAGTTTGCGGCCCAGTTCGCGGCCCGTGAAGCGCTTCTACCGTGAAAAATCATTTTTTTTTTATTTTCCCCACGGGACCCTTTAATAACCCCAACAACATTCCTAGGGGGTCAAGAGGGGGATACCTTGCCCCCTTTCATTAAATTCCCCCTTAGTTTTTCACCTTTTCTTCTCTCTCGATCCTACCGAGAGACAAGATGGCGGCCGCTCCGGACTGTCACGCAGCAAAAAAAAAAAAAAAGCTCACGCACAGCCGCTGGAAGAGATGTATCAACATATATCAGCCTCCTCACCCACCCTCAGGAAACATAGGGGATTAGGATACGTCTCCCGTACCCACTTATAACTAGTAATTTAATTTACGAAGCACAAAATGGCGAATTCCCGTTTCGCTACCAGTTTGCGGCCCAGTTCGCGGCCCGTGAAGCGCTTCTACCGTGAAAAATCATTTTTTTTTTCTTTTCCCCACGGGTCCCTTTAATAACCCCAACAACATTCCTAGAGGGTCAAGAGGGGGATACCTTGCCCCCTTTCATTAAATTCACCCTTCGTTTTTCACCTCTTCTTCTCTCTCGATCCTACCGAGAGACAAGATGGCGGCCGCTCCGGACTGTCACGCAACAAAAAAAAAAAAAAAGCTCACGCACAGCCGCTGGAAGAGATGTATCAACATATATCAGCCTCCTCACCCACCCTCAGGAAACATAGGGGATTAGGATACGTCTCCCGTACCCACTTATAACTAGTAATTTAATTTACGAAGCACAAAATGGCGAATTCCCGTTTCGCTACCAGTTTGCGGCCCAGTTCGCGGCCCGTGAAGCGCTTCTACCGTGAAAAATCATTTTTTTTATCTTTTCCCCACGGGTCCCTTTAATAACCCCAACAGCATTCCTAGGGGGTCAAAAGGGGGATACCTTGCCCCCTTTCATTAAATTCACCCTTCGTTTTTCACCTCTTCTTCTCTCTCGATCCTACCGAGAGACAAGATGGCGGCCGCTCCGGACTGTTTAGAATGTTGACAGACACCGGAGAGCCAATCAGCTTTCTGCGCGCAAAGTTCCGATAAGCGAAAAGTAAGCGGACCGGATCGCTGCCCAGAGCGCTGTTACAGATATATATCTTGATTTAAACGTTAATTTCTCAAAAACTACTGGAGCACATATATTGAGACCTAGCAAAGGCACATCGGGCTAACAGTCCCTACAATTTTGCCAAGTTTCGTGCAAATCCATTCAGCCGTTCGAGCTAAAAGTGAGTCCAACCGCCCTATGGAAATTAACATGGGAAAAACGCGTTTTGGGACCCCCCTTTTTTCTCAGCCCCCCCTTGACGAAACCCCACCAAATTTTCAGGAGCTGCTCAGAAACAAAATGTGCCATTTTCCTGAAAATTTCAGCCGATTCCATCCACAAACGCCAAAGTTATTAGACATAGAATTTTCAAAAGTCCCATAGGGAATTAATCCTAACTATATATACCTACTGGCGATAGCCAGTAGGTAATATATATATATATATATATATATATATATATATATATATATATTGTTCACCAAATTGCCACCAGCTTTTACCAAAGCACTCGACATTGCTCTGCCATCCAGCCTTCATTTCACAAGCATGCCTTTCTGCTTCACATAATTTGGTTTGCCTGACGCGTTTCAGGGTCAAAGACCCCGTCTTCAGAGGCTGCAAAAATGACACTCGGAGATCTCTTTACTTTACATTTCCGGCGCTTTAATTAACAAGCCCCCCAGTGGGCGTTGGCTCAGTGCATCATCACTCTGGTGATTGATGGGACTTGTAGGCCATAAAGAGAAGATTAATTATTTCTTTCAGTAAGTCCAAGTATACATTTGATATTGTGCTTTAAAATACCTTAGTAGGTTGTGTCACACTCGAGCATGCTGAATTAATGTGGAGCGCTGTGCCATGTAATCCAAAATCGTTTTTAGACTCGGGCCTCGCACTGCTGCATACAGTTTTTCTTCCAGCAGGCGATGGTGCTTTGGTCAAAAGTTTGGTAAAAGCTGGTGGCAATTTGGTGAACAATATATATATATATATATATATATATATATATATATATATATATATATATATATATATATATAATTTTTTTTGTTTGTTTTTTGACGAACCTAATTGGCGAAACGCCTCTGTCAGGGGTGAAGGGGGGTTTGGAAAATGAATAAATCTTGAAGAAACATCTCTACATCGGAGTGCTTGCCGTTTTTGTGACCTGTATTGGTTGGATTGTGTGGCTATATATATATATATATATATACCTCAAATTGCATCTGGCTGTTATAGAAAGGCTTTTTCACCCGTCCCAGTACCCTGCCCATGCTTAAAAGGCTTTGTTGAGCTCTGAAGTATCATACAGCAATTGATGCCCTTTTAAAAATCTCTTATTTGGATCTTTTGATTGCATGGTCTATTTTAATGGGTATTGCTCTAGATTAAAGACTGTCAGTGTGTCTTCTGCCTTGTTTAACCCGGATAGAGCAGGCCAGGTGACCAGACGCTGTCTACAGCTGAACCCCTGCATGCTCAGTGGGCCTGGAAAACGCCTTAACCGCCATCACCTTTACCCCAAAAAAAAAACTATATTCTATAACTACATTATAGTTTATATAGTATAAGCTAGTATAAAAAACTATATTATTGTTTGATCTACTATAAAGGTTATAGTATATAAACTATAGTATAGTTTATTTGATATAATGTAGCATATAAAACTATATACTAGTATAGAAAGCAATATACCAGTTTTTAAAAAAACTATGTTTCAAATATATAGCTATTTTTCATATATATAGCTCCCTCGCTCTGCAGCTTCCCTTTCCTTACAAACACTCAAGGCTTAGATTTTGTTCAGGACTGTTTACTTGCAGGTGCCCAGCCCTACAATTTTACTCCTTCTTTACCTGTCACAAGATGGTAGGGTATCCACGGGTGAGGCACACTTATTGAGTCAGTCACATTTAGGGGAGCGCCTCCTTATTGCCCGAACCAAACAAAAAGACCTTTATTTTACCCAATGATCATCAGCTCAAGAACTAAGGTAATCGAACCCTTTGGGTAACAGCGCAGTCACAAGCGTGTTTAAGGTCTCTATTCCTTCTCGCCAGCAAAAACATCTTTCCTTTTATCTTCTCCCTGCCTCTCTTTCATGAATCTGCCTATATTTGTATATCAGTCTATTACCTGCACCCTTTCTTTTCATTTACATGGATCCCTCACTAGATCATATCTTTTTTTTGCCAGGATCGTTCACCTTTCACCTGTCGATTTCAGCGTTGGGATACAAGTGGTGTGTAAGATTTAGATCCAGACATGGCACTTCTACCATAACACCTCTCTCACCAAGTTGTTCTAATATCTTCATAACTGACCTCCAACACCAACACACACTGGTATCTTACTAGGACCAGCATTCAGGTCATCAAAAACACATGGATCACACTTTTAGGCTTTTCCCAGATCCTGAAGTTCTAGGGCCCACCTTGAAGTACGGAACGCGAGATGAGGATAAAGACCTTTGCTCAGAGATAGAACGTTTGACCTCGAAAGCCTGATTAATACTCCTGGGAAGCGTACTCCTACAGGCATGGCCTAACTCATGGGAGGTAGTGTAAAGGCTGGGTCAGATACAATATAAAACAACTCAATACATGTAAATATCCAGGCACAACCAGGATCTGAAAAATTCAATTATTGAAAACACTTGGTAGCAAAATGAGAACAATGCCATTCTGTGCTTCAGCATAAAGTGTAGAAAATAAACCAGCAAAGCACTTAAAGTTTTTAGTTTTGATGCCTGCAGAAGTATCAAAAAGGTACTGTGCATAACAGATAAACGTTAAAAGTCTGGATAAGCCCCTGGGGAACTCACTATTAAGCATGTATTATCACTAACATATCTACTCGTTAGGGCTGTTTTTCAAGACATAACAAGTTTAATGGAGAATAATACAAGTTGAATAAAAGCTGGATAAAATTCCAGCTATCGCATTTCCTATAGGATGTTGTTACGTAGTTCAGTTTTCCACTATAATAGAGAACCCCAATATCTCCCTTTTGGCATTATGGGTCGTGGTAGGCTCCCAATAAAGTGCTCACATGATCTCCCCCTTGTTGTAAAGAACAAAAACAAAACCTCTAGTGCCATTATTAGATACCAAGGTGACACAATAATAATACAGGCTATAGATCTATAGATTTTGAAATGCTGGTTTTGGTTGAAATGTTGCATGTATTTCAGACACAGTCAGGTGTTGGCTAATATTAGGGGATCATTGATCTTCATGGTTGTATATCTCTGGACACTCTGGAGCTAGTCAAGCAGGATCGGATGGTCAAAGGAAGCCCTCTTGAAGATGGTAGGGGTTAAGCCTCTTTAGGAAACAAACAACAAATTACTAGCCCTTCAGTGATAGGTCAAAGTTTCCCCAAATGCACTTCCGTTGCTGTGTCGATGATCTCTAGATGTGCGTGCAGGACCCGGCTGAAAACTGGAGTCAACACTCAAAGTGAGATCATGGGGGACCCCCGGTGTGCCTCATTGACACATAACTGGCTCAGATATGGTGGAGGGAACAAACTCAGCATCATGTGCGGCTGAGAATACAGGGTGCTGAGTGTTGTGAATGTGATGGTTCCACACTTCTAATAAAATATCAAAGGGTAATGTGAGGGAATTGCGGTAGATCATCACCAGGACTTAGTCATCTCTGATGGAGCTCCCTCTGGTCCTGGAATGATGATACTGCGGACTGCATGGCGATTTACAAGGCTCTCATGGGTTATCTGCGAGTTGGGGTTCAAGTATTTGATGTCAACAATTTGGTCTCACACAGGACGTTTCTCACCTCTGGGGAGTAGTAAAGAAATGGATTATGAAGGCACTAGTCAGACATTCACAGTGAACGCATTCTGCTGTGGTGTGCCTGACCTGAGGGGCGGGTGGGCTGGCCTGGCCTTGTTATTTTCTGGTAGGCACACCTCAAAAGCATTTTGACACAATCCCAATTTCACAGAGACACGTTCACACTGCATGCAGCACTCCATACATTTCAAGAGAATTTGGGTGTCTGTTACGGGGGGTTGAGAGGTCACTTGACTTCCCAAAGAGGGTCTTCAGGTACAGCTATGTTGCATCCCTGCTTCTCTCTGATGGGGAATGATTGACGTATAAGGCACTAATTTACCAACATAGACATCTTGGCGCTATGAAGCAGTATAATATGGCAAAGGAGAAGAAGGACAGATAGATAACAGAATAGCATCTTGGGGCTATGGAGCAATATAATAAGAGAGAAGAGAGGCAGGAAAGACGTACAGCGTAGAAAATAAGTATTTCTACAGCTTTCCTGAAATAAATATGCAAATTAATGTTTTTTTTTTATTTGAAAAGAGATTATTTCAGAGTCGAGGGCCGAGCGGACAGAGGTAATAGCCTCCTATATGGGAACGGGGAGGGTTACAGAAAAGAAAGAATTCATTGTGGGGTACACCGTGGGACATTAATGGAGAAGATAGAAAGTGAAGCACTGAGACGAAGGAAAAATGGCCATTGTATATAACATTCTGTGGACAAAACTTAGCTTTTATTAAAAGAAAACCAGGATCCATGTCAGTTGAGTGATATGGTCATATGTCTGTTACAACCTTGTTATGTTAGTGTTTTTAGAACAGTATATTGCTCATTATTTAATACTGCTTATCTATTGTATTGTACACTAGCAGTCCGTCCCGACGTTGTCCGGGTATGAATTGATGCCGGCCAGTGGTATATTGTTTTGTAGGATTTCGTTTTGATAGCATTTCTTATCTGTGACAGGCCTGTGAAATGCTCCGATTCACAGTGCACTGCTGATGCACTTAAGAGTGCGCGTTCAGTAGTGTGTGAACTCGAGTTTCCCTGCTTTATTTTTCCTTGCAATATTATATAGCGCGAACTCGACAACATGGCATGAGCACAATTTACAATACAGAAGAACACATTAATTTGTGGTAGGCACGGGGAGACAAAACGATTTGCCTGGAATCACAGGAAGTTGAGCTGATGCCGAGATTCTAACGTAGCTCCCCAGCTCTAAAGTTCGCAATTCTAGAACTTGTGGCGGGAGGTGTGACTAAAAGTGTATGTCGATGCTGGCCATCAATTAGAGAGACCTGTGCATTTTTCAAATGGGTGGTGAAAAAATATGAGTATGTTGCTGGAGATGTGGGCCGCCGTGCCACCAATGTACTTACCGGGGGAGGGTAAACACCCATTATTCCGCAACTTTTTTTTCGCATACCATCACTCCGCAATGCCATTATAACGCATGGCATTACATTTTATATGCTTTTACCACGCATACATTTACAACGAAATTCGTTGTAAATGCATGAATGGTAAAAGCATGTTTTTTTTTAATGTTTGGATAAGGTAAGTATGGGTATAGGGGTATATGTTTTGGGGTACTGAGGTATATGTTTTGGGGTGTTTGGGTATTTTAAGGGTTCAGATATAGTTTTAGGTTATGGGGTAGAGGGGTAGTTTTAGGGTTTAGGGATAGGTATGGGTTTTGGGGTACAGTGGTATTTTCAGGGTTCAGTGCTAGGTTTGGGTTTTGGGGTATAGGGGTATTTTTAGGGTTCAGGGGTAGGTGTGGGTTTTGGGGTACAGGGGTATTTTAAGGGTTCAGGGCTAGGTTTGGGTTTTGGGGTACAGGGGTATTTTTAGGGTTCAGGGCTAGGTTTGGGTTTTGGGGTACAGGGGTATTTTAGGGTTCAGGGGTAGGTTTGGGTTTTGGGGTACAGGGTTATTTTTAGGGTTCAGGGCTAGGTTTGGGTTTTGGGGTACAGGGGTATTTTTAGGGTTCAGGGGTAGGTTTGTGGTTTGGGGTACAGGGGAATTTTAAGGGTTCAGGGCTAGGTTCGGGTTTTGGGGTACAGGGGTATTTTAGGGTTCAGGGCTAGGTTTGGGTTTTGGGGTACAGGGGTATTTTTAGGGTTCAGGGGTAGGTTTGGGTTTTGAGGTACAGGGGTATTTATAGGGTTCATAGCTAGGTTTGGGTTTTGGGGTATAGGGGAATTTGTAGGGTTTAGGGATAGGTTTGGGTTTTGGGGTACAGGGTATATTTATAGGGTTAAGATGGGTTAGTGTTTAAGTGTGTTGGGGTATTTTAAGGAGTAAGGGTGGGTTATGATTATGGGGTGCAGGGGTATTTAAAAGGAGCAGGGTGGGATTAGCACACAATATGAGACATGGCATGAAGGGCGGAACGTACCACACGCCCCCAGCGTTTGTCATGCCCCCAGCACACGCCCACAGCACAACGCAGACACGCCCACAAGGGACTGCTTTGCTGACACGGTTCTTTTACCTTTTAAATGTATATGGTGGGCGTCTGCATAGCCTATGTCCTTCTGCTGCAACTGCCCTTTCCAACTCTGTATTGGGTGTTGTGATTGGTGCTGTGGTTCCTGAGATTACCCGCCTCAAGGGTTTGGGCTCTCTCTTTATTATATTAGTATGGATATGGATGGTACATTCCATCCCCCCCAACCCTGCATTCCGAGTGGCACCTTCCTTATGCTCTGGAGGCTGCTTTAGAATGTTCATGAGAGGTACCTGAACTGGTGGAGAGAGGAGTTGTGAAGAATAAAGGTTTTCTTACCTACCTTCTGGTTTCAGTCTTTATATAATTGGCGACGATCTGTGAAAGGGGACAGATGTTACCTGCTCCTCCCCTTCTGTGTGAACACCACCAGCAGTCTTCCTTCTTCAAGGCAGTTCTCCAAACAGCGGTTGTCAACATATGAGACGTCAGCTGACTGCCTTTCTCTTCAACGATTCAGAAAAGGGGGTGGTGATGAACAGAGTGTCTGAATTAAGCAGACCACTCCTACCCAGTCCAAAGATCAGGACTTGATCCATCGCCGTTATTTAGCTCACTGCACCATCCCAGCTCAGAACCTGGCTATATGCAAATCAGTCTGCCCCTGGCCCAGTGCATCATGGGAACAGGGCAGACTAAACTACCAAGCCAATTCTTCACCAGAAAGGAGACAAGCTTCCGGGGAACGGTTTCTGGCATTTCAGCCGTCGTCGGCCCGGCTTGCTTGAATCCTGATGGTGCAGTGAGCAAGGGACTCATGTCTGAGTATACCCTGCCACACCTATAGTGGCCAAAAACGATTCAGAAAAGGGGGTGGTGATGAACAGAGTGTCTGAATTAAGCAGACCACTCTTACCCAGTCCTAAGATCAGGGCTTGATCCATCACCGTTATTTAGCTCACTGCACCATCCCAGCTCAGAACCTGGCTATATGCAAATCAGTCTGTCCCTGGCCCAGTGCATCATGGGAACAGGGCAGACTAAACTACCAAGCCAATTCTTCACCAGAAAGGAGACAAGCTTCCGGGGACCGGTTTCTGGCATTTCAGCCGTCGTCGGCCCGGCTTGCTTGAATCCTGATGGTGCAGTGAGCAAGGGACTCATGTCTGAGTATACCCTGCCACACCTATAGTGGCCAAAAACGATTCAGAAAAGGGGGTGGTGATGAACAGAGTGTCTGAATTAAGCAGACCACTCTTACCCAGTCCAAAGATCAGGGCTTGATCCATCACCGTTATTTAGCTCACTGCACCATCCCAGCTCAGAACCTGGCTATATGCAAATCAGTCTGTCCCTGGCCCAGTGCATCATGGGAACAGGGCAGACTAAACTACCAAGCCAATTCTTCACCAGAAAGGAGACAAGCTTCCGTCCCTTGCTCATTGCACGCACCATCAGGATTCAAGCAAGCCGGGCCGACGACGGCTGAAATGCCAGAAACCGGTCCCCGGTAGCTTGTGTCCTTCCCAGTATAAGAATTGGCATGGTAGTTTGGTTTGCCCTGTTCCCATCATGCACTGGGACAGCAACCAACTAATTTGCATGTAGCCAGGTTCTGAGCTGGGATGGTGCAGTGAGCTAAAAAACGGTGATGGATCAAGCCCTGATCTTTGGACTGAGTAAGAGTGGTCTGCTTAATTCAGACACTCTGTTCATCACCACCCCCTTTTCTGAATCATTTTGTCCACCATAAGCGTAGAAGGGTATACTCAGATGTGAGTACCTTGCTCATTGCATCATCAGGATTCCAGCAAGCCGGGCCGACGACGGCTGAAATGCCAGAAACCGGCCCCCCGTAGCTTGTTTCCTTCCCAGTATAAGAATTGGCTTGGTAGTTTGGTTTGCCCTGTTCCCATCATGCACTGGGACAGGAACAGACTAATTTGCATGTAGCCAGGTTCTGAGCTGGGATGGTGCAGTGAGCTAAAAAACGGTGATGGATCAAGCCCTGATCTTTGGACTGGGTAAGAGTGGTCTGCTTAATTCAGACACTCTGTTCATCACCACCCCCTTTTCTGAATCATTTTGTCCACCATAAGCGCGGAAGGGTATACTCATATGTGAGTCCCTTGCTGATTGCACCATCAGGATTCAAGCAAGCCGGGCCGACGACGGTTGAAATGCCAAGAACCGGTCCCCGGTAGCTTGTTTCCTTCCCAGTATAAGAATTGGCTTGGTAGTTTGGTTTGCCCTGTTCCCATCATGCACTGGGACAGGAACAGACTAATTTGCATGTAGCCAGGTTCTGAGCAGGGATGGTGCAGTGAGCTAAAAAACGGTGATGGATCAAGCCCTGATCTTTGGACTGGGTAAGAGTGGTCTGCTTAATTCAGACACTCTGTTCATCACCACCCCTTTTTCTGAATCATTTTGTCCACCATAAGCATGGAAGGGTATACTCAGATGTGAGTCCCTTGCTCATTGCACCATCAGGATTCAAGCAAGCCAGGCCGACGACGGCTGAAATGCCAGAAACCGGTCCCTGGTAGCTTGTTTCCTTCCCAGTATAAGAATTGGCTTGGTAGTTTGGTTTGCCCTGTTCCCATCATGCACTGGGACAGGAACAGACTAATTTGCATGCAGCCAGGTTCTGAGCTGGGATGGTGCAGTGAGCTAAAAAACGGTGATGGATCAAGCCCTGATCTTTGGACTGGGTAAGAGTGGTCTGCTTAATTCAGACACTCTGTTCATCACCACCCCCTTTTCTGAATCGATGCCTTTCTCTTCAGGCCAGTCTGGTGAGGTCTTGTTACTTTAGTTGAATGACTGCTTCACTGGATGACTTTATTGATTGCATGCTGAGCGTGCCTGTGCCTTTCTGTCCTCATTGAGGAACTACATTCCATCTTCCGGACAGCCTTTCTCTCTGCTCAATACTGGGTGGCATCTATTCTTCTGGGAACTTGCATTCATTGAACTGTTCGGTTTCACGTTGCCTCGAATTCCAACCAATTGGAGGTGCAGTACTTCCGCTTCCTAAGACCTTGTGTGGCAGCCTTGCCTTGCCTCAAGTGAATAAATTCTGCCTCCTAACGGTGTGCTGACTACATTGGTACCACCGAGGTCCTTCATGTGAACTTGCCGGCATGGTTGTATTAATCGACTAAGGGGAAGTAGAACTGTGTACCTGTTTGTTTCTGTCACTGAGGTACTTTTGGCAATTCTCGCTGGTGTGTGGTTGTGGCTCACCAAAGTGTGGCTCCTCGTTCGATTCTGAGGCGGAGTCGGCGGATCGGACCAGCGCCAAAGTGAGGCTCCTCGTTCGATTCTGAGGCGGAGTCGGCGGGTCGGACCAGCTGTCCTCTATCCACTGGGTTACCTCAGGAACCTGTCCTCATTTTCAAGCACCCGTCCTCATTCTTGCTGCCACTGTATGTCTCTTCCCAGATATAATCTTTTCGTCACTCTGCTTCCTCACAACCTTCCAGACACCGGATACCTCCTCAGCGGCTGCGCAAGACGATTCCTGTCAGAGGACGCCTCCGGCACCCCAGCTTCTTCGGAACCGCCCTTTTGGCGTAAGCCGGCGCATCAACACTCTAGGGCCTGTTATTCAGTGCTGCCTGTCATATTTCTTTCAATATATCCATCGGAGACACGCACTCCAATGCGTGTCAATATATATTTATTATTGGCTTGGTGATTCATCGCTGTGACACGCACACCACATTTCTAGTATTTTCTTCAGCTTACGCCATCGGAGACACGCACTCCAAAGTGTGTTAACATTTTTCCAGCTCTGTGATTCATTATACGGTGACACGCACACAACATTTCTTGTAATTTCTTCAGCTTATGCCATCGGAGACACGCACTCCAAAGCTTGTCAACATATTTATTGGCCTTGCGGTGACATGCACACCAATACTTTCGGAGACACGCACTCCTCAGCTTGTCAATACGAAAATGAATTTATTGCACGGTGACGTGCACACCAATCATAATTACCACTGCCTCCAAATTTTTGATTTATATTTTACCAACACAGTGTGTCATTGGTAAACATAGTGACACACACACTTTTTGTGTACTTTCCATTGTGTGTGAAACATATTGTACGTTATTTCATACCATGACATTTTTTGGTTAGATTTCCTTACATGCACGTTCCTCAGTATAAATTCAAAGTGTATTACCACCATTGTTATCCTCTCTATCTTACCTACTTATTATAGGTCTCCTGCTGGTATTTTCCTGATATCTCCTCCTGAATGGTAGGTTGTGGGCCTGTGTTATTCTTTATTAATATATCTTATGAATAGTACATAAATGTTTCTATCCTTCTTCTTTAGCACATTCTACTTGTTATTTTGATACATTTTTGCTACCTCACCGAGGTATCTACTCTTGTGTTTTTATCATTACTGTGGTATCTGTCATTATGGCAGCTGCAAGCGTGTCACAACCAGCTCCATTTCTAAACGAGTTTGGGGAACCCAGCGTCCCATGAGAAGATTGGGAAAAGGTATTTGAGTCCTATCTTGTGGGCATTGGAGGGGAGAAGTACAGTGCTTTCAGGAAACAGCATATTTTGGTACACAACTTAGGTCCCACTGGAAGGAAGGTATTTGAATCACTTCCAGAACCAGAGATGGAAGAAGATGATGAAGATGTGTACAACACCATGCTAATAAAATTACATATTCATTTTGGAGACAAAGTAAAAATAGTATTAGAAAGACATAAATTCTTCAGTCGTGCACAAGACAAACAAGAAAGCTTTTGTACCTATGTTGCAATTCTTAGAGGTGTCAGCAGGTTGTGTGATTTCCAGGATTTAAATGATTCTTTAATTAGAGACCAGTTAGTGTGCTGCACTAATAACAAGGAAATTCAGAAGAAATTATTACAAAAACAACCAGATCTCCAAGAAGCAATTAAAATAGCTAAATCCATCGAACACACTGATATTTGCATTAAAGAAATAAACTCTACTGACCCTAGTGATAAGGTGGCAGAGATAACCAACATAGAGGAAGAGTCAGAAGTATGCAAAATCAGAAATGAGCTATCCAAAACTAAGAAGGATAATGGACTTAACCATGCTGGGGATCTGGAAAATTCTAAATTAAAGTGTTATCGCTGTGGAAGTAACAACCACTTAGCCAACGATCCTAATTGTCAGGCGAAATCTGCTTGGAGCAGGAAATGTAACAAGAAAGGGCACCTAGCAAGAGTATGTGGAAGCTTCCCAAAGAAAATTTGGAGCAACAAACCCAGCGACGATAAAGCCCAAGTCAAGAAGATAATTCTACAAGTCAACGAAATGGGGGCTGGTATCCTGAATGTGAGGTTTACATTGATGGAAGAAATATCAAAATGTTTGCAGACTCTTGTTCCCCATTCACCCTGGTAAATTACTCTGATTTTAAATCAATAACCTATGCCAAGATCAAAATAAACTCTCCAAGGCAGATATAGCCCCCAGTGGTTATAATAGAGACCCTATTCCTATGAAGGGAATGTTCAAGTCTATCATTTCTTTAAAGGACCGTTCCACTGTAGGTAAGGTGTATGTTGTGGAAAATGGATCCAACTTGTTGGGATGGCAACATCAAAAAGAGTTAGGAATTAAACTAGACCCCAACGGCCTGGAGCAAGTGTTGTTCACTAATCCTGCAAACAACTGTGAGCATATCACCAAGGAATTTCCTGAAGTTTTTTCAGAAACCTTAGGGTTACTCAAAGACTTCCACCATAGAATTCAGTTGAAATACAACGCTAGTCCTCTAGTTCACAAAACAAGACCCATTCCCCACCTGATGTGGGAACCATTAAGAAAAGAGTTAACCAGACTGGAGGAATTAAATATCATTCAGCCAGTTGATTGCTCGGAATGGGTGGCCCTCATTGTTATCGCTAAGAACCATAGTCAAGACATCAGGATGTGCATTGATTTACGGGACTTAAACAACAGCATTTAAGTAGAAAGACATCCCTTACCCCATATCCATGAGATGCTGAGCACTATGGGGAAGGCTACACATTTCAGTGTCCTGGATCTCTCCATGGCCTATCATCAAGTGGAGCTACATCCAGACTCCAGAAGGCTCACGGCGTTTACCACTCCCTTGGGAACCTTCATGTTCTGTCGCATGCCGTTTGGGCTAGCCTCGGCAGCAACCGAATTTCAGAAAATTATGCAACGCATCCTTGAGGGAGCGCCCAAAACGCTATGCTTTCAGGATGACGTTCTAATATACGGTGCCAGCATCGAGGAGCATGACAACATCTTAAAACAAGTTCTTTCAAAGTTCAGGGATGCAGGACTTACACTTAAAAAGGAGAAATGTCAACTTGGTGTTGAATCGGTGGAATACCTAAGCCATTGCATTTCCAGAGATGGGTTTAAACCTAAACAATGCCCAGTCGAGGCATTGAAAGAGGCCCCAGCGCCCACCAAATAAATAAGAACTTAAATCCTTCCTGGGATTGGCTGAATATATGGCTAAATACGTCAATCATTTTGCTGAGGTTACCGCCAATCTCAGAGAACTCACTAAAAAGAACATTCCATTTCAATGGTTACAGGAACACCAAATATCCTTTTCTAAAGTAAAAGAGAGCCGACTTTCTGCCCCTTTTTTGTGTAATTTTTAACATAACCGAAAAACAATTCTTACCACAGATGCAAGTGGACAAGGTTTGGGGGCTACTCTATCACGGATGATTGATGGCAAAGAAAGGATCATTGCATTCGCCTCACGATCTTTGACCAAGGCTGAAATTAAATATTCGGTGGTGGAAATGGAAGCTCTGGCTTGTTTTTGGGGGGTGAAACCTTTTAAGTTTTTTCTTTGAGGCATTTAATTTTTTTATACGTACAGATCACAAACCTTTGGTTTTTATGTTTAATCCGAAAAACAATTCCTGTAACACCCCTCGCATAGCCAAATGGATTCTGGGGTTGGAACGTTTCTGTTTTAGAGTTGAGTATGTGCCAGGGGTACAACATTCTGCAGCAGATTTTCTTTCCAGAAGTCCTCTCCATAGAGAAATACAGTTTGATATAGGTGAGTACCCTATCTTTCAACTTAATATTACCACCATCTCTTCCCAAGAATGGTTAAGTTGTATGGACACAGACAACACCATGGCACAACTCATTTCATATACTATACATGGGTGGCCTGATACTCAGGACCAGATGAGTACTAACATAAAGAAATTCTGGGAAGTACGCCATGAGCTGAACATAGACAAAGGTATTTTGTTCATAAATTACAAAATAATCCCACCTGAAGTCATTAGAAGTAAGATAAATGATCTCGTTCACGGGGGTCACTTAGGCAGAAGCTTGACCAAGGCTAGACTGCTTGAACGATACTGGTTCCCTAACATGGACTTATTAGTAGAAAGTAAGGTAAAGCATTGCCTGACATGTGCCAACAGCGATAAGTCAAAAAAGCTGGAAAGCTCCCATCTTCCCAGTATCTGTACCAAACAAACCTTGGGAAAAAAATCGCACTAGACATAATGGGCACATTTAACCTCAGAAGGGTAACTAAGCAGTTCGCATTAGGCCTAGTAGACTATCATTCTCATTGGACTATCGTTAAGATGGTTAGTCAGATAACTACTGCGACTGTCATTCAATTCCTTAGGGATACTTTTGCTACAGAAGGCATTCCGGTCTCCACCATCACAGACAACGGGGTCCAATTTGCATCTCATACCATAACAGAATTCCTCAGCAAGCTTAACATAACACATGTAAGATCACCGCTCTACTGTCTCAGGGCAAATGGTCTGGTAGAAAGAATGAACCGTATGGTTAAAGGGTGCATACAGTTAGCTAGTAGCAACAGTATTTCCACTGAACAGGCGTTACAAGAGATGTTGTGGGCTTATCATACCACCCCTAATCAAGTCACGGAAATTTCTCCTTTTTCTGCCTTAAGAGGAAGGAAACGTTGTACCAAGTTCTTTTCCAACTGGTTAGGCGGGGGATCCCACTTCACTAGGGACATGCAAGTGTTCAAAGACAAAATTCACATTCACCAAAACAAGTACAAATGTCAATATGACTCCAAACACGGAGCCAAGATTCCTCAATGGAAAGTAGGGGACTGGGTTTGCATCAAAAATCCTAGAAGGAGCGATCCTGAGTCTAAATTCTCAAAACCTATGTGTATAACAGCGGTAAGAAATAACACTGTCATTTTAGACAAGGACCAGATGTGGAGTATGGATAGGTTAGTTAAGTCACAACAGGAACAAAACCGTCCCACAACCCAGGATCTCCCCCCAGCGCCTCAGTCAACCAACCCTTCCCCTACCCAAAGAACATGCAAAATTCATGAAAGGCATAAAGACTTTATTATGTACAAATGTATTTGGTTGCATTGATATTAAGGGGGGGAGATGTGTTGCAACCTTGTTATGTTAGTGTTTTTTAGAACAGTATATTGCTCATTATTTAATACTGCTTATCTATCGTATTGTACATGGTACATTCCATTCCCCCCAACCCTGCATTCCTAGTGGCACCTTCCTTATGCTCTGGAGGCTGCTTTAGAATGTTCATGAGAGGTACCTGAACTGGTGGAGAGAGGAGTTGTGAAGAATAAAGGTTTACTTACCTTACCTTCCGGTTTCAGTCTTTATATCAATGTCCACAATTTGCAAACCGTTTGCACTCCCAGATTCTGACTTCTTTGAAGCTTGGCTAGGAAGGGATTACATAGGCCCAGCTACAGGACGCTACAGTAGTCTATTCTTGACAAAATGTAGGCTGGAACCGATTGTGCATGTGTGAATAAATAAGTAAGCAAGGACTTTACCCACCAATTTTAGCAGGTAAAGAATTCCACAGGCACAGTATTGATCTGGTGTGAGTTCAAGGGTTTTACTGCTCTTAGTGGGGTTGTGGGGACCCACTGACAGAAGCCAGAGAGAGTTCTGCCAACACTAAGTGTCGCTGCTTGTGTTTACCTTGAATATGTTGGAGAAGTGTGGCTCACTGGTTAGAGCGGCAGACCCTGATGCAGAGATCTGACCCAGGGCCAGGGTTCAATTCCCGTCACGGCAGGGTCTTGGGCTCAATGTCTGCTGACCCGATAATTCTCGCCTCGGTGCCTACTCTAATCATGGGTCCCACTCTGCAACTCTGGGCAATAGCTTGCTTAATCTCCACACCGGCCCTAATCGCTAAGGATGTCTGTCTTCACCTTGGGGTGCCCAGGAATGGGCCCCTCACAGGAACAGGCCAGGATGGGTTCCTCAGCGCGGGGACACACTGCTAAGTGTAACCAGGCGCTTTATAAGCTCAGTTACATACACATACATACATAAGTTGCGTGACTTGAACTTCATGCAAGTGTATGTAAGCCGACATGTGGAGATGCGATCACCTACGTTTTCCGCAGAGGTACTTCCCACCTCTTAACCACTGGCTTGGCCGCATTATTGAAAGAGAAAGCACAATCCTAGACCGGTAGTGTGTTCCCCTGTCACACTGGTGGGTACAACATTTGCCACCAAACACCTTACATTGGAAGCTGAGTAGTGGAACCAAAGCTTAAGTGGTTCAATACAAGTAGTTAAAATCAACTTTGGCAGGCAACTTTGGAGGTTCTTCTTCCTTCAAAAGAGATACCCTTTCATATGTGGATGCTACACAGAAAGCAAGATGCTTCATTTTGTGGGTAGTCTGTCATCAGTACCACTCTTCTACTGCAAAATGTTTCGTAATTTTAATAAAGTGGTGACTTTTCACCATTCTTGTCCCATATCCTTTAATTAATGGCCTCCTTCTACAGTTGTTGTTTACTCTGGAATTTACCCAGCTAAGCCTTGGTTTGACTACTTTACACCCAATGCAAGGTTTTTAGTGGCAAAGGTTCTAGTTACCAGTGTGATGAAGAACAACAGCACCAGCCTAGGAACATGGTACCATCTTTAAATGAATATTAGAATACCTCAGTAGCCAAGGTCTCTGATACCTCTTCCACCGTGGATGGGTGGCATGTGGAATCTCCTCCACAAGTGGTACTGGGAATTGAACGAGGATTTTAGGATCCACACGGCACGCTGTCCTAACACGCTAATAATTCATACCTAACTCATCAGCCCCCAAATTCATCAAAGCCACATTCTGCGAATTCCAAATTGCGATAATTACCAAATCGCAATTTAGAATTCGCAGAATGGGATTCATGAAGAAATGCGATCAAAAGAGCAAATCACAATCGGCTGCAGTTGCCGTTTGCGATTTTGCCAAAATCGCAAAAAAAATCGCTGAATCGCCCTTTTTCCGTGTTGAAATTGCGATCTCACAATCGCAAATTAATATCTCGCTAATTGCGAGGTCGCAAAAACGGGAAGTCGCATTTCGAGCACAATGATGACATCACAACCAGGAAGTAGGCAGTTCCCTCCCTCATTCTGCTCACTGAGTCTGAAAGTGGAAGCAGCACTGGCCAGACCTCCACTACAGACCACCTGCAGCAGCAAACCAGGAGACAAACAACCCCAGAAAATGTCCCAGAAAGCAGCAGGGAGCAGTGCCCCTGGAAGGAAAAGGAAATTTAAATTTTCCTAGCAGGAACTTGAATATTTAATTGAGGGAGTCACAAAGGACCATGACCGGCTTTTCAGTAAGGATTCACGGAGAGTGCCTGAGGCGGACAAGAGGCACATTTGGCTGCGCATCCGCGCTAAGGACAATGCAGTGGGAGTGACCCAGCGCTCCATTGACGAACTTAAAAAGAGGTAGTATGACCTCAGAGGGCATGCAAAGGAACGAATTGCAGAGAGGTAGGGGGAGCGAATTTCAACCAGAGGAGGAGAGCCCACTGTACCACCCAACACCCCACTGGAGGACCTTGTGGAGGACATCCTGAATCCCGAAGCATGCGTGGGGTCACCCTGCTGGGCTCCTCCCGACTCACCCAACAATCCCAAGGTAAGTGCCATGCGACTGCGACCCTGTCCCCTGACAATGGCCATGACTCCAGAGCATACTATTAGAAAACCCCAGATATGCAGGCCATGCACACCAGAAATGCCCAATTGCATTGTGGGACTTGTAGTGTGACCACAATTTCCAGATAGCCCCATACAGCCAGACCTATCAAGTGAGAGTCATTCCTAAAGCCAGTCAGGGAATGCTAGCCTGCATGCATGTAGCAACCTTCCATGTGCAAGAAACATGTCATTAATCACTGTCCCATTTACATCACAGGTGGCACAGAACAACACAGCAGCGACAGTGAGGCCCTACACATCGACGACAACCCCGAGGACACCGAGGGAGAGGGCCATCCTTCCCTTCAACCAGGACCATCACAGGCAGCACCAGCAGCAGTAGTACCACCACCTGCCCCTGTGGACAGTGCCACCCCTGCAGCCACAGGTGCGCCACAACCACCTCGTGTAAGACCCATGGCAGTGGCAGAGGCCACAACAGTTGCAGCCAGGAAGCAGACAAGGCGCACAGCCACTGTGCGATCACAGTCCAGTGGACTGGTCAGGCAGCAGTGCGACAAAACACCACGCGCTGGCAGGGGGGTAAATGTCCGGGAACCTGGCCTGTCCATTGAACGTCGGATGCTCCGAGTCCATCAGAAGCAGGCACGTTACTTGGCAGCCATCCACCTGCAGCTGCACAAGACTGCACGTAATGTGGGACAGCTCACTGACAGCATGCAAATCATGGCCGCTGCTGTCCGTGAAAACAGCCAGGTCCTGTTGTCCCAGCAGGATGTCAACCGCCGCCGCCACCGCCAGCTGCTGACCCGCCTGTCAGCTTACACACGCTCCAATCATATTATCGGGAATGCCACCTCCCAACTATTGCGTCGCTCTCTAGCGATGCAGATTCAAATGGTGCAATGCAGCCAGGACATCGCTAGGGCACTGGAGCAAGTCACCACAGCAGTGCAAAGTCTGCAGGCGACTGGCCATGGCCAAACTAGTGGGGGGGATGATGCCAGTGAGGGCAATTCCAGCCACAGCAGCCTGTCGTTGCCGCTGGTGACTGTACCCCGCCGCAGCACCAGGCCAACTGCAGCCTCACGGGCTAATGTTGATGTGGAGGAAGTCGAAAGGCGACTGGGAGCGTCCGCCCGGAGGCGCCACTGACTCTTTGTAATGTACCTGCAGAGCCTTGCTGATGATACAAGCATGCCCTCTTCACAAACATGGGGATGTATGAGTTAATACAGCTCTCATGTAATATAAAAAAATATTAGTACATTATTGTGAAAAAAAAATAAGATTTGATATGCACAAGTTAATCTGACTCGTGTCATTATTTAACTTGTCATGCATGAGTGAAGTGTTGGGTGAGGGGAGTGGGTGCACTAGAAACAGTTCATTGTGATTTGGTTGCGGCGCCTGTGTCCTTCAGCAGGATTCTCCCCGCGTGCATGACGCACATGTGCAGGTGGGCGGTTGTCCCCTTCCGACTCACTGCCAGAGATCTCTACAGGTATCCTCCGCTTGGTAGCAATGTTGTGGAGTATTGCACACACGGCCACGATGCGGCAGCAGACCTCAGGCTGGTATTTGAGAGCCCCAGCAGTCTTGTGTAGTATGCGGAATCGGCTCTTCAAAAGCCCAAATGTCCGCTCAATGCAATTTCTTGTGCGGATGTGGGCAGCATTGTAACGCCGTTGCTGTGGTGTGGCAGGGTTGAGGTATGGGGTGAGGAGGTACTCACGGAGACCGTAGGCGCTGTCACCTGAATGAAAGGAGCAGAGGGTGAGTGCCTGTTATGCGCAGCTACATGGTCGCAATGTACTGTTTGTTGGCATCTGTACTTACCTAGAAGGTGTCCTTCGCCAAAGTCTCCCCTGGCCAGTCGTGTGTGCATGTCGCTGTGCCGGAATATGAAGGAGTCATGTGTGCTCCCCGGGTATTGTGCCACTATGTCCGTGATGATTGTCTTAGCGTTGCACACCATCTGGATATTCAGTGAGTGGTAGGACTTGCGGTTCCGGTACATGTATTCTGTTTGTGCAGGTGGGCAGATGTGGATGTGGGTACAGTCAATGCATCCAATTACATGGGGGAATTGCTCAATGTTGTAAAAATCAAACTTGGTTTGATTCAAGTCCTGTTGGGTGGTCGGGAATGTGATGTAATGGTGTAGCCGGGTCAGCATGGCCTCCAGGAAAGTCCTTAGGCAGCGGGACATGGTGCTCGGGGAGATCCCCCCTGCATATGCAACTATCCCCTGGAAGCTTCCCGAGGCCAGGAGGTGCAGGCTGCACAAGACTTGGACATGGGTGGGCACGGCATTGGTGCTCCTTTTTGGGTGCTGCATCATGGGGTCAAGGTCCCGGATGAGCTTTGTAATCATTACCCCATTCAGCCGGTACTTTGAGTAGATTTGCTCTGCAGTTTGGGCCAGAAGTGTGATCCGCTGGCGGAATATTCGCTCCTGGATCCTGCGTCTGTTCCTTGCTGCAGCCTGGAGCCTTCGCCGCCTAACCACCATGTAGAGTCCTGGCATTGTGAATGTCCTTATGCTTCTACTGTGTCTCCTTAAGTGTGTTTGGTCAGGGCCGCACCTGTGGCTAGTTTGGGAAATTTTTATTGACTTCATGGTTACCACCTGGTTTGGGTTCTCCTTAAATTGCGCCTTGCAAATAGCGAATTTGTGGTTTTTCGCAATTTGCGATTTTTGATGAATTTGGTTTGTAATTATTTAGCAAATTCGCAATTTAAATCGCAGTATCATTGGAATCACGCAAATTCCGATTAGCTAAGGGGGTTCCACCTAGATTCTGCGATTTTATTTGCGATTTCGCAAAATAGATTTTGCGATTTCGCAAATTGGTCATTTTTCTTATCATGAATTGCAGATCATTGAATTGCGATCGCAATAGCTAATTCGCAGCTATTGCGATTGCAATTTTGGTTGATGAATCTGGCAGCAGGTACCCATTTTTGCACTTCTGCAAAAAACATGGTGATAAGCATTCTTACATGGAATAAACTTTTAACAAAAATGGTGATTAACTGCCAAGCCTAAATTTGTTTGTATCACCATTTCCAGTAATGTCTACAAAGCAGACAGTGAGTCCCTGATGGTGGAACCAGTGGCATCTCTGTTATTTGAAAGACAGCCTTCCCCCTCCCTCGCAATATAGTGGCAGGAGGTGGATGAGGACAGATGGGACCTCAGCTTTACTTAGAAGGAAATACCATTATTTCTCACTACTCTGTCAGGCAGTTTGCCTACAGCATCAACCTACAATGGGAGCGCTTTAATGAGATCCTAACTATTTGTAAGAGCAAGATAGGGCGTAGCAACTGCAAAGAGAGCTGGTGGGTCAAAGAGGACCTGTGTTCCAGCACATGTCACTATGACAGTTCCTGCACCATCAGTGACTGCAGGTGCACATGCACACTCCATGCCCCACTCCTGCAGGAGCTCTTAGAATCATTTTCCCCACCATCATGAATGAAGGTGCATGACATTTTGCTTATAAACATATGAATTGATTAAATCGGAAAATTTCAGCCAGGATGCCCTGTCACATTGTGGTGCAGGGTAAATTTGCATAATTTCCTCTGCACAAAATTCCAACATATGATGCTATTACAGGACATACGATAAACGCTGGTAGGCCATTTTGCACCATTTTTTATCATGAAATGCATTTCTGAATCTGTTTGTGACATGAAGACACATTTTGCAATTTAAAAAGAACAAGCATTTGCAATGCAATAGGTCTCGCATTGACACCAGTTTGAGCTATTGACATTGTAAATGACAATGCCTTTTTGTTTTGTTTTCATTTTTAAAACATAAATAAATGGCATTTTTATTCATAATGCCAATAGCTTAAACTCTCGTATATGCGAACCATATTGCATTGCATTTATGATAAAAGGCAATTGTCATTCACAATGCCAATAGATTAGACTCACGTAAATGCGAGACCTATTGCATTGCAAATTGGCTTGGCAGAGGCTTTATATAACAAGTAGAAAAGGTGAAGGTAACTTAACGAGGCTGAGGAAACAGCAAACGTCTGAAATGACAAGGAAGAAAGTGCAATTCCATACTGTGCGCTTATGTTTTCAGTGGATTAGCATACACTCGCCATGCTGTTAGGTATATCAAGATGGTATTAAACAGAGTAGGAAGAGGAGAAATTAGAATACTGTGCACTGAAAAAAGTAGGCATTACCTGCATGCATGAAACAAATTATTTGGTGTAAGAACAGGTGAAAGGAGCTACCCACTAAAACAAACATATCAGAAATTGTTAGAACAAGAGAGCTACAGAAATGAGCCAGCTAAATGTCGAAATGAGATAGCTGACAAGAGAATTAAAGGAATGGCACGATGGACACAAAAGTGAGAAAAGAGGAGAAAGAAAGGAATACATAAGAGCAGCCTAAACTTCAGGAGGAATATACTAGAAACAAGGAAGCAGTTGTGGATAGTAGAAGCTAGGCACAGGGAGGCTGGAAGTGGGCGGAAGGCACAGGGCCGACAGGATATTATTATTTTTATTAATATTTAATTACCTGCCACAACAAATCATTAAGTGGAGAATGGTGATATAATGAACGGATGGGGTAAACAGGAAGCTAGAAGCGGTGACGACTGAAACAGTGATTGGGCAAAAGAGCAAGAACAGGTGGATTAGCGTAAGGAGGCTGGGTAAAGAGGGAAGAGTGATGTCAATGCTTCTCAGAAAAGGGCAGAGGTTGCAGCTGGGTAATAAAGGATTTCAAATGGGGAAAAAAGTGGTTTGGGTCGCTAGGCAAGAGCCAATACCTGCTGTAAATGAAGGCTGCAGCTAGCAGCAGAGTAGACGAATGACTTTACTCATGGCAAAAAAGGTGGCTGGAGAAGGAAGGGGCAAGAGAAGGAGTGGCCCAAAAGACATGACCAAGACAAGGATTAACAAAAGTAGCTGAAGGTGAGCGGGCAGTGGTTTAAGGTGGCTGGAAACAGAAAGGTGTGAAGGGAATGGACAGAGAGGGCTAGAGGGATTGCCTGGGCAAAAAGAGCAGAACGGGAATGGTAAAAGGATGTTGTTAGGCAAAGAGGACAGGAAATGGGAAGAAGGGGTTTGCAGGGAAGTTATATTAACAGGCTGGGCATAGAGGGACAGGGGGAGTTGAGTGGACTGACAAAGCGAGGCTGGATTTGATTTGGGAGAATCCGGGGCCTAGGAGTTAGGGCCGACCAGACAGTGTGTGAGCATAGGCAGTACCTCGATTGAGCAACGAGGGACGGGCAGGGGACTAAGCAGAGTGCGACATGCAAAGGTAGCGTGGTAGAGCAAATAGAGATTTGTGACGAAATATACAAAAATCAGACATGCAGATGGCTGGGAAGTGGCTGAACATAGTAATGTGAGATGACTGGGGAATATGTGGCTGTGCTGAGATCAGCAGAAGGGCTGGGGATATTGGGCTGGTAGAGGGTCGGGCACGGAAAGGGTAATGTTTTAGCATGAAGTCTGTAATCAGAGTTGAATGGACAGATGTCATACGGGTAGATAGGTACAAGCGTCAGTTTAACATTGAAAACTGCGGGATAATGTAACTACAAGAGAGGCAGTGAAAGACAGAAGAAGGAGGGTAGGCAGATTGGGGCCGGGTGAAACCTGGACATAGGGACACCAGAGTTGGCTAGCAAGAATGGGTCCAGGAGTAAAATGAGCTGAGAGGTACAACAGTCGACTAAGCAGAATGGCCAAGGGCTAAAGCAAAATGAGCCTTAAACAAGAAGAGAGAGCAGGGTGGCAGGAAGAGTGTGAACAACTGGGACCAGATTAGGGCTGTGCGGGAACAGGCGGGGGGCTGTGTACATGAGGTTAAGCACTGGGCGCCTTAGGCAGCCTCAAAAAGGGCAATAGTTGGCCAAGCATTAGTGTTCACTGCAGAGATGCAGGGCGAATATGTAGCTCCGAAGAGAGGCACGGTGTAACAGTATGGACACACGGGCAGTAGATTGTTGTTGCACAGGTACGAGAAAGCAAACAGTGTCTAAAATAACACACAGCTCGGTTTAAAACCGGAAAGACAGCTAGGGAGCCATCCCTCCCTGAACACAGCTCACCTCCTCCTCCGCCTCCGGTTCCCCGGCATGTCATCGACTTCCCCTGCAGCAACAGAGCCACAGCTGCGGCGCAGGCCCAGACCCCGGTCTCGAGTTCTTACGGCATCCGGCGATCCAGGCGCGGCCTCCGTAGACGACGCTGGCGCTGCTTCCAAGGTCTGCCACCAGCGGCGCTCTTTGAGAACGGGCAGCCGATGCCTGGCTTTGGGAAGGGAGAGACGGCCACAGCAACACAGTCTTAGCATCGCGACAGAGGCAGCGACAGCGCCTGACACTGGAGCAGCCCCCGCCCCCTGCCCCAGCACCCCGCCTGTACCGCCATGAGCCGCGGCCTGCCCCCGGGTGCACCAGCGCTCACCCGCCAGGGACAGCGTCTGCTCTGCGGACAAACATTGTCTCCGGTGTCCGGAAATGTTGGGCGTTGGATACCACACTCGTTTCAGTAGAACACAAGACGTGCCCCTCATACGTCCAAACACCCCCGCCACCACTCACTCGCCTTTCAAAATAGCTTAAGACAAGTGTTAACCCAGGATGGGCGGCATCATTTCGAATTCCCCATTCTAAGCAAAATAATGCATTTTTTTTGCTAAATCTTCCGTTTCCTATTTTGAACACAAGGAGGGTCCAATACAACCACTCTGCAACAGTATGCCTCCTTCCAGTAAGGAGAACGAGGTAACAATGCCAGAAAACCGCACGCACAAAAAAAAAAAGGGGCGGAAACAGCTACTGAATCCCTCCCCTCCAGGACTCGTGACCGGCCTCGTGGTTGCCATAGCAATGTTTCTGGAAATCGGTTTGCGACACCAGAAGTCAGGTCAAGGAGTCCTGAAAAGGAGGGATCACAGCTGGACAAATCATTCAAACAGGGGCATTGTCCAATGGCAGGCCTCCGTTTCGCGAGGCCGGGCAATGGCAGAAGGGGCTTGGGTTCATGCCCCTTCTTGTTGACAATAACTCTCGCCTGCAGCAGCGCATGCGCTGCAACGCAGGCTTCGACCTAAAAATCGCGTCTGAGGCAAAGAACGGCTGCTGATGTTCGATCACATTGTTCCCTTGCTTCCACGATAAGATTTTTACTTGAACAACACTCAAATGATGTGGTATAATAGCATTTTGTGAACAAGCATAATAGCCATGCTGCAGTTCAGAAGATGAATGAGTACTAAAGATGCCTTTAACTTTCGTTTTTATCTGGTAAGATTTGCTGTGCTTCAGAGAATGAGGTCAAAGTCAGGCAATAGGTTTTCGCACATGCCTATTTATTATTTTAACCTGAAAATTAATGCTTAATTTCTCTAACTACAAAGCGAGATGATTTTGCAGTCATGCAGGAATACAGCAGAAGTCATTTATTCCTGGCACATAATAAAATGTAAATACCTGTAAATTACCTGTACAATTAGTTTAGACTACATCAGCAGTTCGGAAAGCTCCAATGAAGCACACTTTTTTGTTAATTCTAAAGTGTGATGGAAACAAAGATTTTAATAGGATCAAAATAAATCAAGACATCCCTATTACCTGCAGGCGATTTTCCACACATTTTTTGAGCACTTTACAACAGTAAAAAACTGCATGACCAAATTTAATGGCCAATTCGACAGAAAATGTACTGTTTGTAAATCATACTGCACTACCATGCTTTAGTAATATATTTGCAAAAGTGTTTACCAAAAAAGCACCACCTGCTACTTATTTCACCCTTACCACTATCCTGCTGAATACCTTTGCTACACTCGTCCTTTGTGTGACACTTTTAGACTTCACAGTCCCTGTGACGTCTGAGATGTAACACTGATGTCAGCACCCCCTCTGACAATTGTTTCAGCACCACTGGACACCAGCCTGCGATGCTTTGCAGGGTGGTGGGTGGAGGGCGGACCACAGGGGAAGGATTCAAGGAAGCTAAATATGTGTATAGGGAAGCTGATTGTGGTCTGCAATGCCTTAAAGGATTTGGGATGGTCAAGAGTGCTGAGGATCTGAGGGGTGTACCATGCACAAATGAAGGCTGAGCCATCTGGCAAGCCATGGCCTGTGATGCCCTGAAGGAGTGATAAGGGCAGGAAGCGAGTGGAGATTGCCAGTGATCTCGATGCTGCCACTCACAGTCTCTCACGAAAGTTGGATATTTACCTGCTACCTTAAAGAGTCACTACAGCTGCCCCTTAAAAAACCTCAAACTCTACAGTTTTGCAAAGCTTGGAAATTTTTTAGAGCATTTTGCACCAATCGGAGTCTTACGGGTTCCCATCCTCACACACCCCTAGCCCTACGCTCCTCATCCCATTAGGAAACAAGCATTTACAATGCAACGATCTCGCCTTTGCCAAAGTTAGAGCTATTGGCATTGTAAATGACAACATTTTTATTTTTGTGTTGGATTTGAAAACAGATAAATAAATGGCATTGTCATTTACAATGTCATTAGGTTAATCTCTCGCAAATGCGAGACCTATTGCATTTGCATTCACCCACACCCCCACAGAGAGCCCCCCCACACACAGAGAGCCCCACACACAGAGAGAGCCCCACAGACACACACAGACAGACACACACACACAGACAGCCCCACACACACAGACAGCCCCACACACACACACACACAGCCCTACACACAGACAGACCCACACACACACTCACAGACAGCCCCATACACACACACAGACAGCCCCATACACACGCACACACAGAGCGCAACACACACACACAGAGCCCCCCCCCACACACACAGAACCCCACACACACATACAGAGCCACACACACACACACACAGAGCCCCACACACACACACACAGCCCCACACACACACACAGGGCCCCACACACACACAACGAGGAACAGGGAGGGCAGAAAAGCGAGCACAATGAGGAAACAGGGGGGTGTGGGGGTCAGAAAAGCGAGCGGAATGAGGAACAGGGGGGTGGGGGTTAGAAAAGCGAGCAGAACGAGGAACAGGGAGGTGGGGAGGTCAGAAAAGCGAGCGGGACAAGGAACAGGGGAGTGGGGGGTCAGAAAAGCGAGCGGGCATATAGGCATGGCAATAAATTACATTACTTTCCGTGGATTTGCATATGTTGTTACAGAATGCTGTTTTTTCAATTGTAGAGGGTATGGACAGCCTGTTTAACCAAAGCAAGAACGCAAGGGTTTAAATCTGTACAGCAAGATCAACGATCTAATTCCATATTAATTTTGAGTATGGGGCAAGTACTGTTCCTCCTTAAAGTGACTTTCAGTGGAATCTGACAGGGAGTAAGATGCGAATGCATAAATTAGTTAAATTGCATTAGGTTAATGAAGTGAAAGCGGACCTTTGCTCTTTAATTATTAATTTGGGAATGCAAGGTTATTGGCATACTTGTTATCAAAAAAAGTTTCATTGGGCCACCATTACTTGTAAAGGCCCGGCAGAAACACACACACCATATCAACGAATATACATGTGTCTGTGAGACATTCTACCTGTACTAATAGACTCATGGTCGCATATTAGCGTACACATTAGAGATTTTACAATATTTTAGTACGGATTAATTAATTTAAAAATCTTTAGTCCTGTCTCACTGACTCCATTTAAAATCAATTTACAAAATAGTGGTGGGTCCATAATCACAATGTTCCATTAAGGAGGGTGTTATATCCTGTTCTTCCTCTCTCTTTGTCCCTCCTTAGTGTTAGTGTCTGCTTGTCTATGTCATGTCTCTGTGATGTCATCCATGATTCTACCTGTTGCTATTCAAGGGATTTATCAGTTACCTGGAGGCTGAGCAGGAAGTTATCTGCTCCCGGTGGGGTTTCTTACCATATTACATTCCTACTTGAATGCTGTACCTGACTATCTAACCCCAAGAATAAATATACTACTTGAACATTACAACTAGGACCCATCATCTTTATTTTACTGAATGCAACAGAGGGTTTATCTCCCTGCACGCATTTAACTCAATGTGTTCTTGTTCGATATCTTCATTTAAAACGCTTACAAATGGAAAAAAGATCATGGCATGCACTGCGCGGGCACTCCACGAACAGTAATACATTATTTATTACCTTTGCTTGGGAAGAGGCGGGTCTGGCCCACTGGCTCCATGGAACACATTGTGTATAAGGGCACAAGAACACACACTGAACTGGAAAACTTAAGTGATTGGATATTCTCAAGATTGTGACCTATACGGTGCCCTCGCGTGATCTGAGCACAGGGGCAGCAGCATCATCTCCCTGGTCTTTCCATGCGGTTGCAACAATCTTCATATGCCTTTCCTTGGTAATGCTGCGACCAGTGCTTTAAATGGGCAGGTTCTGTCCGGAAGTGAGCACCAGCACGTCTCACTCTTTATTTTGATAGGGAGCACCCTGTAAGTGAACGGGGGGAGGGTTCGGGCGAGAGGAATGTCCCCGATCCATATGACTTAACAGCCCCCCCCCAGTACAATGTCATCAAAAGTAATCTCTGCCGCCTATATCAGAGACAGCAACAACCCATCCCTCGCCTGCATACACGGCCCACTTCTTTACTCCAAGGACAGCTACTCTATGCTAACATCAACCATATCTGCCCCTTTTTCTATAGCACATTCAACAGGCCTTTCCCTCCCGCCATCACCACCCTGACCACGTCTCACAGCTGCTGCCCTTTCTCCATCCTCGCCTGGTCCTTGAACAGTCGTCCCTTCCTGTGCCCTTTCCAGGTGTGGCAGAGACCACCCCGCCCCTATTTTCCTCTGAGTCTGCTCTGACATGTTTTACTGCCCTCTTGCAGCACCAGTCGTGCCACCACAAGAAGTTCTGCTGGCGAAAGCCCCCAACTTCCTCCTGTCGACCCCAGGCCACCCATGTGTTACACTTCACGCCCCTCCGACCAATCTCAGCTGTGCCAGCTATTGCACTATTTCCACAATCGGATAGTTAGCTATGGCATTTACGCATCCCAGCCTAACAGCAGTGCTAGAAGCACTGTATGGCTTCCATGTGCACCGCCTCACATTGCCCCCTGCAGCTCGCTGGCCCTGTCTGCCGTGCCCCTCTCCCCCGTGCCTGGCACCGGCTCGCTAGGTGGCAGTGCAGACACCGCCTCCGTCCGGCCTCAGTCTGCCTGGCGCGGCGTTACCTGGACAGATGGACTCAGAGGCTCCTTTCCCTGTCAGTCTCCGGGGCGGCCCGGCCCCATCCGGCTCCCGTCAGCCTCAGTCTGACAGGAGAGGGGCTGCGGCCGTAAGCAGGAAGAGGCACACGCCAGAGACTACGGCGGCCGAGTGAGCGGCGGAGAGCCGGCGCGGCGCGGCGCCTCCCCGGAGAGCCTGCCAGCTGCCTCTGTCGCCCTCCGAGAGTTCAGCCGCGGACGGCCTCCCCGGGAGCCCGGGCCCAGGCTGGGGTAGGAGGGAGACAAAGCAGGGGCTGAGCGAGGATAAAGGAGAAGGGTGGAGGGTGCTGGGGCGTGGGGGGGAGAGCGCGCGTTTGTCAGGCGGTGCCATTCACGAGGCGCTGCTAGAAGCAACACTACCAATTACAGCGAGAGCGTGCGGGAGGAGGAAAATAATACACCTATCTTTGGGGGCACGAAACAGACTATCAAAGGGGCGGTGGGGGTTATTATTGGTGGGAAGCCACTCGCGTCTGATTGAGGTGGTGAGGGAGTTCATGCTCAAACCCCGGTGCCAGGTGAGCGTTCTTCCGGCCGCGGGAAGCGCCGCCATTTTCGCGATGTGTCTGCTCACGCTGCCTGCACGCCCAAGTCGGCCCCCTGATTGGTTAATAAGGAACACCAATCAGAGAGCTGACTTGGGCGTGCAGGCAGCGTGATGAGGGGCTGCTCTCTCCCGATGACATCAGGGAGAGAAAGAACAGTCAAAACACACCCCTCTATCCCAAAAAGACGGGGCTTAAATTAACAGACAACCCTCTTCTCCAATGGCTGCCCACTATTTACGAAGACAGCCAATGGAGAAGAGGGGCGGGTGTAAGCATCACTACTTGTTGACATAAATTCTCGCCAGCGCAGCGCAAGCGCAGCCTACGCTAGTTGAGACCTAAAAAGTACTAGCAATAGTGTG